>NC_046664.1:42971264-42975091 GCF_010883055.1 Belonocnema kinseyi
GATCCTCTGAGAGATCAAAGTTAGAACCTTGTCAAGCTCAATTCTCGGCAGCGTGTCAATAATTTATTTTCCCTTCTAGAAATTCTTGATGGAAGTGGAAATATAAACGAGTTTCCTGCTTCCATAAGCAATCGATTTGAGTTTTCGAGTTCTTCCGGCCAACGAAACCAATTTGCATCAACCTCCCTGACAGCGCCAGACACAGACACTTGGTTACGCCGTTGTGCTTCCTTCAGTTCCGCAATAATCTTTAACGACTCGAAGAAATTGCTCTCTAATCCTGAGAGAATATCGCACCTAGAATGCGGTCGACTAGGTTTCCTTGAAACAGACTTGGTAATCAGATTACATTTTCTACTACTCTGGCATGCACAGGAAACTTGGGACAAGATTCCAAAGATTCAGTGCAATATCTTCCAGCTGCAATTGCTTTGATTTTCCTTTAACGTATCACGTTTTCAAGCATTCTGGAATGCTTGTATGTAACAATAGAGCATCTACATTTAGATGGTATTGCACCAGTCATATAACAATTGATATAAATGGAACAAGGCATTGGAGAAATCATTGCAGAAATCATATGTCTTCAACCCCTAAGATTAGAGACTGATTAAAAGGATATTAGAAATTCGGTAAAATTCCCATTTTTCCCTACGAGGCAATAATATTATTAAATTGTTATTATGATTAATATCTTGTAAGAAAAATTTCAAGTTTTCTAATCTAATATTTTTAAAGTGTAAAAATTAAATATATTGTTTATTTCAACTACTTTTTAATTGGGTCGAAATTTAATTAGATAACAAATTTAAATCAAATAAATTTGAGAACGACAGCCGTCAATGTAGTCTCTTCGAAACTGGCCGAGTTGGGAGAGGGAAAGTGTTTTCTGTTTTTCTTTTCTTTCAAATTTGATACGCTGCCTTATATGACTATCCTCTCATATTTTCAAAATTTAGTTAAAACTCAAATTTTATCTGAATTAATAGGACCCAATAAGAAAATCCAACTACTTTGGTTGGAAGTACATTCCTTTCGGTTGAAGGATCAACTATTAAATTTTTGATTAAAAATTCATTTTTTTTTTGTTCAAAATTTAATATTTTCGGATTGAAATTTGTTTGGCTTATTGAAAATTCATCTTTTTATTTTTAAAAGTATTTTTTTTGTACAAAATTAATTACCTTTATTGAAAATTCACTATATTTAGTTGAGAATTCACAAAATTTGTAGAAAAATATTTTTTTTTAGAAAATTCTCTTGTTTAAATATTCAACTACAGTGAACAAACAAAAGCGTTTTCAACGAAACAGCCCTCTATCTGGGTAATTCCCCAGCTTCTCCAACCCCAATATCGGCCCAGTCTCAAAGTTTCACTGTCTTTTAATAAAATTAATGTATTTTGTCAACAATTCGTCTTTTTTGGTGGAAAGTGAATCTTCTTGGTTGGAAATTCAACTATTTAGTTTAATATAAGTGCAAATTAGGTAAATTGACAGATCTGATAAATAAAAATCTAACCCTATTATTCATCGGTTATAATAATTTGTATGCAAGATGAACACTGAGGAAAATATTTGTGGAATATTGATAACATATAATGGATTTAAAAAAATAAAGTTAATTATAAGGTGTTCTAATTTCGGGGGTTGATTTTTTCTCCATAGGAATGAATCTGAAAATGCCTTCATCGTCTGCTGGTAATTTCCATTCATTTTAAATTCTAGAAATGGCACACAATTGGATGAAAAATGTAAATTATAATAAAAAGATTGCCAAACGTATCAATATATATATTCCATATATATATTTTCCATATATGTATTCCATATATATATCATATATATATTGCCACGTTTTTTCTTTGTTTTTCATATTTTTTAACTACTAGATAAAGGTGATTTGTGAGAGGGTTTTAACGCATCAAATTTTGCAATTTGAAATTTTTAATAGACTTCCAGATGCTTTTGAGTGCTTTCACAATTTGTAACTAGTAAATGGCAATCAGATTTCAAATCAAGTTTTCCGATTTACGAGGTACAAATTTTCCCTCTAGTAGTGAATTAAAGAGGGTAAAAAAGATGCAATTATTCTGACGAAAGATAAAATTTATGTAACGAAAATATTTATTTGAAACATGCGCGATATGTCAAACGGCTGCGTCTAGGTTCACCGACAAAATTTCGTCCATAAATTTGAAAATCCTCGCGGTATTCATTTTTGAAATCCTCTCACTTTATTTAAATGATTTTAACCAAAAAATCATTCACCTACACTTACAGAACACATAGGCTGCATTTTGCTTAGTTTATACTTTTCAATGAATACTAAGCCAAGTTCGGTCATTTACTTTTGTTGAAAAAACCTTTTGCTTCTGTCGACCCTGATGAAGATTTCAAAAATTGTAAACAAACCCTATAAAGTATTAACTAGCCAGCATATTCGTATATGTATTCTTAAAGTGTAGGTGCATGATTTTTTGGTTAAAATCATTTAAATAAAGTAGGATGATTTAAAAAATGAATACCACGAAGATTTTCAAATTTATGGAGGAAATTTTTTGGTTTAACCTACACGCAGCCGTTTGACATATGACGCATGTCAAATAAATATTTTCGTCAGATAAACGTGCTGCAGCGTTTTTATCTAATTACAAGATCAAAATTTATTCCTGGAGTTTACTGTGCAGCGTATTTACCAACAATTTATTTCAAACTTCTGCAATAAATTTTTCCAGTAAGGTAATAAGGTTACAGAAAAAGAGAATTTGGAAAAAATATTTCCTCCAAATTTTTTGTTAACTTTTTCAAAGCAGCACAAATTTGGTGTAACTCTTTCCATGATATTTCTTTGCCATCGATACCGTCTCTCTTTATCAATTTCTCTTTGAAATAGAGCTAAAACCTGATCCGTCTCGGGCTACTAACATCTCCTGAGTTCAAAGTAGATTGACACTCAAAGGGGCCTTTGAAAATTCCCAACGCGTCTCTTAATTTGCCTGATTAATCAAACTACATATCAAATTATATGCATGAAAAAATTAACTCTAAAATATAAAGTTCTCACTAGGAGGCGACAACTCGACTTCGAGATACTTCAGGATATTTCAATGACTTCAGAAAATTTCACTGACTTCAAAAGATTTTAGAAGAATTCCAGTGAATTCGTGTAACTATTTTAATTCATAAGATTTTATGAGACTTCAGGTGTTTTAGAAGATTTCAAGTGAATTCAAGGGACTTCAAATGACTTTAAGCGACTTTTGACAATTGAATTTTTATCAATAAAAAGATGCTACGAAAACAGCTGAATTTTTCAAAGAAAAAAAAGAAGTTTCAATCAAGTTGTTGAATTTTTAAGACAAAAATACGGTTATTTTTAATAATAAAATTGAATTTGAAACACAAATGTTAAATTTTCAAAAAAAAAAAATTTAATTTGATACCAAAAATGATGAATTTATAGCTAGAAATTTAAATTCGACTTTTCAACGGAAAAGAAAGATCTTTCAACCGAAAAAAATAGTTGAATTTTATTCTTGTGTTCTATTCATTTAGTTCGCATTTAACTGGATAAATCAGAAAAAGGGGATAGACTGTGAAGCCTGAAGGAATTATTATTATATTATACATTTATAAAACTAAATACCTACCTTTATTGATATATTTTATTTGATAAAAATTAATTGTTTCATTCATTTATTATTATTTCGCGATTTTATGATAATATTTAAAAAACAGCTGTTCACAATAAAATATGTTTAATTTTTGTCTTTTAGTGATTCGCAGAAATGACAATGTCTTACGTAAGAAATGGATTTTATCACA
>NC_046664.1:42975103-42994719 GCF_010883055.1 Belonocnema kinseyi
CCCCCCCATCAAACATACACAAAAAAAGACTACGTAATTTATGTAATGTAAGGCTGAAGTATTCTTTAAGTCTTTTAACATAAGTTTTTCATGCTGAAAAATAATATTTTGTATTATTTATTATCTCAGGACGACTCCCAAATTTCTCATATTCTGGAAACTTTTACATTATTTGCTCGAAACTTTTATCACTGAGAATTATTTGAAGTTGATTAAATTGATTAGGGGAATTGATTGAATTAGTTGCATAATTGACTGATTAATTGAAGAATTAGTTATAAAAGGGAAAAGGATGAGTTGACAATGGGAAGCCATATTTAAGAATATTTAAAAAGTTGAAATTTTCGTTTTCCTTGGTCTTAGATCAATAAAATTTAATTATAACGAGAGGAAAGAGATAATCCCAGAAGTATCTGTGCTACGGAAAGAGTTTTAGCATTAATTTGAATTCGAACGCGAATAGACAGAAGTCTCTCTGATTTGGTCAGGGGAGATGAAAACTGCAGAAAACCAGCTTCCGAGTTCAGCTGGTCTTTCGACAATCGTGTTTGGAGGCATGAGACATTCGACATTCATCCTCGGCGTTAAGCCTCTCGCTCGACATTATTAAAAAAAGCAGCGAATACATAACCTGGTCGCACGTTGCAGATGGCCACCGATCCGAGTGCTATCCCCGCTCAAAATAGCTTGATATCTGAACTCTTCCTGAGTCGAGATTCACATTGCAGCTAATGCCGTCGATTAAAGGCTATGCAATTTCTTCTATATTATTCAATTTACTATTTTGCAAATTGTGAAATATTTTATAATTTGTATTACTTTAAAAAAATATTATTTCGGAAAGAAGTGATAGCTAGAGTTGGAAGTTTTCAATATTTAAACGTATTTGTATAGGATTGGGGTGCGATAATTTATGAAAATGCGGTTTATTTGAAAAGTAATGGTTCCCATTCATCACTTTTGAGCCATTCGTCTCAGAGAGTGTAGTATAAATTAATTCTGGAATCGGAAGGAACGAATCTGCGCGCGTTAGAATAGGGTGGCTAATATATGCCATTCCTCATCTACACCACCCATACTTTTCGTCGCTAATTACAAATGCGAAACTACTTTTGTCTGGACGCTTTTGCGTGTCTGAAAGCAATGCATCATGCAAATACGAGGATTTTCGAAGTAATAGAAAACGAGACAAAAGTTATTCTTATTTTTCGTCCTTTTCCTTGATAGTTGGGTTGAAATAAGAAATGAAAGTACACTCAATTTAATATAAGGCTTTAGTGTCAAATACTGCTCGCCCAATCGAAAGGGTCGCGGTACGCAAGTACTCAGTAGGTAATTTTGCGCAATATTACACATTATAATTGGAAACGGTTCAGGCGGCCCTAACTGTTCACGTTTCGAGGGCGCAGATTAAGTAACAAGGTCAGTGCGAGGCAACCCCCGAAACTGTTATTATGTAGGACTTGGTGTGAAAAAGTAAAGTGAACAACTTTTCTACATTTTATTTTAGAAGATCCAATTTTTAGGGTCTAAAATTTAATCAAGCAATTTTTATTAAAATAAAAACGTATAATAGGAAAAAAAATGTTCTGTGGTTGTATTTTAGAGAAAAGTAGTACATATTCATTTTAAAAAAATAGATACTTTATTTTTATTAGAAGACCGATCTTCTATATGAAATTGGAGACTCTGATACTGCTGATGTCAAGGAATTGTTTGGGGCTGAAATATATTGTTTTCCAAGGGAAAATATAGCACACGTATTTTTTTCATGACATTTTTTTTATTAAAGGAAATTTTCTTTCTGAAATTGTATCTTAGGAATAAATTGACATAAGTTCCCTTAGAAAAAACTTGAAAAGCTTCAAAAATTAGTAAGATTACGTACATAAAAAAAATGTTTCGTATCCACTAAACTATTCATTCGTATAAAATATCTATTATTTTTGTAAACTTTTTTAGTTTTCTGTTTTGAAGAAACTAAAATATCCTATATACGAATATTTACAATACATACAGCTATAAAACCCTGAATGCTGAATAATACCGAAACAAAAAATCTACGAAGAATGAAAACTTCACAAATTTGTAATGACCAACAAATAAAAAAAAACTGTTTATTAGCGAAATTGAAATATTCCGAAATTAAAGATGATTAAAATTCTAGAAGAGAAATTATATTTAATATTTTTATCAATTGATATATTCTTTCACTTCCTAATGTATATCGTTTAACATTTGGAAAAGCTCTCTAAAATTTAAATCTACACAGCATTCTGACATCATACAGTATGCAAGATATCAAGAGAATATTCTAGCAGATATAAAAGATATTGAATTAAAAAATTATTTTGGTAATTATAAATTTCGGGACTTTGAAAATTCTGCGATTTCAAAGTTTCGGAAATTTGAAGTTTCCGAATTGTTCTAGTTTTATTAACTTGATCGTTCGAAATATTTAAATTTCTTTATTAAATATTTTCGGTGGTTTTTTTTTTTTTTTTAAGAAAAGTTTTGTTACTTTTTTCATAATTCACTTAAATATACATATAAGTAGCATTATGCTTATGAATAAAATTTTGGAGAAAAAAATACGCGCCTTGAAAAAGCAGATGCTCAGACTGTCAAATTTCATATAAAATTTGTCAGAAGTGTCACCCCTGCCAGTGACATTCGAAGATAAAAAAATTAGAAAAGCTGAAAACCATAATAATAATAATAATAATAATAATAATAATAATAATAATAATAGTAAGAAACAAAGAGATCAAATGAAAAGAATTTTTTTTTATTTAGAACTGGCCATTCATAAAGTCATTTACAATTATTTTGAAATTATAATTTGAAACATTTTAATTATTAAAAAAAATTATGAGTGTTTTATTTTTTTTTTTACTGTAATGGCTTAAATATAAATGTTTTAATTCTTAAACGATTTTTTTAACTTTTTAAAATAAAAGTCGTGTTACAATCAAAATTTCTATTTTAAATTGATTATTTTCAAATGATTAGAAATTGGTAATTTTCCAATTCCGGACATTTGGTTTTGAGACGTAATTTAAAAGGTTTAAAATTAAAAATTGTATAACCATTACAATCGATCTCTTTTATATAAGATTAGTCTAATCTTCTTCTTGATTTTAATGTGTTAATAGTCATTTCACATCTGAATTATTTTAATGTTTAAACTTGAATGTTGTCTGTGAAAAAAAATTATATACGATTTAATATTTAAGTCAATGAATTAAAGGATAAATAGTAAATTAAAAATTTTTTTAACATCAAAAATATTTCTAAATATTCAACTGATCTGATTCGCTTTTAGAGCACTGTTACAACTGGAAGCAAAAACATTTCAAAACTCTGGTAAAGATATTTGTAAATATTAAAGCAAACAGAGTTTAGTCTCTAACTACATATTCATATTAAATTCTGAGAGCATTGAATGTAAGTGCATTTATACATATTACAGTAAAAGCTAAATCTGTATTTATGAGCTTTTAAGCTTTTGGAAAATGGGTTTACCAATTTTCTCTTGTACGGATTTATATTAAATTATGATGTATGTATTCAGTTAAAAATAAACATGGCTTTCAGTAGTATATTTAGAAAGAAAATATTTCTCTTAATATATTTTCCATAACTTTGATAAAACTGAAGATAACATTAGTAATAATCAGGAATATTTTCCAATGTCCCTCGGCTTATTCTAAAGATAAATTTTACGATATTCTGGTAGAAAACCATCTATCTTACGAGCGGAAAAGTGAAGTGGAAACTATTTTTCCTTATCCGGGGAGCGAATCGATACAACTTTACGACTCTTGTGACGGAACTTTTTTTAGTTCGCTTCGGGATAAATATTTCCAGAATGCTCGTATTTTTAAAAGGATAGACAGTACGCTTGGATGCCTTAAGGGCATGTGATACTTAGAAAATTGTCGATTTTACTAGTCTTAGGTTCCCCCGGCTGTTTTTCTAGAATAATAAATATTTTGTCTTAAAAATTTGAGAAATGATAGCGAACATGCTAACGGATGTCCCCTCACACTTTTTTTGTGGGTTAATGCAAAAAAGTTTTAATTTAGCAAAATGTGATTTATTTGCATAGCGCTTAGGAAATAGTATCGATTTTTTCAGTGTTAGATTCCCTCGGCTTTTTTATTATGATAAGAAATATTATGCCTTCAAAATTTGGGAAATAATAGCGAACATGCTAACGCACGTCCCCACACACTTTTTTTGTGTGTTTTTTTTTTATCAAAATTATTTTGATATTGCTAACAACGTGCGTGTATATTTCGAGGTTACGTGTGTTACAATTCACCCGAGCGTTACATCCAAACTACACAATATTTTTGGGCGGAAAATTTGGTCTTACAAATAAACATAGCAACTAATCTCCCGGAACGAACCTTGTTTGCAATCAATTAAAAAAGTTTATTTCATCAATAATTTCCAGATTATCGGAAAGGCAGAGATGAAAAACGACGTAACCTCAAAATAATGCATATGCATAAAATTTTTATTTAGTACAATAAATTTTTTTAATTATTATCACTGAAAAAAGAATCTGGGGACGTCCGTTATAATATTCCACAGCATCTCCGAATTCAGTTTTTAAAAATTTTCATTTTTGTGGAAAAAAAGCCGGGGAAATTTTAAGTATCACATGCCCTTAAAATCTATTTTTTGATCATTTGCAACATTTGGAAGTGCGACAAATGATATTATATTTTCGATTCAGTAGAACTATTGCAGGTTTTATCTATGCATTAAAATGTGAATGCAATTATTATTAAAAATAAATTGCACTTTGAATGATTCATTTATCCCGATTTTAATTCATGGTTAGATACAAATTCTCGGAGAAATTTGGAATCGCCAGTATCTAATCAACAACATTTCGTCTTGTTTGTGCGGAACTTTAAATAGTTGTACGAAAATTATCCGAAAACTCTGAAACAATTAGAATCCAATTACTGAAATTTTATCTTAAATCTCAACTAAAGATGCTGAAAAAAGCTTGAGGGACTCCCGAATTGTGAATTGATTTACGCATACGTATGCACATGTGAATTCTGAACTTGAGAACCCGTCAAGATTAAAAACAATTTTTTGGCTCAAATTAAAGATAAAATTTCGGAGATAAGGCGTTACTATTTTAAGATGTTTAAAAAAATCTTCCCAGTTCTTAGTCAAAATCCAGCTAGAAAATTCCAGCAACCGTCGAATAGACGTCTAATTTGTAACAAGAAAGAACAACCTCCTAACCTAAAACAAAATTATCAAGGATGAACATGAATCAGAAAGTGTATGTTAGATCTGTTAGAAGAAGAATTTTATGGATGATAAAGAAAAAACTTGACAATATGATAAAGTATATGAGTTATGAAGGACTATAGAAACTAGTAGATCAAATTTTAGAATGTAGAATATGAGAAAGAACGAGGAACGGAAGGCGGCAAGAGACGTTTAGGGACATTATAGAAGATCTATTTTATAATAAATATTGAGAAATGAAATGGTTACACAGCAGAAAAAATCTTTTTTATCACTTTTTTTTTAGTTCAATCTAATTTTCAGACCAAATTGCAACCATAGGTTGAGGTCAAACTGAAAATTGCAAGCGTCGGTTGTACCTGGATTCAACATCAGTTTTGGACTTCTGCGTCTGTCAAGATTCTTTAAGATGCACTGGAACCTGGATATTAGTAAGCTGTTTTATGTTTTCCTATAGAACTGATGCGAGGAGCTGGTCACTGAGATTTCAGGTGACTCACGGACTTACGAAACAGCCTGTGGAGGTCAGTAGGAATCTCTCAATTTTATTGCGTTGTTCCTTGGTTAGTCCCAGTTAATCTCAGTAAGTCTCAGTGCATTACAAAAAGCCTTGCTCCAGCCGGTCGGTTCGGCGAAATCCCTAACGGAAAGATTCGTAGCTCTGTTGGGAACAATCGGGAGGTCTGTTTCAAGTACCACGCGACTAACTTTTCAAGGGCATCTCGTGGTATGTCACAAGAAATCTGGAGTTAGTCGAAGGGATGTCTCTGAAACCTTCGTTATTCCGGTGACAGTCATTGTTAGTCTGACTTCCTGATTTCTGAGTGACCAGCCCTTCGAACTGATGTCCTTCGCAGTTCTTTGATGAAGGGAAGCCGGGAGTTCAAGAGAGAAGCGACGTTCAGTCAAGCGTGACAAACAGCATGAGGGTCGCACCCTCACCGTATGAGTTGCATCAGATGATTTTCATAAATGGAGGTTCCAGTATGCCTTGACTAAAAACAAATAGGAACTTTGAGTTTGGACTACAATCATTCTCGAATGTCAAGACTGTTGCAGGCAAGTTGGAAAGGCGGGTTAAGGATATTTCCGATCGCGACTGAGACATCAGGGCGCAGCCAGCCATAACTTTTCCGACGACATTGTTTCTCGACACAAAGGAGGACATAAAGTGCAAGCTGCAGAACTGCGGTGGTTCGCACCGCCCACCCAGGACTTCCTCGGTAGTGTCGTTGTTGTCGACCTACACCTCTGGTTGGTTGGTCCTTTGTTGAGGTCGACTCTACGTCAAGGCGAAAGTAGAGAAGAGAGAGTTAGGGTGGAGGAAAAGACAGAGTTTAAAGAAAGAAAGAGTTGGAATGAGTGTGAGTACGAGCGTAAACATGGGGTTGATAGTAGGAGGTACATTTTAGCCTCTGGGGTTCACTGAAAGTGGAAGATGTGCGGCTTGAGGTTTTCTCAGGCGACAGTGGCTATTGTTTGTAACCGAGACCAGTGTCTCTTTCGCTTTCTTCGCAATAAAAGAGAGACGTGCATTGAACTCTAAATGGGATTGAAGAAAAACAAGGGATGATTTAACGTTTCACGGGAAATTCACTTAATTTCTTAAGCACAAGTACCATGTGGACAGAATTAACCATAGCATTAAAGTACGAGCTCTGTCCGGAAATTATCCTACCTTGTACTCAAACTTTTTACCTCGTTTTGCTCTTGTCAAAAATAGATATTTTCCATTTCAAGGAGACTTTTTAAGGCCCTCTACTAAGTGACACGGATCTCTGAATCTTTTGTCAACTGGTGTACGCAGTTGTGTAAACTTCTAACAACGTAAAAAAAGGCATTTCAGGATGACGGAATGCACCTAATAAGGAGTTTGCATCAACCCATTGACCGTGCAGACCGAAAATCCCATATTGGGCCCAAAACGTCTGGGACATTCTAATGGGTGAATTTGATTAAAAAATGGTTAGTTTAGACTTTAGGGGTTTAGACCAACCTTGTCCATGATGTGTATGCAAATCATACGTAGTCAAGGCGTTAAATGTTGCCAAAAACTTGGCAATTAAGTGTCGGAAACCATAGTTATGATTCTGAAAGTGTATAGTGATGAGTCAATGATTGAAATCGTTTAACAGTCAGGCGGAAAACAAAGATCAAAGTCGTAACGTAAAGCTTCTAAATCCTGTAGTTAATTTTGGATGAGATACTGTCTAAATGCTAGCCCTGTACACTTACAAACTACACTAGTGACATTATTGAGTAATATTTATTGCAAGATCTTAGTGAAAAATTGGTAAAATAGTTACTTGAGTAACACAATTTTTCAATATCTGATTTGGAAAGTATTTTTAGGAAAATTTCAATGATAAAACTTTCAGCTACAAGGGCCTCGAATTTAAAATATATTTGTATTTCCATAAAAATTCACAAGAGAGATTTAAACAAGCATTCGAAATTGTGCATTAATATATTTTAGCTTTTAGATTTCAAATTATTTTAAAATGTTAACATTTTTTATTAAAGAATTAAAAATTAAGATACACAATTAAAAACAAAAAAGACCACATGTAAACATTTATCGCAAAATAGTTTTTATTTTGAGAGTTAAAAAAAATTAACGATTTTATCTTTCTAATCTTTCAAAACTCAATAATATTAAATTTGAAAATATTCCACATTGAACATTGAATTTTAAAGTCAATGCTATCACAATGCAAAAAAAGAAGACTACCTGAAATTCTTGGCATTAAAATAAGTCACACTTTTTTTAGATTTAAACCAAATTTATCTGATTAAAGAAAGGGGTTTTTTTTTTAAATTTAAGACTCAATTTTGAAGATTTTGCGATATCTTAAATTTAGACCAATTTTGCATAAGCCCAGAAAAATGGTTGAAGAATTTAGGGAAAACAAATTTTAAGTCGTAAAAACTTTGAGCAATTGTTTCATTTCCAAATTAAGGATGTTTTAGGTGTACAGTCAAGTTTAAAATTACTTAATCTTTAAAGTGGGTTCTAAAATGTACAAAAACGCCCATTGATCATTGCAAGAAATTTTACAGAATAAACCTGAACGTAAATTATAAAAAAAGTATTTGAATCATAATTGTTTATATGAACGAAATGTCTCATCGTAAAAAAATCGGGATCATCAGTAACATATTTTACACAAGCTTGTACTATTTCTAAATAAAATAATTGCTATTAAAACTTACGAATAGAATTAAAAATAACATTTCAAGGGATAGAGTGACCTTTTATGAATTAAACTTGAAAAAAGATTCCGACTTTTTCCTGGAGCGGACTTAAATCTAGCTTTAAGTCTTACAAAAGGGCTTAAGCTTAAATAAAGGTGTTACAAAACTTCTACTTTTTTGTATGTATGAAGTTTAAGTAGCGAATATTTTAGCAAGCATCAGAATACCTAAAGAGTCTAGGAACAAAAAACTATGATTAGATCCTCAATGAATTTAGAAAAGGCGTCTAAAGAAGAATCTAATAAAGTCAAGAATCAACTAATTCGATTGTAAAAAGTCACGGAACTCGATAAGTGGATCCTTAAAGGGTGACGCAGAAACAGGAAAAGGAATAGGAAGTAGAAGTGGCTGACAATTGAATATTCAAGTGAAAGGGATTAAAATTCAGTAGATGGTGTCTAAAGGCCAAGGGGATAAGACAGGATTGGCTCTGGGTGGTGAAGACGTCCAAACGCTGTTTCACATTCTGGTCACGCGGCCCCTCTGAGATATTTATTATCTCATTTCAAGATTTGCATTGAAAAATCTCCGGGCTTTTCTTTCTGAAAGAACTGGTTCACCAGAAGCTGATTTGATACAGTTAGCCAACTGACAATATAAATAGCGACTGGTGATTACAGATCCTCACGGGCAATGATTGCGGAAGAGGCAAAACCGTTCCTTGTCATGGAACGATTTATTTCCTTCAATATCTAGTAACTATATAGTTACATTTTTTACAGTAATTCCATTAATTAATTCAACATGATTTTTGAAATTTCAACCCCCCCCCCCTTCTCATTTATAGTCAGATTTTATACTTTTTACTAAATATATCAATAATATATCAATCCTCTTCACTGTAAGCGGGATTCCAAAAGATTTGAAAGAATTCTAGTGATTTCAAAGGATTTAGCAAATGATTTCAAGGGCTTTTAAAGTATTTCAAAGGACTACAAAGTGTGTAAAAGAATTAAAAATTTGGCCAAGACTTTTTAAGCGTATTTTAAACGATTTTAAAGGATTGCGAGAGGTTTCAAGGATTTCGAATAATTTTAAAAGATTACAAGAGTTCGAAGAAATTGCATAGTACAATTTCAGACAGAATCTCAATTTTTCAAGGGATTTTACAAGATCTTAAGGGATTTCAAATAGTCTCATATTCGATGAGATTTTACGATATTTCAAATAGCACCAAATAATTTAAACGGGATTTGAGGGAATTTCAATGAAGTTTAGGGATATTAAAACACATTCCGCGGATTTCAAGAGATTTAAGAGATATCGAGATATTTCAAAAGCAATCATGAGATTTTAAAGTGTTTCTACAGACACACAAGTATTCTGCTAAAATATAAAAGACGTCACGGGATTTTAATGTGACTTCATAAAATTTCAAAAAATTTCAAACGTTTTCAAATGATTTGCAAATATTTCAAAGAATGTTAAGGAATTTCAACGGCTTTTAAGAGATTAAAAGGGGTTTCAACGATTTTATGCGATTTTAAGAGATTTTAAAAGATTTAAAAGTATATTCACGGATTTTAGAGGATTTCGCCGAATTGCAAAATATTTAATATCATTACAAAGGCATTCCGAATATTATAAAGAAATTTAAGGAATTTTAACTAATTTTAAAAACCTTTAAAAGATTTTAATTGATTTAAGGGAATTTTAAGGACTATAACCGATTTTCAGAGACTACACAAATTATGGAAAATTCATCAGTTACGTTAAAAATTTATTTTTTTGGACTGCATAATTTCAAGATTCCATTATTGTTTACAAATTTACGTTTTTTGCTATAAAATTCATCCATTTGGTTACAAATTTGCCTTATTTAGTTGAAAAAATGCATTTTTCAGTTAAAAATACACGTATTTTGTTGAAAATTCATTTTTTTTGTAGAAAATAATCTTCTTGGTTGAAATAATATCTTTTTTGTTGAAGATCCAACTATTCCACAGTTAAAGATTCATCATTTTCGTTAAAAAATCGTCTTTTTGGTTTAAAATTAATTTATTTTCCAGGTAAAATTCATGAGTTTCATTGAAAACTAAATTTTTAACTACAAATCGGAATAGTCCATTTTTTTTTATTTTTCCCGCCTGGAAAATCAATCTATTTGGTTGATGATTTAACTATTTGGTTATATTTACAAGGGTTTTATAGGATTTAAAAGATTGCAAGCGATTTCAAGTTTTTTTTTTAAATTTCACGGAACCTATAGGAATTTAAAGGGATTCCCTCAGTTTTAAAAGGATTTCGAGGTTTTACATGAGGTAATGTACAATATACATGGAATTCAATGAATTTCAAAGAATTTTTACATGTTTTAAAAAAACTTTAAGGGATTAAAAAATTTTCAAAAGAATTCATTATATTTCAAAGTATTTCAAATATGTCCAGGGATTCCACAAGATTTCATGAAAGATTTGAAGAATGGTTTATACCACATAATAAAAAATATACAAATCAAATAACACTATAATGTATATAATAATAGTATGAAAAGTCACGGTGCGCCTCGACTAACTTCAACCCAATGCATATGTCAGTTTTTTTCTCTGAATATACTTCTAGGATCACCGGCGATCATTTTGAGCCCAAAAAGAAAAAAAATTGCTTGATCCGTTTTTGGAAAAAATCCTTTTTGATTTTTTTAAGAGGTTACTTAACATATTTTAATAAAAATAAGCTGAACGATGAATTTTATTGGCTCGAAACATTCAGTCTGGCATCCGAAAAAGGGCTGCAGGTGCTAAACATCTTACTTGTTTTTCCCAATTACGGCAGTAATGATGTTCTTACTCGTATATAGTAAAGGTATCAGTTCCCATTGTTCATCAAGTCACTTGAAAGTGAATTGAGGAAGAAAAATTAGTTTGCTATTCCCGAGAATCGAGGTATAATTTACGATTAGACTTGTGTCAAGTTCCTTGACGAACTCGACCTCATCAGTTACATCGTAAATACAGTTCAGTAATGTTCTGTGACTGATGTTCCTAACTTTGGAGTTCGTCTTCAATACGCTAACTTTAGTGCTTATTTTCAGTCAACGAACAAGAGCTGTAATCCTTTAGGTTTCTCTAGAATCAGTCTCAACTGAAACAAGGGGAACGCCAGCCAAAACCAATATTAGATAAGAAGGATCCCGTATACGCTTAAACTTGCTCTTTGTCATGCACTTTACACCATGCTCAACAACATGCGGAACCTTAGTGTCTGATTTCAAAACTCGTAAAATAAGGTACAAACTTTCAAACTTTGTTATCAGCAAGCTCTACTCTCGAAAGTCTTGGCTCTGAGCTCAGAAAAAGTTTAGTTGATTGAATAAAAATTTCGTTAAATCAACCAAATAAATATATTGCTATATGGTTAATCAAAATTTTAGTTGATTTAATCAAGGGTTTCTTTGATTAAGTCAAATTTTTAGTTGTTTTAACCAAATCTTTTGGAAGATCGAATGTTTGGTAGATTCAACCAAAAATGTTCTCAGAGTCAGTTAACCTGCTTTTTTAATTAACCTAATAGCAATCCATACTGAAAAAGGTTTTTCCTGGCACAATACTACAATTACATCAAATGAATTCTCTAACATGTTCAAATTTTCATGTTTGCTGCTTGCGAATCAGAAGGTCCGTTAAGCTGGCAGGACCACATTGCAAAAATGAACTGAAAACCTATAGGGAATTTAGGTCTCATTTAGGGCTAATTTAATGCCCCATTGCCAAATTTAATGCTCTTCATTTAAACAGAAAAACCGGTGGTCATGCTAGCTTAATGTTAAGATAGCAGAACCACACATATTAAAAAACTAATTTTTCAAAATTTCTTTGTTCTATAATTTAGGGCTCATTTAGGACTCACTTAATGCCTTATTATCAAATTTAATGCCCCGCAATTTTTCAAAAAAAAAAACCTGTGGTCATGCTAGCTTAACGTTAACCTAGCAGGACCACACAGTGAAAAAAACGACTTAGGAATTATTTCTTTCCACAATAATTTAGGGCTCATTTAGGCCTCTCGCAATATGATAATGAAAATTTTTAAAAATTTGTTTAAGCAATTTTTGTTCAAACAATTCTAGTAAAAATGAATTAAACCAATTTCTTCTTCTGCCCTATATTAAGGCTCACTTAGGGCTCCATGGATATAATATTTGAATTTAACAAAAAATGGTTTAAACAATCATTGTTTAAACAAATTTACCAACAAAAATAATTTAATTTTCGTTTCTTTTGCATAATATCAGGCTCATTTAAGGCTCCTGAAATGTCATCGACCCAAGGACGTACGATATTTTCTTAGCTCTTTTTTTTGTTATATGTGGTGTTGTGCCACCTTAGAGTTATAAAAAATACGTGAATAAAACCATGAAACCCATTTTTACTCCTCGCATAATTTAAGGCTCCTTTAGGACTAATTTGGGCCGGTATTCCCAAATTTTGGGTTCTAGTATTTTTTGTAAAAATAGATAAAAAATTGTTTAAAACTTTTAAAATGTTTAATTATTATATTCCCAGAGCCCTAAATGAGCCTTAATTATTTTCTGTGGTGAATTTTCTGTACAATCATTTTTATTACGTTTTACAGCATTCTTGAACTAACTTATTGTTAAGCTATTGCAAACACTATTTTTTACAAAAAATACTAGAGCCCAAAATTTAGTACTAAGGGCCCAAATTAGTCCTCAATGAATTCTAAATTATGCGGGGTGTAAAAATGGTTTTTATGGTTTTCGCCACGTATTTTTTATAACGTTAAGGTAGCATATTTGAAAGTTTCAAGAAAAAAAACCGCTCCATACAACAAAAAAAAGGACAAAGAAAATATCGCAAGACTTTCAGTTGATGATATTTCAGGAGCCTTAAATGAGCCTGAAATTATGCAAGAGAAACGAAAATAAAATAATTTTTTGGGGTAAATTTGTTTAAACAATTTTTTGTTCAATTCAAATATCATATTCGTGGAGCCCTAAGTGACCCTTAACATAGGGTAGAAGAAAAAAATTTTAATTCATTTTTACTAGAATTGTTTAAACAAAAATGTTTAAACAATTTTTTTTATTTTTCATTATCATAATTCTAGAGCCCTAAGTGAGACCTAAATTATTGTGGAAAGAAATGATGCTTAAGTCGTTTTTTCCCCTAAATGAGCTCTAAATTATAGAGCAAAGAAATTTTGAAAAATTAGTTTTTTACTATGCGTGGTTCTGCTATCTTAACGTTAAGCTAGCATGATCACCGATTTTTTTGTTTATATGAAGAGCATTAAATTTGGCAATGGGGCATTAAATTAGCCCTAAATTCCCTATAGGTTTTCAGTCCATTTTTGCAATGTGGTTCTGCCAGCTTAACGGACCTCGAGTCAGGGTGGCCACAAAACTTTTTTTTTTTAATTTCCTGACTTTTCAATTACAATATATATCTGAAGAGAAAATTCTAATCCTGTACCCAGGGGCGAAGGAACGATTTTTTTCATAGGTGGGCTCACCGACGACGCCCCTGCCTGTAACATATTCAGACTTCGCACCCCAAGATGCTCTCAAAATAGGGGATTAAATTCTTTTAAATAAAATGAATATAGATACCATATAGCTATCAATTCCAAAGATTTCAAGTCGAAATATGTTGCATTTTCAATAAAAGAGTTAAGTTTTCACCAAATAGTTGCATTTACAAAATTATACGTGGTTTTAAACCGACAAACATGAATTTGTCAATGAAGTTGCCGAATTTTCAACAAAAAAGTTTGTTTTTGTTTTACCAAAAAAACATGGCATTATTCAAAGTAGGTGAGTTTTCAACCAGATAAATAAATTTTTAACCAAATAGCTGAACTTTCAACCGAATATTTAAGTTTTCAACCTGAAAAGATGAATTTTTCAATTAAATTGTCAAATTTTAGATAAGAAAAGATTAACCTTATTCAAAATCAGCTGCTTTTGCAACTGAATAGTAAAATTTTTAACCTGTAAAGTTGCATTTAAAACAAAAAAATTGAGTTTCGACCAAGAAAGATGACCTTTAAAAAAAAAAAGAACTTTCTATAAAAAGACAGAATTTTAACATTATAGTTAATTTGTAACCAAGTAGCTGAATTTTTATCTTAACAAGATGCGCTTTCCACCAAACAGTTAAATTTTCAACTGATATAGAATAAAATATTTAAAAAAAATTGGAATAGTAGTTTAATTTTAAGATAAAAAACTAATTCTCAATCAAAAAGACGAAGAGTCAATAAAATATTCAAATTTTTTATTAAAGATTCGAATCCTTAAAAATGAATTTTTATCAAAGTGATGTATTGTTAATTAAAATGATGAATTTTCAACAAAAAAAAGATTAATTTTGAAGGAAAAATGTAATAATGGATATTTTAACATAGATATTTTAATTTAATTGAAAAACAGTTTAATCAACCAAAAAATTTGTTCGAACAAAATAGTAGAGTCCTCAACCAAAAAAGATCAATGTTCAACCCAATAATTGCAATATAATTATAAACTTTTCAACAAAAAAGACTGCATTTCTAACGAAAAATAATTGGACTTTTTTATTGGGTTCTATTAATTCAGCTCGCATTCTAGAGAGAAAAAACAAGAAGATTGAAAAAAGGAGTTCCTGGAAAAAAGGGGGAAAAGAGTAAAGTTTCAAGAAAGGGAAAAAGAGTAAATGTTTAAAGAAGGGGGAAAGAGGGACAATTATGGGAAAGAGTATGCTAATCTTCATTTTCAATATAGAATCTGTTATATAAATAGAATAAAACCATGTTAATATTTAATTTATAAATTTAAATTTATTATTCTTGACAGTTACTTAAGGTGCTTCTCACAGAAATTCCCTGTTACAATTTTTGTTTCAAAATCTCTTATTTTCCCCGATTTATAGATTTTCCCAGGACTTGCGACTACCCTGGCATTAATTTAGCGTAACATTAACAGATTGACATAAATTTAAATACTATTAATTTCGATGTTAAAACGATTACTTCCAACAAATAATTTTTGATGAACAAGAACAATGTTGCCTCTGTCTGGATTTGAATCAGGAATTCCACTATCCATGAATGAAGCGTTAATCAATTACGAATATTTAACACATATTTACGTATAACTAAAGCTGCACTCACGCACAGTGGCGTTCCCAGTTCAAATTCGGGCCAAGACAGATTTTTTCTTATTCTTAAAAAATTATTTGTCCGAAATAATCGCTTTAACATAAAAATAAGTATTAATTCAAACATTTAAAAACACGGAAGTCAACATCTTTAAATGGTGATAACAGATTCCAAAAACTAATTAGGTTAAAATAAACTTGTTAATTTGGATTTCATGAGGTGGAAATTCATATGCACTGAGTTTATACTATTTGATGAAACAAACTTCACATAGGGATTAAATATAACTGAAACTTCCCAGAGGATTCTGCTTATATATAAACTATCAAATTACTCACAGTTTGCTAGGATTTGCAAGTTTAGATCGATTTTAAACGCAATCACACAGATAGTTAGGATTAAATTCGAGCCATCTGGGAGGATGGGTGAGGAAGTTAATAATTATTTGAGGGAAGTACTTAAGGGTGGCTTGGAATTGATCGTCAACTTCTGATTGAATAAAGGATCGATCGATGACCACTATGAATTGAGATAATTAACTTTTTGAGACGATCTTTGTAAAACAGAGGATATAGTTATTATATCATTTATTGTAAACAGGCAACGTCAATCTTGAGCTCTATTAATTTATGAGTAGCAAATCAAGAGAAGAACACTTTTTAGGAAGAATATCGACTTCAGAAAGCTGTGAGACGTTGCAATAAGTTTCAAATCCGATTTTCAGATTCCCAAGTAATTCATGAAGTTATAAAACGAGGTTTTGCGATTAAAGGGAAAAAATGTCTTATTTGTTATTTTCTGATAAACACGATTTTACTTATAGAAAGTCTAATAAGTCTAATCACACCCACCAAGTAAAGCTCTTCACGCGGACCCATTAGTATCTAAGGTCTTTCGTTGCAAGCTGTCTCCCTCCACTGACATAACAAATTCCCATCATTCTTTTCTCGGCCTATCTCTGGGCCCAATACATCATTTGCTTTACCTAAATATACTTGTTTCTTCAGTCGTTCTTGCTTCATTCTCACAACATGACCAAACCATCCCAGAAAATTCTTTTTACTTACTTTGTCCATTAGCGTTTGATTGCATGCATTGTGCAGAAATTGCATGTCGATCGCAACCACGTTCATTTTACTTTGATCCTTTTCTTGATAGGTCCTAACGTATAGCTAAGTGGGTGCAAGGACAGAGTTGTATATTACAATTTTTTAAGTTTTATTTTGTTATATCTTTACTTCTGGTAGTAACTCCTATACGGCCGATAATACAAAATTTTATTTTTCAGAAAAATGTATGCAAGTTGTGAAAAACATCTTTGAACGAATAATTGTTTACCTCAAAAATATCTACAAATTTATTACAGACCAGTGTTCGATGAAACGTATAGTTTTAGGATTTTGTAGCTCCAGGAAGAACCCCATATAGTTTTGGTTAGAAGTTTGCCCGTCCTACTTTTTTTAAGGAGGGGAAATGAAGGTAAGTAGAGGAATTGAGGGAAAATGATTAAGGGGAAGTAGGAAAAGCGATAGGCAATTTTTTGTAGAATGAGGGGAGAGGAAGTGGAAAGCGAGGGAGAAAAGTAAGGAAGAGGAAGAGGGGTAGTGAGTGGAAATTAGGGAAAGCGGGGGGAAATTATGGAAGGGGTAGTAGGAGAAGTGAGGGGAAATGAGAAGAGAGGTAGTAGGGGAAGCAAGGGCGAATGAGGGGTGCAAAAGTATGGAAGATAAAGGAGGGACATTTTGGTACGGGAAGTTTGAATGACTTAATTACAGTGTTGATATGCTACAAAACCCTTCTTGTAGGCGCGCGGTGCCCATCTTGAATAATTTTTGATTTAATCACGATAATGTTTTTTTTTAAATATATAATTCCACTTTCTGTCCATGCTATGGGACATAAAAAGTCTAAATAAAACATTGCTGCTTTTTAGAATACCTAAAATATCCTGTTTAGCCTTTTTTATAGAACTTACGGTTTTTATTTTAAACATCGAAACTACTATTTCTTAATGAACTCACCGTTCTTGTTTTAAACATGGGTAGTGCTACTTAAAATTCAATTTCTTAGACCAACAAAACGAGATGAAAAAAACTAGAGAAAATTGTACCTTTTAGATGAGTTCACAAAATTTTATTTTGCAACTTTTTTACAGCGTCGCCTTTTTTAACGTGAAAATGTTGCAATAATTAGAATATTAATTACGAAACGTTTACAAATGATTGCCCTAACAGAAATAATTTTTTCTAAGTCATAAGCTACCAGAAAAAATAGTTAAGAGTAAGTGAATTTACACTTGTATAGCAATAACAGGATTGAAATACATTTCAAATTGCATAAACAACTTTAAAAATGTTTAAATCTTAAAAAATTAATTTTTTCGCTATTTTAATATTAATTACTTAACGTTTAGAAATGATTGCCCTGACAGAAATAATTTTTTCAAAGTCATAAGCTACCAGAAAAAATAATTAAGAGTAAGTGAATTTATACTTGTATAGCAATAACATGATTGAAATATATTTCAAATTGCATAACCCGTGTAGAAATTTCCCCGGTTGGACCTAATACAACAAGGTTTCTGGTCGGATCTCGGCCGGGCTACCCCTGGCTGGGTTTCATGGACAGGGACCGGGCGGGAGCCGGTCGGGCTACATTTTTCTCGAATCACGTAGTCTGGGGCCGACCGGTTACTGGCCGGGCCAACCCTGGTTATATCCCATGGTCGGGAGCCGGCTGGGCACTGGTCAGGTTAATGTTTTTGTAGAAATTACACTTTTTTTAAGAGCCGTGATATTATCAAAGACGTAATTATGGATGCTAGATGGATTATTATTTGAAAATTATAATTTAAAGAACAGAATAGAAATGATACCATTTTTATAAACTTCTCTATATTCAGACAATGTTTAGCCTGTACAATATCAAATTTACCGCCATATATAGCGCCTGCTGTGTCTGTCGTCTGAATAGACACTCAGTTATTTTCAGTTTCGCACTTGGAACGAGAATGCTCCTTGCACTCACGTCGAGTCGTCTCTTCGAAGTTCGCAAATAAAATCGAGACTCGTAGTTAAAATCAACCTTATTTCAGTATTTAGTTTGAATTCCCCACTTATAACGCGAATAATTATTATTTTTAATTAAAATATAGTCTTGTGTATACAGTTTTTACTTTCTTCCTTCCTAACCTTAAATCACCACGTGGCTTCCAAATTTCTATGAGATTCTATCATCAGGAATAAAATTCTACTCCAATTTTCTTGCCAGAATTGGTTCACTTGATTTGACTTTTAAAGTTCACTGTAATCTTTACGATGAGCTTTAAAAGACAAAACAAGTTACCAATTTCTCGCTTGAAGCAAGATTTCTTAACCGCTTTTTGGCCGGATTACCCGACCGGATCCCGGCTGGTATTGAAGCCGGGATCCAATCAGTTTACCTTGACGATTTTAGCCGGATCCCGGCCAGATTCCCCGACCAGCGCCCGGCTTAAAGCGGGGCTATCCGGCTGGGACCCGGCCGGATCCCTGATTGGATTCCTACACGGGAAACGACTTTTAAAATGTTTTAAATCTTAAAAAATTGATTTTTTCGCTATTTTTTCCTACGGTTACATCAATTTTCTCCTCTATTTCCAGTATCAATGTTTATTAAAAATGTTATTCTTTCATCTGTGAATTGTCAACATTCCTATTTATTTATCGCTGGCTTCACAGTTTTCTTTATATTATCCAACTTTTCTCTTTATTGGCGGAAAATTCTACAGTTTTGTTAAAAATTCGTGTTCGTGACTTAAAACTTCTACACTTTAATGTTTAAAAAATTTTCTCTTTCCTAACAATTTTTTTTTTGGTACAAAATTTAACTACTTGGCTGAAAATTCATCTTTTTGCTTTACAATCAATATCTTTCTATAGCAATTGCACCTTTTTGGTTTAAAATGCAACCTTTTGATTAGAAATGATTATTGTTGG
>NC_046664.1:42994819-43000489 GCF_010883055.1 Belonocnema kinseyi
TACTGCTCGAAAATCCAACAATTTGATCAGAGCTTAACTACTTGGTCGAAAATTTATGTTTTTTGTTAAAAAATGAGCGTTAAATGAAATAAATTTTAGTTCATTCAACAAAATATTTGATTGATCCAACATTTTTGGTTTGAATAAACAAATACTCTATCTATCAAAAGTTTTGGTTAAAACAACCAAAAAATTGAGTTAGGTCAACCAAATATTTTGTTGAATGAACGAAAATTTATTTGATCCAAATCGTTTTCTGAGTATAATGTAGTAAGTCCGAGGCCGCTATGCATCTAAAGATGATTTTAATATAATTTTCAGGACATAGTAGAGAATGGAACTTAATCTGGAGTTACATATAATATAAGCATTTGTATGCGAAAGCATGATTATATTCGCATGTAAACGCTAATTAATGGAAGCGTTAATGGTGGACGTAGCGTGGCTCTACAGCTGTTTCAAGCCAAAGTGGGTGAAGGCAGGAAGCTTATTTTAATGAGAGTCACCTCCAAACTAATCATCCGTGGTAAACTTTTCGTAGTTTAGCGCCAACTAATGACTCCTTTTCGTGAGAATGACCAGGTTATATAAATAACACACAGTACCTGTCTCGTTTTTGTATTTAACCAACGTTCCCTCGTACTTGTTTTGAGTTTACTGGTTCGTGCGAAAAGGTCCTATCATTGTTTGCGAATCATTGAATCGGGTGAATGAAACTCGCTGATATCGCTTTGCTACATGCTGTGGAAAGTTTCAACGATATAGCTCCTCTGTATTTAATTTTTCCAAACACGTTTGCTCTCCCCTGCATTTGACATTTCTGATTTCAGGAGGAGAATTCTGTTCAACAAATGAAACCGAAAATTGATATGTCCATAATCTTCAGAAACCAGTTTTTAAAGCTCGGGACCATTAAAAAAAATACCCATAATAAAAGGGGTTTTAAGCAGAATGTGACATCATGGAAAAGATAAATGCCAAGAATCATTTTTTGAAATACACTGGAATCTGGATTTCCGCTCGGCGATTTCTTGATGAAAGGAGCCGCGGCCAGAAAGGGAAGGAAGTGTTAGTCAAGCGTGAAAAACAGCCGAAGGGCCGCACTCTCGCCGGGTTAGTTGCATCAGGTTGCGCCATTCCTCTAAACCTAACAGAAATCGTACAAGCAGCCCGGGCTGTTTAAGTTTGCGCCCCTACATTTGTGTCGAAGGCCATAACTGAAATCCAGTTTCCAGTGTACTTGAAAAAAATAAAACTGAGTCATTTTATTTCACAAGTAAAGCCTGTACATACAGACTTCAAACTGCATCTCTTAGTCCCATCTTTACCCTTTTTTAGAGTATTCCTATTTTTCTCCCTGAATTCATCTCTTTTGGTTAAAAATTCAACTATTTCGTGGAAGATTAAACTATTTTTTTGAAAATCCTTTTTTCTTTTTTATTCAGCCGAATATTTAAATATTTCATTTTTGGTTCAAAATCGATAGTTTTTACTTGAAAGTTCAGCTACTATGTTTTTCATAGAGTTTTTTCATTTGTTAAAAATTCGTTTTTTTGTTTTTTTTTTTAAATTAATTTTATCAAAATAAATTTTTTTAGTTATTCCACTTTTAGTTGAAAATGTATCGCTTCCAGATGAAAACTCAACTATTTGGATGAAAATGTACGTATTTTGTTAAAAATTCGTTTCTTTTCGGCTGAAAATTAATTTTTTCAACTGCAAATTTAACTATTCCAATTTTGGTTTAAAAGTGATCATTTTTAGTTTAGAATAAAACTAGCTGTTTCAAAATGTATTTTTTTAAAGTATTTTTTTGTTTGAAAATAAATTTTTAGAGCCTTAAATATAGCTATTCCATGTTTGATTAAAAATTGTTCTTTTTTAGTTTAAATTTTAACAATTTTCAGGAAAATGTATATGTTTGGTAAAAAGTTTGTTTCTTCGGTTGAAAATGTTTAACTTTTTTATTCAAAATTGTTTGTTTTTTATGGAAATTTATAGCTTTTAGTTGAAAATTAATCCATTTTAAAATAAAACTTAACCATTTTTACTTTAAAAGCAACTATTTGTTTGAAAATGTATGTATTTTGTCGAAAATTCATTTTTTAGTTTGTTGAAAATCAATTATTTCAACTGCAAATTTAAATATTCTATTTTTGTTTAAAAATTTGTCATTTATACTTTAAAATGCTATTATTTATTGCAAAATGTATCTATTTTCCCAAAAATGCTTTTTTTTTAATTAAATTTTTTTAATGCGAAATTGGAATGAACAATCTTTCTTCATTGAACATTCATCCCTTATGGTAGAAATTTCATTTTTATTTTTGTTAAAAGTGCAACTGTTCAAAAATGTATTTGTTTAAGTTAAGGATTTAAACATTTTGAAAATTCGTCTTTTTTAGTTGAATTCAAATGTTTTGAATTCAAAATTGAATTAATTTTTTGTTGAAATGTCAAGTACTGTATTCTATATTTCTTGGTTAAATTCAACTGTTTTTTTATCTAAAATTACAACATTTTTTTTTTGAAAAATATTATAGTTTTCGTAAGGAATGAATCATTTTTGGTCTAAAATTGATCTGTTTAGTTGAAAACTCATCTTTTGGGAAAGAAAATTCCTCCTTTTGGATTGAAATGTCTTCTAAAAAATCGAATGTTAGCTTCAAAATTCAAATGTTTGGTTAAAAATTCATCTATGTGTTTGAAAATTTGTCCCTTTCACTTGAAGATTCGACTATTTGGTTGTAAATGCAACTATTCAGTTCAAAACAAATTTTCTTTTTGAAAATTCACCCACTTGCTTGGAAATTCATTTTTGTAGGTTAAAAATGTAAATACGAGTATATGGTGAAAGATGAAATTATTTGGTTGAAAATTCCTCTCTTTTGTTTTTTTATTGAAATAAAATACACCTTTTGGCGGAAAATGAATCTTTTTTGTATAAAAATTCAAATTTTTTGTTGAAAAAGCAATATATTTCGATTTGAAAATGTAAGCGTTCCATATTGATTTCAATGTTTTCTATAAATAAATTTTATTTCAAAGAATTTTTCAGCCTATTTTCGTGAAAAATCACCGTAATTCTCCTCTTCTTGAAGCTAGCATCTTTCTTAAAGAAAATTTTATTTAAAACGAATTTATTTGAACCACCAAGCGTTGCTGAACTTCGATGATTGAGCGAGAGGCCTTAGACAATTTCGTGTATCCAAGAAACTGAAAATTTGTAATAGGTAAATTACATGGTAGGATTTAAGGAGATAATCTCCTTCTCTTAATTTTTTGCCACCTTAGATTATTTTTCGTTTATTACAAAAACAATAATAATTTTCCCAGTTTATTTTTTCGGTAAAAAACCTGAAAAATGTCCTACTTTTATTTTTTTTTAATTGATAGAAACAAAGTAATCAGCCGCATTTAAATCAAAATTATTTATGACTTTGTAATTTCTTTGCGGCGAGAAAATCCGGGAAATAACGTTGAGTTCATTTGGTTTCATGAACTGATTTGCCAATACTGGCATTAATAAGCCACCAGTAATTCAACTGGTCTCCGGAGTCCGATAATTGGCACAAAGCAATCTGCATTATTTCACTTTCGTCGGGGTGGGAACATAAATTGTACTCGACAAGACCATGTCCATGACATTCGATGTATGTCCACCCTGTCTGCTGAAAAATCAGCATTTAAATTTAATTATCCCGACTCTGTTTAAAATTCAAATGCAATAAAATTTGTCTTGCTTTTTGAAATATAAAATAATCGTGAAGAGTAAAAACGAGAAGAGAATAATTGACTTCTCTACAAAGATAAGATCGAATTATTTGATTTAGGTTTGTTACTAAAAATTCCACACATTTTAAATCATTTTAAGGTATTGCAAAAAAGGGTCCCATCTGGAACGTAACGCTCAGGCCACGGGAGCCATACTAGATTTTCTAGTAGGGTTCTAGTGAGGTCAGCCCGCTTGCAATACAATTAAAGAGAAAAGTACCTGCGGAACTCCTACAGGGTACTGGCAGTCAGTACTTTTATCCGTTCATCATATGAATGTATACGATCCGAATATCATTTATATTTTCAAAAATTGAAATTTCATTCAAACATTTTGGGTAACTTTAACATCCACTACTGCTATACTCTAACGATATGACAAAAAAAGTATTTAAAAAATAAATATTAATTAATTGCGAGTATTTTCTCTTTAAATATTAATGGTCCTGTTTATAGTGAATACATATATATCTTTCTTAAACATTATATTATAAATAAAACTTATAACGCTACAGGCTATCGAACCTACATATCTATACCGGCTTAAATCTATCGCCTAAGAGTCGGGAGTCTAACCACTGCGCTAAGCCGACAAGTTGAAACTTGATGAAAAAGCCATCCCCGTAAACTGCAGCTCAGAAAAGCTAAAACACCCAATTGTAAACTCTCTTTTTCTAATTAAATATTTATTATTATACGACACTATTTAAATGTAAAATATAAAAACTGTTAACATGAATATCTATACAATCATTTTTAAATAAATAAATGTAATCAACTGAAATTTTTATTCGTATAATATTTCGTTTTTTCCCATTGTAGACTACTTTATAACTTTTTACAGTGACAGAACATTTAATTTTTTATGAGCAGTTAAATCTAAACCTAAAATGTAATTTTTTCTAAACATTTAGAATCTTTCATAAAGATGGGATTCCGAATTTATTTCTTTAAAAAACAGCACTGGCCAGTTGTGCTTAACATAAGTTCTTTACCTTTAACTGAAAAATATCTTCCTGACTCCGAAGAAAATATTCATTAGTGCCCTAAATTAAGTTTTCGAGAATAGCGAGTCATAAAAACATTATTTTTGCATACTGAAACCTTCAAAAGCCTCAAAATTATATTTTAGGCAATTCAAGATTTTAGGAGTTCTCTGGTCGGGGCCCAACCAGTTTTTTCTAGACTAGATATTCTGATGGGGGCCCATCAGATCCCAACTTCAAATAGGGAAAGATGGGGACATTTCTGCACGGGCTTGAGAAGAATCAATTCTAATCAAAAATCAAAATATTCCATTCCTTCGAGGTTAAAAGAATATAATATGTGAGCGTAACGAATTTTTTATATCATATTGGTACTCTAACTTTAATCAGAGCCAACATAAAAAGACGTAAAATTGAAAGGCGGACTGACAAAAATTTTTATTACCTTGTTTATTGTATGAATATTGCTCTTAAAAAATTAGAGAAAAAATAAATCAGCATTTTTTACCAGGTGTATACATATGAAACCGGTATTTTTTCAAGAAAAAAACACATTTATTTCAAGAGAATGATAACAAATATTTTATTCAAAGTATGCGCCCTCGCTGACTACACATTTTGTCCACCTCTCAGGCAATTTATGGATACCTTTCCAAAAAAAGTCTTCGTTTTTTGAAGCAAACCAGTCATCGAGCCATTTTCCAACATTTTCGTAAGAAGTGAAGTGCTGTTCGCTGAGTGCGTGCCCCACCGATGCAAATAAGTGGTAGTCGGATGGAGCCAAGTCTGGTGAGTAAGCGGGGTGGGTTAGCGGTTGCCAGCTGTACGACTCAACCAATTCTCGAGTCAGTTTTGTCCGGTGTGATGGTGCATTGTCATCGAGAAAAATCACTTTTTCATGCCTAGTTTC
>NC_046664.1:43000589-43011377 GCF_010883055.1 Belonocnema kinseyi
CTTGAAATGTTTGGTATTGGATATTGTTGACAGATGACAATACGCCATTTAGCACAAATGGTAAGTTCCGACAGTGCCTACAAGTGTGCCTACTGGCCGCTAAATGGCAATACCGGTTTCATATGTATACACCTGGTATTTGAATGAAGAGGCTTGTAAGCAGGTACTTACCTTTATTTAAATTTTCGCAACCACAAAAAACTCGTTATTTTTGTACATTTAGTTTTCAGAAAACTGAATCTTAATAGTGCAAAAACTTTTGCGCATTTTTATGGGCTTTAAAATAATAATTGAGCTTGCGCAACGTTAATAATTTTGTACGGACTTTAACATAAAAAACTTTTATTTTTCTTCATGAAAATTACAGAAATTATATATCCAAGTTATAAGACTAAGTCTAAAAAATAGTGTTAATCGAACAATAATTAGAAGTGGTATTTTTTAGCTTAAAAAATGCTTAAAAAGACTTAAAATAATGATTCTCAGGAGCTTGTTTTGGACCCTAAATATTATTTTTTAGCTGTAATTACTAGAGTTGTTTGCCTTGAAGTCCATAATTGACTGTTTGAAAAAGGATCTTTTTGAAGTTTAATATCAATAAAACAATTAGCAAAAACAAGAAGTTATTCATTTGTGACAGGCGGAGATAGTCTATAGATAACTAGGCGATGATGGGCTAGAATAATCTTTGATTTATTTAACATTAGCAAACAATTCAGGCAATAAAAATTGATTGCGAATCATATTTATTATACTTTTATTTTATAATAATCTTCGACTGTATATTTCCTAATCCATTTACACTATACCCATTATATATTTCATTAAGGACTAAAGATTTCCTACCTAAAATAAAATTAGATTTAAAATATAAATTTCTTAAGTTCTCAAGTATTTGAGAAATAAAATTCCTAAAGAAATTAAACTTTTTCAAAGATAAAAATATTTTTAAATTTTTGGGACAAATAAAATAGTTAAAAAATAAGTTAGAAAAATTAAATTTTAATACAATAAAATTCTTTAGAAACTCTCTGCCGTGAATTTACTCTTACGAATGATACATAATAAACAATAAATTTTAATAATAATAATACTTTATTTATTTTCATTTCACTGTTTGTAATGAATTGATTTATATAAACTTCAATTAACTTGAAACTTTTTAACCAAATTCAATCACTTATTTCTTTGTACCTTATTAAAGTTTGTGAAAGTTCTAAGTAATAATTCTTAATTTAAAATCAAGTGTAAGTTCTATTAAACTTTTTATGGTTGATTTTATGATTATGAATTAGCCGATTTTTTACCGTGTATAACTACTTTTAGCGTAAGGTTTGACGAATATCTACATTCAAACTCGCATTTCGGTAACCAGCTGAGCTCAGGTATTTTGGTTTTCTGGAGTTTTCGACTTCTCTGAACAAATATTCAGTCGAATGCGAGGGCTTCTACCAACAATCAAGCTGCAGATGGTATGGGATTTAAGGAATCCACATGATTGAGTTCATGCTGGAGGCTTATTGATAGATGGGATAGTTGGGGTAAGTGGGGTACATCAAGCCGATAAATTGAAGGGTTAGTGTCTGTTGATCTCCAGTGCATTGGAGGTTATAGGTTTTAGGAAGTTTTAGTAAAAAAAAAAGTAAATAAAAATAGTATACATCCCAATCAATAATCCCCGTTTTGTCGTCATGAAATCAGCACTCGTTAAATTCAACCCTGCACTCAAGAAAATAATTATTTTCGGGATATTTAAAATACCCATTGTTTGAATCGGTTCTTTTGTTTTTCACGCTTTAATTTATCCCATGCCGTGAATGGTGGCTGGAAGACGATTGGGTTTTATTGTTCCATTCTCTTGGATTACCTCGAAAGAAGATGATCGTTAAAAGCAAAAATTGCAGGGCCCCAGGTGGAGACCAAACTGAATTCAACTGGATTACGCGAATAGCCATTTTACGGTTATCGTTTGGCCCTCACAAGGTGCTCGTCAGATGCAGTAGGCTAGCAGTGCAGTGCACAGAAACTGGGGCCAGAGTTTTACGAGTACACTACTACGCTAAAACTAGTTTAGTATATTCTACTATACTGTGTGCCGAAATAACAATGGACAAAAGAACGAATATCGCGAATCCTCAACACGACATGCTGGTGTACTCTGTCCTTGGCCATAAATATGTCTCTTTAGTTCCCTTTTTTGCCCATCAGGAGCAAGTACAACAATGGCGCATTCAAAACCCATCTAAGATTACTGCAGCAATCTGCTATCCTTTATAATCAAATTCTTCAGCGAAAACACCAGAATCTTACGCCATTGTCTACACTCGCGAAATTCGCTATTTGTTCTGAAGTAAAAATGTACTTAAATATATTTTTGAATTATCAGTTTACATAAAATAGATTTTACACCTTTATTTTTCTTACATCAAATCCTTACTCAGAGCCTAATATCCGTTATCCACTTATTCCCTTCTTCAATTTTCCTCCACATTCTCTTTGTCTTCCTCTCAATCACAAATGCCCCTTCCCACTCGCCTATCCCGATGGTAAATGACCCCCCCCCCCTATGACCCTTTAGCACCTCTCTGTCCAGTTTCAACATATCATTACCATGACGCTCTAACCCGAGCTCCCTTCCTAATACTTGTTTTTTTTGAACGCATCGTCCCTCTATTGACTTTCTTTCTTTATTCCCCTATACTGCATTTCCCTTTTCACCCTTCTCTAGTCTCACCCCTCCATCCTCTTCAACTTCAATAACATTTATCCCACTTCCCCCATTACATTATAACAATTGACAATCTATTCTCACCTTCCATAGCACTTCACCCAAGCATCCTTACTCCTTCAGGCATCTCATTGTCTCCATATCCACTGTAATCCCTTATTTATAACCATTACGCGATCCTTTTTTCCCATCACCTCAAACTCCTATACAACTCTCAGTACCTCCTACCTCCTCACTTACACTAATGACACTCCCCTTGATCTTTTAACCTCTCTCTTTATCCAGATCCTTATAACAAATATTCTCTACATTTCTCGACACTTCTCTTTTTCGTCATCGTTACTCCTTATACCCTCGCTTCCCCAATTACCTTATACCTGTTTTCACCCCTCCCACAACATTTCACCTAATCACCTTAATACCTGTTCGCATCCCGTATCCTTATATCCCGCGTCATCCCCGTTTTATGTCCTCTACCTAACCCTTCGCTGTTCTCCACCTCAAACCTCTATACTATTCTAAGTATATCTTTCACTCATCTAAATACTCCTTGATTCCTTAATCTTTCTCTTCATCCAGGTCCTTTTATTGATTAATTCTCTCTTCTCTTGACCCTCCTCCTCTTCATTAACATCGCCCCCTGGCCCCTCCATAATATATCCCTCCATACACACACACACACACACACACTGATTATTCTCAATCACCATCGATTTATCTTCACCCCGTCACTCGTGAACCCCTTTGACCCTCCCTATAACCACCTAACTACTTTTTATCCAAATATCCGAGAGCCAAGTAAAATTCTAAAAATTATTCCAAATTTAAAAAAATCCGAAATAAAAATAAATATTTCCAATTAAAAAAGGAATTGCACTTAAATTATGAAACAGATTATTGACCCTCTGCACAACCCCCAAATTTCTTGTAACGAATCATAATAGCATATTTCGATACCCAGCTCCTTGAAATTTTACTGAATTTATGTACAACCCTATACAGGCTCCATTAAAAAATTATGCAACAGTTGGAGAGTCGGGGTAAATCGACACTATAACGTAATATTTTTAGTAAGTCCGCCCTATAGGAAAACCATGTATCCAAAACCCTCAAAATTCGAGCCAAAATTATGAATCACTTTTCAGGTTAATCGGGAGTTGCACTATTTGCTGCTATGACTACTTTTTTTAGATTTTATTTCCCCCCCCCCCCCTCGTAACAAGCCGTAGCCATTTTTCTGCCCCCCCCCCCTTCCCCGAATGCGTATATTACGGAATTTTTCTAAATATATTTAGTCACGCCTTATTAAGGAAATTTAGTTGCCAACTTAAGAGACATGAATTACTATATAATCAGAAATTGTTAGAACGCAATAAAATTAAAACAATATAGAATATTTAACAAAGGAACTACACGCTCCTCTAAAATTAGAACGTAAGAAAACTTGGTTCATTTTGTAGAAAAATATCCATGAAGAACTTAATTTTTTTACCATTTTTTCATTACTTTAATTTAATTACTTAATTAATAAAAAGAAATTATGCGAGTTTCTCAAATTTTTAATTGAATTACTTAACTTTATATTTTCAACAAAAAATTGTAAGATTCAAACTCTGCAATAAAGGCTTTAGATACTTTTACTTCCTGTTTTATTTGGCGTAAAATCTAAAAAAGTATTTAGTGTATTTTGTGCAGATAGTGCAAAGCCAAATAAACTTAAAACATGTTGAGTCATTTTTGGGGATAGTAGTACTTAAAAAATTGTGAAAGACTTTTCTTTTATGGATAGATTTGACAGAATTATGGAAAAGATCAAAATAATATTCTTGTTATTCTCATATTGATGTCTTTATAACGTTTTTACAATCTTTTACTATATTTAATAAATTTGTAGGTACTACATTTCTTACGTAATAGTTTCAATTACCCCACCCCATCCCACCCGAACAAATCTTAACATTTTCCATGCCCTTTACACATATAAAAAGATGTTACATCATTCACGGGTGGCACTACCAAGAAAATTCTGTGCGCAAGAGACAACATTTTTTCTTTAAAATAAACTTCGGAAACATGAAAAATAGTCAAAGCAACGGATATTGTTCCACTAGTTGACACCGATTTTTAGAAGTTTTACTTTTTTATGAGAGTTTGTTTCCTTTTTTTCATGTACCATATTGTTTGAATTTCCTTTTTTTAAATTTGAATAGCTTCTAATTGTCTTAAATTTCAAAATACGTTTCATTTATTCATTTTAATATGAACATTACTATCATAATATGAAACAGAGTATAATCTCGAAAGTTATAGATATAGTGCCGTAAATCCAAGCGAATTTTAAACTCTAATTGGATTTATATTAATAAGCTTCCTCACAATGAAGTGAAATCCTAAAACCTGATTTTGAGCTGCTGCCACACAGGAATGATGCAGTTTTACCCCCATCTGTCAGCAAAATTAAATAATTCTAAGTTTTTTTATTTCGGTTATTCAGCTTAATTACGAAAATCATTAGTTATAATTTACTTTCATACACTCGAAAAGTTTTTTTTTTAAACTATTATATCAAATATCTGATAAAAAGAATAATTGATTGGAGTATTTAAAAGGGATATCCGAAATTTGATAACTGAAATTACTGAGGTTTAATTAATATTAAAATTTAAAATAAAATATAGCGTGCTAAATAAGATCAGTTTTCCTTAATCAAAAGTAGACACATTTTTAATCGTTCGAATGCGAACCAAATTTAAGCTTTTCGTTTTAGAACTTTTTCAAATTTACATTTCTTATGAATCAACAGACTTTTCAATATCAATACGTTTTGAATTTGCAAAATTTTTAGTTCGAGCCATTTCGTAATTCGGTTATCATTCAATTACGTTTCTTTTAAAGTTTTGATACTTTTAGAAGTTACATATATTTTTCCAATTTTTATTATTTAAAAATTGGAAGTTATTTTCATGTCGATCCTTTGCAAATTTGTACTTTTTTAGCACAATCTGTAAAAACAGAATTCCACTGCACGACCAACGTTGACCCATCAAATTTAGATTACATTAGAGTCTATTCAGAGAACGTGAAATCTTTACCCATTTTCTAAAATACTCGAAAATAATCTGTGAAAAAATAAACTTTTTTGCTCCGCTGGGAATGGAAACCAATAAATACCTTATTTAACTTTTTTCTTGAGTCTATTGGTCTGCCTAAATCGTTGAATTTTCAAATCAAAAAGATAAATTTTGAACCAAAATGGAAGAATTAAGTTTTCAGTAAAAACAATTTTCAACTAAAAAAAGACATTTTTAACAAATTAATTGAGTTTTTAAAGAAAATTATGAAACTTCGATAAAAAAAAATAAATCTTAAAGAAGAGTTTAATAACTGATACCCCATCAAAAATATTTTAGTTTTTAATGAAAAATAGTACAATCAAAGAAAAAACAACTAATTTTCAAAAAAATAAATTAACTTTCAACTGAAAGAAACTAATTTTTTACAAAATAGTTACATTTTCAACCAAATTAATTAATTTTTAATCAAAAACAGATAGTTAAACTGATGATAAGGAAAGGAATTTAAACCAAATAGTTAAATTTATTGCAACTATATGAATTATTAAAGATTAAATTTCTATGAACAAAGCCGAATTTCTCACAAAAACCGGAATCTCTAAATTTTCATTTCAAGAAATGTATTTAAAAAAATCAGTTTTAAACCAAATAGTTAAGTTTTTAATCCAAAAGATTATTTCCCTACAAAAAAAGACAAATTTTGAACCAAATACATAAATTTTCATCTGAATACGATAAATTTTCACCAGAAATAAGACAGTTAAATTTTTAGTGAAATAAACCTAATTTTCAATAAAAAAAAAAGTTAATAACGAAATAGTTTAATTTCTAACAAAACAGAAAATTTTTTAACCAGAAAGATTACATTCTTATCAATAAATACAAAGTTCCCAAAAAAGTATATAATATTATTTTCTGTTAAATAAATTAATTTTCAACCAAATTATTCAATTTTTAACTAAAGAAAGGAACTTTTTAATAATAAGATTACTTTTCTAGCATAATATTAACTATATATTAACTATATTAACTATAAATATATAATAATATTAACTTCCACTTCAGTTTATCAAGGATTTCCTGACTCTGTTAGGTTTTTCATTTTATTCTCCTATTTTCTGGATTTTCCTCACCTGTAAGAACCCTGAGTATATTTGAATAGTTTCTTTTTATTCTAAAAAATTCAAGGAATTATCCCCCAAAATTACAAATCGTTTAGGAACAAGTTGCAATGCTAAAACATTTACCAACCTGTATTAGGAAATTCAATTTCTCGATCCTCTAACCACATTGCCACAAAACCCTCGAAGAAATCCATTTGAGAGGAAGTGCCCTTAATCCTGACCGGACGCGTTTTCGACAGAACAAGATACGTTCTCTTAACGCGATTCCTGCGGGAATTCCTTTCCCAAAGCAGGGAAATCCTGGGGATCCAGATTTTCTGTATATGTATGCATCCTCCAAATCCCCACGTATCAGTCTCAGAAGAGGTCAGGATTTTCTGCAGCTTACTCTCCAAGAAAGCTGGGTGCTCGTTTATTTGGTTCTTTTATGGTCTGACGAACAAAAGAGCCGTAACGCGGAAACGAGCGAAAGTGAAATCACACGGGTTGATCATTGTAGTCCGCGCTAACCGCAAATTGTCACGTGAGTGACTGGACCTATTGTCTGTCGAGATAACAGGACTTGATAGCTTCGGAAGTTCTCATTAAGCGATTGAATGCCATGGGCCTGGAAAATATGACCACTTTTCAATCTTCGTGCAAATATTTTTTATTGTGAATACCATTTTACTGCACTGAAAACTTTGTTTACTACCAATTTTCTGTTAATTACATTTCCTTAAAGTGTACTTATTGCAAATGAAAATTTATTTACCAGTGAGAGTAAAAAAATTCTCATTGTTTATTATTTACATTCTTAAAAGTTTATAAAATTATTAGTACTTCTTTAACAAGACTCGAGACGAAATTCGAGACGAGATTTACTATGATACTCGAGAAGACATTCATGACGCGATGATACGAGAGGTTAAATAAGGAAAGAATAGGCTGAGAGGGGAAAGGGGATAGCAGAGAGAGAAAGAGAGAGAGAGAGAGTGAGAGTAAAAAACTAATTTTTAAACCTATATACGCATTTTCAACTAAAAAAAGGTGACTTTTCTACCAAGAAAATTTATTTTAAAAAATTGTATTCCAAAAGGAAATTTCACACGAAAAAGTTTAAATTTCAAACAAAAAAAGATTCATTTTTAACCAAACATTGAATGCTCAAGCCAAAAGGACGAGTTTTGATAAGGCAGTTGAATTAAAAAAAGAGAAAGAAATAACAAAAAGAAGAAGGGGAATTTGGCTGGTTGCCTTCTCATTTTTCTATCCTCTTTTTTATTTTTGTAAAGAAAAAAGAATTTTTTTTCTTCTGTTTTTTAGGAAGATATGTATCCTTTTTCAAACTTCAATAGGAACATTTTATGGTGGTTGTCCGAATTGTTTAGTTAGATGTTTGATTTCATTTTCAAGAATTCTGCATATTAACTTGATTATTGGGCGTTAAATAGGATTTTAAACTTGATTTTAATCTTATTTAAATTGATCAAATTTCAGTTGAATTTCCAATCAAAGAAGACAAATTTTCTTTCCAAAAAGACGTGTGGTCAACAAAACAACCTAATTTCCGACCAAAAAAATAATTTCAGAAAATACTTAAATTTTCAATAAAATAATTAAATTTTCAAAATATTAGTTAAATTTGGAATCAAATACATAAATTAAAAACATACATTAAAATTTTTAACTACAAAGGGTTGGGTTTTCAAGAAACATGATGAATCTTCCACAACAAAAATGTCTTGAAAATTAAAAAAGTTCAACTTTTAACTGTCGAGTTCAATTTTCAATCAGAAACGAAAGAAGATTGTGATTTGAAATTTAAAACAGTTGAATTCTTTCAAAATATACGAATTTTCCACTAAACAGTTCAATTCTCAACCAAAACAGAATAATTTTTAACTAAATAGTTGCAATTTTAACAACAAAAAATGGATAAACTTGTACAAAAAGAAAATGTCTTATTCTTAACAAAAAAAATCAATTGTCAACAAAATAGTTAAATTATCAAACAAAAAATACGAATTTTCTATTAAAAAGTTAAATTTTTAATCAGACAATATTCTTCTTAGCCCACAAATTAATCGCTAACCAAAAAATAAATTCTCAACTAAATAGTTTAAATCAAACAAAACAGACTAATTTTCAACAAATCTGTTGAGTTTTAAAGCAAAAAAATCTACTAAACAGTTTAATTTTCAATCAAAACAGTTGAATTCTCGAAGAGAAATATAATAGTGGAACTTTCAACTAAAAAATATGAATTCTCAAAGTATAACGTAACAGTTACATTTTCAAGTAAATAAGATCTATTTTCAGTAAAAAATGGAATACGTAAATCTTCAGTTAGGAAATTTTTTTTTTTTTCAACGAAATGCTTAAATTTTCAAACAATAAACATAATAGTCGCTGGGAGGATTATATTGAACCTCAAAAATAAATTATGTAGAAATTGTTGATTATTAAAATGATTCTACTTTTAACATTGAACCAGTTTCGGAAACATAAAACTTTTTCAAAGCAAAATTTATATACGAGAAATGAAGGAAAAAATGATTTGAACTAATAATTTTTAAATGAAATGTTTCTTGACATTATTCTTATTACTGCGAAAATGTATTTAAGTATAGAATTTATTTAAATTATATTTTCCTACTATACATCAATCTACAGGTGTACAAGGTTTCTTACAATTTATAATAATATTTTTCGTACAAACAGATTATTTGAAAAGTAATAAAAAAGGAATCAAATAATAAAAAATTTAATTTAATTACATATACGTCACTGAAAAATAATTTGCAAAGAACATTTTACGATTAAAAATTGTTTTCATTAAATAAAAAATTGGTGAAAAAAGTTTTTTCGGCTACATTGGTATTGTTTTCTCATCAATTGTACTTCGTTAAAATAAAACAATGTTTTAAGATTAATGCAAGATTTATCAATAGTTCAAAATAAAATTAAACAAAATTTAAATTTATAACTGATAGAATTTTTTATTTTTATTATTTCACAACTAAGCTATTAATCAAAAAATAATGCTTCCAATTTTAAAACTGAATACTTAAAAGATATTGTGTACTTTTCACAGATTTAATAGACTCACTGAAGAGGGCCACCATTGTGTGCCGAAACGTTTGAAACAGCTTATGTAGTTTCAATTCACCTGACCCTAAAGCCAACAACTTACATCAACAATTTCTACAAAATAAAATTAATTTTTACAAAGTACTTCAACTTTCAACCAAGAGATGGGTTTTAATCTAAAAAACATGGCTTGTTAATAAAATAGTTCAATTTTCAGCAAAATGATTAAATTTTTAACCAAGAGAGGTGATTCTAAAAATAGTTGGAATTTCTTATTCGGTTGTATTAACTCACTCTGCAATTAAGCGTAAGATCGAGAACAGAGAGAAAAAAGGCAATCCAAGGAAGTTTCTTGAACACAGGTGGAAGAAGACGAATGATTTTTTTATGGGAGAAAGAGGGAAATGGGGCAAAGTGTGTGAAGCCTATGAATGTTTTCTCGGAATTACTTTGCTTCCAGAGGTTTCAGGAAAATAATGTTAAAAGTGATGGGGGCCGTTCATTTTTCGGAACGGTAAAAATTAAGAAAGGTAAAATTTCAGAATGGGTTATAATACATAATGGTAAAACTTAGGAATAGCAAAAAGTAGGAAAGAGCAATAAGTAGGAAATCCAAAACTCTGAAAGGTATTTCTTCGGAAACCAAAGAAGCGGAATGGGTGAAAATTCAGAAGCGTTAAAATTCGGTAAGTAGAAAAATTCGGAATTATTACTAAATATACCTATTAGCAGGTGTATAATTGTTTATTTATGGTAGCAAACAAATGCTTATCGCAATGAATTTAAATAT
>NC_046664.1:43011477-43031578 GCF_010883055.1 Belonocnema kinseyi
ATTCACCTGCTAATAGCAACATTTATTTACTATTCCAAATCTTTCTACTTTCCGAATTTTTCCTCTCCGTATTTTTACTTATTCCTAATTGTTCACCCTCCTCATTTTAACGTTTCCGAATTTTTACCCATTCCGCTTATTTGGTTTCCGAATAAATACTATTCAGTGTTTTGGATTTCTGATTTATTCCTTTTTCCGAATTTTTGGTATTCCTAAGTTTTACCATTATGTATTATAACCCATTCTGAAATTTTACCTTTCTTAAATTTTATCCGTTCCGAAAAATGAACGGGCCCCAAAGTGATGATATCTTTTAGATAAACGAAAACAATTATGTTCACCTTCTCAAACCCAGTCCAGATACAATTAAGTTCACGATATTTTCTTTTTATTACAAGTAGAAATGAACAGACCACAAACTGGGTAACGAGATTTCCATGGTTCTTATTGGAAAAAGAAATGGGATTCGTGGTCCTGCAAAATGAGTTTCTCATTTTTCACCTTCCTTACATTAATTCGATGTTAGAATAATGAAACTATCGGTTTGTTTACATTTGCACAATGGAATATATTTATCATGAAATATAATGAAGTTTAGATTTTAGCAATTATAAATGATATTTTGCGGCAAGATAATTGAGTGAAATTCAACTCGGGAAGAATCCAGATGTCAAGCCATTTCGAGTGCGGATAGCACTCGGATGGGATTCGCTGCGTTTCAATTAATAATTTCGAGCGGGAGGTTTCACGCCGAGGAAGATTCTGTGCATTCGATGGGCAGAGTCAAATGTCTGCCTTCAAACTCGACAGTGACTAACCGGCGACACTCAAGAGGTAGTTTTTTGCAGTTTTCCTCTCCTCTGTGCAAATACCCAGGCAAATACGAGCACTTCTAATAAAGTCGGATGCAGCCGCCGGTTATCACTGGTTGGGATTAAATTCATACAGTGATTCTAAGTCATCTGAAGGTATATGCACTCATGCTAAAGGACTTACATACATGATACTTTAGCAGCGAGGGTCATCCGTGTACAGCTGGGTGGTTCAAAGAAAATAACACAGAAAAAACTAAGAATAAAATTTCTTACAGGACATTTTGTAGAGCAATAAGGTTTTGTTTAGCCAACTTCGCTTCTTCCAAAAAACATATGTTTGTCATGGAAAAACGAAATAAAGTTTAACCTATATTTGAGTAAAGTTTATCCTGTGAAGTTAATTTTTGTTGCAAAGAATCTTTCCTCGAAAATCAATGTAAAGTTTATCTTCTGTTTTTTCTGTGAACGATTGAATTCTAATGTGCACAACGGCCTAAATTGTTGATTTTTCGACGAACAAACTATTTGTTTAAATAAAATAATAAACGATTAATATTTAGATGTCGCGCAGTATATAGCCTCCGTTTAATCGGGATTTAAGATAAAAAGGCATGGTAAAATAGGTTTTAACCGCAGTGTTATGGGATTTAAGTAGACAAGATGTGTCAGACCAGTCTGACAAGACAATAATAATAAGTGACTTTTTTAAATCAACAACCATGACCAACACCAGTAAACTTTTATTCATTTCCTTTTCGTGCTTTGCTCATCTGCGTAACTATAATTATAGTAACTACTAACTCTGGCTCAGTGTTTTTGTATCTCATCTTGAAAGTGCTTTGTTTTTTTGAGAAAAATATGAAAGAGGAAGTTGTTAATTAATTTTCGGATCAAAATGAATGAATTTAAAAAAATGATAATGCCGAAATTTAAAATTAATGATTTTAAACTAATTATTTTCAAGATCCTAATTAAAGGATGCTTTAATTTTGAAACCATAACATTTTTTACGCTTCTAACTTAATTTTGTATGCCTTTAAACTGAAGTTTTTTTGCTTCGAAAGCAAGCAGGTCAAAAATAGGGATCAGGAATAAATTTCACTTATTTGAATTTGGGGTTACTTGTATCTCTTATTTATTAATAGAAAAGATTAGGCTTTTTTCTTTGAATATCTTTAGGTTAAAAAACCAACTTTTTATTACTTATTCGTAAAAATAATCATTCAGTAGATTTTTAGTGGACGCCATCATGTTAGTATATACCCTCTCTGCGATCTTATGTAATCTCATGTAATCTTTTATAATATCTTGTAATCCCCTTTACAAACAAAAAATATTACAGAAAATCCAGTGTAGGTCTATAAAGATTTTCCTACAATAAATTTCGTATAATTTTTTCGGGATTCCCCTAAAAAAATGACAGAGAACAATTTAAAAAAACACTATAGAAATAAGGAATGTTTAAATATGGAAGGAGTTGATGCACAAAATGAAGAAAGTACACACGAATAGTTTATTTAATAAATTGTTTGAAACAGGATTTCGAGAAATTTTCAGGAATTTTAAGGAATTCCAGAGAATTACCATGGATTTTATGACAGCTCGTAAGATTTTATTAACATTTCACGGCATTACATAATTTTCCAAACCTACCAGGAGATTTTAAGTTTTTTAAGAGATTTAAAAATATTTCTATGGATTTCAAGGTATTTCAAAACTTTTCGAGGGACTTTAGAGGATTTAAAATATTTCCAAACATCCTCGGGGATTTTAAGGAATTCCAAAGATTTCAAAGGATTTTTAATAATCGACTTTAAAAAATAAATAAATTAAGTGGAATGCAATTTCAAAGGATTTTTAGCGATTTCAAATATTTCAAGGGATTTTAAGGTATTTAAATAAATTTCACGATATTCATGGATTTTGTTCAATCTCCAATGGTTTTAATGATTTCTAGGGATTAAATGAGTTGCTTTTTTAGAAATATTTTTTATGAGTTTAATTCAAATTATTGTCAAGGATTTTTAAATTATTTGTACTTCTTATAATGATTTTTTACCTATCTCTAAAGATTTCGAGGCATTTTAAGGGATTCTAAAGGATTTCAGAAGATACAAAAAATGTAAAGGAATTTCGAAGAATTCTGAGGGATTTCTAAAGATTCGAAGAAATTTCTAATAAACTTAGCCAAATAAATTAAGTGGAATGAAATTTCAAAGGATTTCCAGCGATTTCAAATATTTCAAGGGATTTTAAGGTATTTCAATAAATGTCACAATAGTAAAGGATTTTGTTCAATCTCCAATGGTTTCAATGATTTCTAGGGATTAAATGAGTTGCTTTTTTAGAAATATTTTTTTTGAATTTAATTCAAATTATTGTCAAGGATTTTTAAATTATTTGTACTTCTTATAATGATTTTTTACCTTTCTCTAAAGATTTCGAGGCATTTTAAGGGATTCTAAAGGATTTCAGAAGATATAAAAAATGTAAAGGGATTTCGAATAATTTTGAAGGATTTCTAAAGATTTGAAGAAATTTCTAATAAACTTAGAAAAAAAAATTAAATAAAATTAAGTTTAAAGGGATTTCTAGCGATTCTAAAAATTTCAAGACATTTTTAGGTATTTCAAGGAATTTTCAAAATATTTAATGATTTTCTTAAAATTCCAAAAATTTCAAGGGATTTCGAAGATATTTAAGGATTCAAACGGTTTCTTCAGAGAACTTTAATTCAAATTATAAGACTTTCAAATGATTCATACATTTTTAAATGGATATTTACGTTTTCCAAACATTTGAAGGATTCTTACGGATTCTAAAGCATTTTCTATAAAGGATTTCATTTAATTCAATTGATATTCAAGGGTTTTATCTGATTTACACTTTACAGAATAAATTAAAGAAGAAGATTAAGAATGATAGGATCTTTAATTACTTTAAATATTTTGGAGGATTTTACAAATTTCAATGTATTGCAATGGATTCCAAAAGATTTAAGCAGATATCAGGGATATTAATTGATTTAAAAATACAGTGAAACTCTTCTATAGCGCCGATATTGGAGCTGACGGTGGCTGGGAACTAACTCATTATAGCCCGCTCAGCTTTTGTTTTGAAATATATTTTCTATAGTGAGTTTTCAATAATCCATAGTACTTTTTGCAATCTCATGCAAGATTATGCGATCTTTGCGTCTAGTGTACGCCACAAATTTTGAGTAATTAATCTCTCACTGCAGATTAAATTCAAAACAATGTAAACGTTGAAAAATGAATTAATTTTGTTGTTTTAAAATGCTTAAAAATATGGAACATTCCAAACTCAACTAAAAAAAATCCGAATCCTGTTTTTTATTATTTTAGAAATTTTTATCTTGAATGTAATACTTTAAAATTATCCGATTTTTAATTCAAGTTTACAAGAAGACATAATAACTTTTTAATGAAGTGTTACAAACGATTTGAAATTAAAAAGTTAAATATTCTCTTGTTTAAAATAAAAATAAATAAAAACAGAAATACCTGAAATTCATAACTAAGTTTTTAAGTAATTTGTTTAATTTTGAATCTTTACAATTTTAGAGTTCAGGATTTGTATACTAAACGCTGAATTTTCAATTTTTACCTCTAATAAACCAAAATAAACCATTCAAATAATTTCCATTTTTCCCATAATTTAAAATGACCTAAAATAATTGAAGTTTTTAATGAAGTTCGGTTTATTTTTTGAAATTTTTAATGTTCCGTAGTACGGATTTTCTTATTTTGAAATTTAAAATAACAGTGAATTTATTTTTTGTATGAAAATTTGAATTTCTAGAGTTTTAGAACCTTTGACATTTAATAATTCAGTTTATCTGTCTATTTCAAATTGTCAAATTTTAATCGCCTTTGAGACTTTATTAAAAATTATTCAACTTTTTAATGGGTTTAAATAAAAATGATACAACTTCAATTCCATTGAATTTTCAATGATTTAGTTTTTAAAATTCTAATGTGATATTATTAAACTTTTAACGTTTTGAAATTGCGCATCTTCGAAATTTTTTTTTCAAATTATTAAATTTCGATCTTCTTTAATTAAAAATGAAATTATTAATTTTGTAATTCTTTGAATTATAAATAATCCAACTTCAACTCTTTTGTAATAATATTATCAAAACAAAAAAAATTCCAGTCTTCCATTTTCCAGTTTTCAAAACTTCTGAATAAAACGGTTTGAATTTTAAACACTTTTACTTTTAAATTATTCAATTTGCAAGGCACGGGAAAGTATTACAGATTTTTCTCTAACGTTAGACAACACGGATTGTGAATGTTTTTGTTTAGAAATGATACGCAATCAATTTCTTTTCATTCCATTCGAAATTTATTTTTTTCTTATTTTTAATAGGTGAAAGTTGTTGGCACGACCAGCGCGAGCAGTATTAAAAATCACTAATCGCTTTTAAACATGACTGATTAAGAAAGGGAGAGGAACTTCTTTTTAAACCGATGGAAAGCTTATTAAATTCCGCGTGGAATTAACGTAAATAGAGATTATGTTTGACTTTTCCAAAAAAAACGGACCATTTGAGAAGTTAAAAAAAAAGTACAAGAATAGCTTGAATTTTATACCTCGACTTCAAATTGTGGCGTGACCTAGAAAATTTGTAGCAAAAATATGAGTTTCGTATCACTTAGTCCTTAAAGTCTTATCTTCAATCTAAGCTAATAAAACTAAAAGAATCTTTATGGGTTCTTGAGATACGGCTGAAAATTTCCAAGTTTTGTTCCTAAATTTCCTCAATTTTGTTCCTAAAGTTCAATTTGTGCAGTAATGTAGGAAACTCATGAGAAAAGAAATTGAAATTAGGTTCACCTGAACGTGAGATTCTTATATTTAATATAAGCTAATAAATTTTTAAAAAATCCACGAGCTCAAGATAGGACAACAATTTTAGTAGTTTCAGTCGGCGAGTACCAATTTTTTTCGATAAACCGATGGAAGCCGAGCATTTTTCAGATTTTGTTCCTTAACTTAAAATCGTGCTGTGACTTAAGAAACTTAAGAAAAAAAACTGAAATTGGCAGGACGTAATCTTGTGATTCTTATCTTAAATTTAAGCTATTAAACTTTAAAAACGTTCGCGGTCATATTTGGAAACTTTTCCTCGCATCCCAAGAACCTTTTAAGATGGAAATATTTGCGGTATATTTTCGTCAAAAGTTCAGAAATATCCGCTATGAAGGCCCATTCCATACGGAATTTAATAAGCTTCCCAACGGGTTTAAAAAAAAATCGCTCCGTTTTTGAACAAGTAATAATGCTTCAATCAGCAGTGTTTTTTAATAGTACGTTTGCCGTTCGTACCGACAATCGGAAGTGTACTGTCTCATTAATTTAAAAATTAAATTAATCGCAACTAGCTAAAAACTAATGTTTGGGACACAGTTTATACACGTTTTAGTTCATTTTTCATCAGATAAGTTAGTATAACGGAAAAGTTGGTTGTGAATTTCCGTCGAAAGATAAATGAAACATTACGTTCTAGGGGGCTTGTGTTCCTACCCGAACTTTTCTCGACAGAGTTTTCACGCTGAAAGGTTTTACAGTTCTGTTATGATAAACCAGTACCAAGCCATGCTTGGGTCAAAGTTTTTGTTGCCCACTTTAGAGAATCGCTTTGTCAGCTTTGATGCATTTTCAATGATAGGAAAATATATTCTACTATAGCTTTGTGAAGCGATTCATTTCATATTAGAAGCTCGGAAGTTTAGTTAATGTAAAATCGCGGATAATCGATAAGCGGAAATTTTTATTAAAAGAAAAAACCACGAAGGAATAATAAGGAGACCCAACTGCCAGTGGGATGCCATCTGAAACTGGCAATAGAAACATTACCGTAAGTGATACGCACATTACGGGAAGATCTTATATTTGAGTGCGCAGGTGCGCAGTTGTCCTCTTCCTATATATGGAAAAGTGTGCGAGTGAGAAAGTTTGTCAATTAGACGTAAGTTAGAGGTTGTGTTCTTTTGTTGATCATCATACGAAAGATACACAAAATAAATACATAAACAGCACTCAGGTAGTGAGTAAAGGTTAAATTTCTAAATCATTTCTATTAAAATTAAATGACAGTTAGGTTATTATTATTATTACACCATTAAGCCATTTCCCTTTCGGGGTAGGCGTGACTCACTCGGCAGGGGAAAGGAGTATTGTGTAGAAGGGATAGAGATTTTTCAGATTGATCCAGAATTCTCGTGCTATTTAAGTAAATAACACGTTCGTTCCGCAACACTGCTCCGACCCAGGTTGCTGATCAATCTCTCTAGCAATCACCCCAAGCGAAGAACCTCACGAAGTCGTTATGTAAGGTTCCCCACTTGGGTCCATTAGTAGCCAAGGTCTTTGTTTCAGGCGTCATTCACTCTAATGACACTCTTTTTATTAACTATTTGCCGCCATACTTTCCTGTCCTGGCATACTTCTCTAGAAGTATCTACCTCTGGGCACGCTGAGACGTTTATTGTACTTACAGTGAAAGCTTTATAAAAACGAAGTGTATTTGCCTTCTTCGGCGTTTAACTTCGTCCACAACCCGGAACTTGACACCTCATGACTTAGAACACATTTCTGACACTTGCATCAAAACAAAAAAACAGAACCTCTCAACTTACTTCAATTTGACAAACTTTCTCACTCGCACACTTTTCCATGCATAGGAAGAGGACAACTGCGCACCTGCGCACTCAAATCTAAGATCTTCCTGTAATGTGCGTATCACTTACGGTAATGTTTCTGTTGCCACGTGGGGAACGGAGTTAGGTCTCCTTATTATTCCTTCGTGGAAAAAACACAACACAGGTAGAGCAATCTAAAGTTTGTGACATTAAATAAAAAATGGAACAGTACCTAAGGAATATTATTTCTAAACTTACAACACGTAAAAAACCAAAACTCCCTGATGTATGAGAAAAATACTTTTCTATTAGAACCAATATTTACCGAGAGGGACATTTTTGGAGTTTTTGGGGATACCATCGGATTCAGCGGCTTGTCGAAAATTAAAATGAATAGTTGCTTTGGAATAATTTCGCTGATAAGTTTTATGAAAAATCTTTAATATGTGAACTTTTCTATGAGAAATATAGCCAAGCAATCTGCCCGCAAGTGATTTTGTCAAATGTTCTTATACTCACAGTCACTATCATTATAAGAAAATATGCACATTGGACTCACCTGCAACAAAAAATAAAAACTTGCTTAGATTAAAAAAAGACTTGAATAGAAACCTGGATCTATGGATAAATTACTTAGTAAAAACAATTATTAACCGAAAAAAAACTGTAAAAGTTTTGTAACTGACTTCAAAAATGTATTATTTTCACGAAAACCTTTTTTTTTTTCGAAAATTGAATTTAAAATCTATCACAGGGAGCGCGTAAGATCGTTTGCGAAAAATACAATAAAAACCTAAGATTAGTCATAAAATTATTACAGAATTCGGATCAACTAGAATGCTTTCAAAAAAATGAGCATAAAATTACAAAAAATCGCATGGAATTTCGGAGAAATTCCATCAAAACCCTGAATGATTGAAATAATAACATTTTTTGTAGACCTATAGGGTACGTATATACTTATTTATTATTATTGTTTCATTACTATTATTTATTTATATGTATTCTCAAGTATTTTTTGCATAATAAAAATAATCTTTATTGACATAAAAATTAAAAAGTATACAAATACAAAGTATTTATTTTTGAACTGTTAAACTTGTCAACTTGGATTGTTTTTAAATGCGAGAGATTGATGCTTTTCATTAATTTTAAAATTCACAAACATTCATTTTGAACATTTTAAACAATCGAGGCTTAGAATTTGACTGTAATTAAATTTGAAATTTATCGATTTGAAAAGTTTTTAACTTAAAAATGTACAACTGTTAAGGCTGGCAATATTAAATAATTAAAACTAAGAATCCGGATTTAAGCAATATGAAATTGTTCAATTTCGAACGCTATTAATTATAAAATTTCTAATTATAAAGCTTCAACGAGAAAATGTTCAGTTTTTTAATTAAAACCGTACAATGCAATATACTTTTGAATTTGAAATTATTAATTGTGACTCAAATTGAGACAAAAAGATTAGCACAAATTTTACAAAATAGTAGCAAATAGTACCAAGCAATTTTTTAGATATTTAATCAAGGGGTTAATTATGTTTTAAGTCTTGCATTCATACAATATACATCCCTCATAAAGCCATGAAATCTTATCATTTCTTTAGAAATCCTATATTATTCCCTCAATTCTAGTGCAATTCCTTGAGATTACTTAAGCTCCGTAGATGTCTTTAAAAATTCCTGGAAATCATATAACATTTTATTTCATTTATTCCTTAAACTTTTAGGTAATTCTTTAAGAACCCTTAAAAAATGTTAAATTTCCTTAAATTCCTGAAAATATTTTAAAATAGGAATCGTCTAATAATAATATCCCTGACCCTTGTTTGACACAGGGGGTCGTATACGACCCCAGACGTTTTAAATTGCAAAATTAGAGTATCTAAACATAAGGGCTTATATTATAAGGGTTTATAGTAACATATATCGATAATTCGGATGTTAAACTAACTTTCAGGGAATAGAGCGTAAGGTTGGGTCGGTTCATCTCTATACAGCAGTCCTTCAAAGTCAATTGAGGCCGTTCACGACCCCGGTGTGCTAAGATAAAATTAAACAGAATTGTAAATCTTTATGGAATTTCAACAATTTTTGTTGTTCATTTAAATTTAATATTTAGCGATATAACTGATATGATTTTTAAAAATAAGTATTCAAAAAGATATAAAAAAATTTTCAAGTAAAAATAACTAACACTTTATTATTTATAACAATTTTTTCACGCTGGAGTCGTCAACGACCCCATGTGCCAAGTACGTTACTCCAGGGAGGTGTGTCAAACAAGGGCTAAGATTGTTCGTTTCCGGCATGTCTCACTCCGCTGACACTCTTTATCACATATTTCTTACAATACGATATTCACGATGAAGTTCAATTAAAAATTTTTTTGCAAAGCTTTTTAAAAGGATATATACAAAACTTTGACAACGAGTTAGCGAGGAGTTTCGTTTTTACGATCTCAGGGTCGTGGCAGGACTAACCGCATGAGTTTGAAAATGAAATTCTCGGAATAAGGGATACATTCAAAATTCGTAGGTAGACGATTATAAAGTTTGTTAAGAAAAATGAGTAAGCACGGCCGTGAGAAGAGATGCAGAATTGGGGAAAGAGGTGTGCTGAATTAGATTATGACGCGTAAGTTTTTCACACAGAAAAAACGAAAGATAAAATTTACATCGATTCCAGGTGAAAGATTCACCGCAACAAAAATTAACCTTCCCAGACGAACTTTACATGAATCGAAGATAATTTCCGATTTTTAAACTTGCCTGGATAATCTTTCGCATTATAATCGCTCCATTTTTATTCGAGATGTGGCGAGAATCATGACTCCAGCGCTATCTATCGTCGGTTAAATCAATTAAATTGGAGAGAAATGTGGATTCCCGTCAGTTGCTTTTGCGCTTTTTGCTAAATGATATTAAATGAGTCCTACTTTGTCTACAATAGTGTAATTTGTTACGTAGAAGATATATCAGAGAGCACTCAGTTTTTTATTCGTGTTTTCTGTGTCTGATTCTACATGTTTTACCAAAGTTTTTCTCACTTCGGCGTTACGCAGTAGATGAGATCAGAATTCTTCAGCTAACCTCGGCGAAACTTTCGCTGAAATATGTTTAATTTTTAACAATTGCAAGTCTTACCTGTGAAAAATTTGACCTTTTGTTTTTCAGCAATTGTCAGAAATCTGGTGTCCCGATTTATAGCTCGAATTCCCTCACAGCTTGCCGTTTTCCGATTGCTGCTAAAGACACCGTAGCAGACGACAGCTTTTATTCCATCATAGGATAAACTTTTTCCAAATAACATGTAAACTTTAACAGCGAGATATTTTACATGCAACAAAATTTAACTTTAGTTTTTTCTGTGCATTCAGTTATGTATCCGATCTAGAGGAACGTTAATACTTTTTTAAGTCCATTCAATTTCATTTTGTTACAATATAAAATAAGCTTATAATTAAAAAATGTTTACTATTCAATAATAAAGTTTGTGATTGTTTGGGATTTGGTCCCTGGCGCTATGGTTCCGCGCAGTCATTTTTCATAGTGTCAGTCGCTCGAGACCTTGCGGCCGCGGCTGTGAGACAGCAGTATTGGAATGTTGTCGTTACGCAGATTCACTGATCCAAGGACCCGAAAATCAGAGTATTAGCAGATATCTTAGACTACTATTTCACTTTACCTTAATATACATGTTTCGTCAAATGCTTTCACTTTATTTTCTCAACATGACGTACTATCTCAATTTTCTTTCAATCTTGTCTAACAATGTATCCTCTGCACGACATTCTTTGAGAATTATCTCATTACTGACTTTGTCCATTAGCGTTTTACCGAATCTATATTCTTTTTAATACTTCCAATGATACAGCGGATGAATATTTCCTTTAAAAATCAGTTCGTCTTTTTTCCTGTTCAACTGCCACGAAAGAAATTCGTGGCATTCGACGTCAGTGTTCTGTCTACAAAAGGTGGGTGGATTTATCGCATTTTTCAGAATGCACCCATTGATCACATGCACGGGTATTTCTATGTTGAAAGTATCGCAGTCTTTGTACCATAAGCTATAACAGTCGTGGATGCAAAAGAGGATGGATACACGGGATAAAGCGAGGTTCGTAATCGAGAGAAAGGACACGCGGTAGCACATAATATTCGGATATCAGAGACTTGCAATCGAAAAACTCATTTAAATTCTGTCATTTGGTATACCGATGAAAGAGTATGAAATATTGATGAATACCACTAGCACTTTCGTTCACAGCAATGCCATTAGTTCGAATACAACTGACAAGTGTGAACGCACGGATTGTGTATCAATTTTACATTAGACTTCATACCAATTTCGAGGTATGTTAAGCCGACGTAACCAGTTCTTCGAATCCAATTAAAACCTATCTCATAATTCTGTCATATCACATAAATAAAGGCCTAATTTAATGCTCGCTTAATGCCCCATTGCCAAATTTAAAGCTCCATTATTTAAAAAAAATTGAGGCATTAAATGAGCATTAAATGAGCTCATAATTATAGTATGGTCAGATTTACAATTTGTGCATAATTTATATTAAGGGTGGTTCTTCAGTATTAGGGGTGGCTTTTGGAAAATGATTTTTGGTTGTTTTGGAGAGCATTTAATAAGTCTTTATTTATGTGATAGGATAAAACTCAATCCAACATTTATTTCACATGGGATTCCGTCAGCTTAATATTAAGTTAGCGTAACCCCCGTTTTTTTAAAATAGTGAAGCGTTAAATTTGGCAATGGGGCATTAAATGAGCCCATAATTATAGTATGGTCAGATTTACAATTTGTGCATAATTTATATTAAGGGTAGTTTTTCAGTATTAGGGGTGGCTTTTGGAAAATAATTTTTGGTTGTTTTGGAGAACATTAAATAAGTATTTATTTAAGTGATAGGATAAAACTCGATCCAACATTTATTTCACATGGGGTTCCGTCAGCTTATTATTTAGCTAGCGTAATCCCCGTTTTTTTAAAATAGTGAAGCGTTAAATTTGGCAATGGGGCATTAAATCAGCATTAAATGAGTCCATAATTATAGTATAGTCAGATTTACAATTTGCGCATAATTTATATTAAGGGTGGTTTTTCCGTATTAGGGGTGGCTTTCGGAAAATGATTTTTGCTGCTTTTGGAGAACATTAAATAAGTATTTATTTATGTGATAGGATAAAACTCGATCCAACATTTATTTCACATGGGGTTCCGTCAGCTTAATATTAAGTTAGCGTAACCCCCGTTTTTTAAAATAGTGAAGCGTTAAATTTGGCAATGAGGCATTAAATGAGCATTAAATGAGCCCATAATTATAGTATGGTCAGATTTACAATTTGCGCATAATTTATATTAAGGGTGGTTTTTCCGTATTATGGGTGGCTTTCGGAAAATGATTTTTGCTGGTTTTGTAGTGCATTAAATGAGTCTTTAATTATGTGGTAGGATAAAACTCGATCCAACGTTTATTTCACATGGGGTTCCGTCAGCTTAACGTTAAGCTAGCGTAACCCCTGGGTTTTTTTTAAATTAATGGAGCATTAAATTTGACAATAGGGCATTAAATTAGCATTAAATGAAACCTTAATTATGAGATAGGTTTTAACTCGATTCGAATAAGTGGTTACGTCAGCTTAACATACCTCAAAAATTCGTTCTAAAATTTAAGGTATTTAAATGAGATTAAAATAAAATTTAAAATCATATTTAACGTCCAATAATCAAGTTAATGTGAATAATTCCTGAAAACAAAATCAAGAATCTAACGAACAAATTTAGACAAACACAAACACAAATTTGGTCGTTAGATTCTTGATTTTGTTGTGAGGAATTATTCACATTAATTTCGTTCTCTCCACTCAATTAAAAATCAAATCTTCAGTTTACTTCTACATTTTCAATATATTACCTAAAAGTTAATTTAATTTTAAATTTTAATTATTAACACAGAAAAAAACTGGGAGATTTGATCAAATTTCATCGACAAACGATTTGACGCAATTATATTTCGAAATTTCGTACGTTTTCGTTTTTCTTAATTTTATAATACTGAAATCAAATCCTAAATAAACACATCATCTATTATCCTACTCGCTTCTCTATACATATGTACAATGTACATTGCACATCTAGTGTACAGATATATTAATGAACGAACATACAAAAAATCATCAGTCACGAACATACGAAATTCTAAATTAGTCACGTTTATCTATACGAGAAGGTAAAATGAGTTCCTGTTTCGGCGCTTTATTTATCATCTTTATTATCTTCAGTTACATTGGTAAGTGTAATAATATTAATAATTATCATTATTCTTTCCATCCTTGGAAATTGCTAATCCTCCACCAACATCGAAATTAATATCAAATACAAGCTGAGACCTTTTCCTTATCCCAATTTATCCCAAAATACTCTCGAAAACAGAGGAAATAGGCTGATTTTTAACGAAAATAGCACAATAAATTCTTTTACATAAATAAAAATAAGGCTTAGGTCGAAATATATTGAATTTTCAAGAAAATAGTGATATTTTGAACCAAAAAAGATTAATTTTCTTACTAAAAGAGAAGAGTTTTCAATGAAAGAGTTGAGTTTTTAGGTTAAAAAGTGGAATATTTTACAAAACCTAAAAACAGGACATTTTAACCACGAAAGATGCATTTCAAGCTAAATAGTTGAATTTTCAACCAAGAGATTACACTTACAACTGAATAGTTTAATTTTCAAGCAAAAGGAAGGAATTTTGAATAAACTAGTTAAATTTTTAACCAACTAGCTTCGACCTATACATATACATTTTCAAATAAATGGTCGAATTATCAAAGAAACAAAATTTAAATTCAATAAAAAATAGTTGTTTTACACTAAGTAGTTGAATTTTCAAGCCAAAAATACGAATTTTTTAGAAGACAGTTGAATTTTCAATCAAGAAACATGAATTTTCGACGAAAAACTTGACTAAAAAACAATACATTTTTAGAAAATAGTTGAATATTCAACAAAATAATTTAATTTTTAACTAAATAGTGAAATTTTTAGACCCATAATTGGATTTTCAACAACAACAACAATTATTATTCATCAAACAGTTCAATTTTCAACCAAATAGTTGAACTTTTAACTGAACGGGATGAATTTTCAACAAAATGGTTGAATTTTTAACCAAATACAGTCAAACCTGGATTTAATGTCAATTTTGGGACTGACCGCGACATTAAATTCAGTCTCGGAACTATTTTCACTCTTTCCTGCTTTATCTCTTACTTGTTTTCTCTGTTTTTTTACGCTTCAGTGAGTATCGCACATCCTCTCGCAGCATCTCGCACCCATCCCAACCGCGCGGCGTCAGTTCTCGTAAACATTAAATGGAAGATCACTAAATCCAGATTTGACTGTAGTTAAAGTTTCACACAAATGGTCGCATTCTTAAAAAAATATATAATAGTTGATATTTCAACATAAAAAAGATTTTAATTTTAAACTAAGAAGATTCGAATTTAACCAAAGAAAGAAAAATTCTCAATGAAATGTGTAATATTTTATATTTAATTAACTTAAAAAGATTTCAGTTTCAGATAAAAAATAGTTTAATTCAACAAAAAGACAGAAAATTTTAATTTTGAAACCAAAAGCAAATTATATTAAAGCACAGTTTGGTAAATTTACAAAATTTTAAAATTTAATTTTTTTATATCTGTAAATCTCAAGTAATCAAATATTTGAGATCCAAAAATATCACTTATATTAAGTTGAAAAAGATAAAAATCAAGAGTAGTCAGGCATACATAGATTCCTTGATCTCTTACTTTCATATTTTCAGTCGCTTGGGATACCCTCAATTATAAAAGAAAAATATTTGAGACGGTTTGAAAATTTGTTTGTTTCCTCAAATCTCATTCTTTAAAATGCTCAACTTTTCAACAATTATCTTGTTAAATTTGTAATTCAAACAAATTTATTTACTACCCATACAATGCTAAATTTCAGTAACATAGAAAAATTTTTAACCTAAGAGATTGATTTTCAACTCATGTACCAAATTTTAGTAAATTGATTGAACTTTGAACCAAGTATTTATATTTTTAATCAAGAAGATTAATTTTCTAGAAAAAGAGACGAACTCACAATATAATAAACAAACATGTGTTTTTCCCCATGCCTTATGGGAAACTATACATGCATAAATAGAATTAGAAACTTTGTTTTTAACATGGTAATGTCCTTTAGAAAAGGTTCAAGCTTTTATCTCAACGAAATGTGGAATGCTCTATAATATTTTGTTAATATACGAGAATTTTCATTAATGATCTATTACGATTCACTTAAGCTGTTTTATTCATTGTTCTTTTACTATTTTTAAATTCGTTATTAACACTGAAAAATTACAAATCTCTTTTGTCCTTTGACAGAAATATCATCAGCTGTAAACAAAAAACAAACGAAGCCAACGATTTCGAGAAGGGACGGATTTAAAAAGAATGGCCGCCTGCAGATCTTTAATGAGAAAACTCGACGTTTCGAAGATTACCTACCCCCTAGAATTAGACATATTGACCCACCTGTAAGTCGTCCAGATGGACAAAATTTGAGTAAAATTCGCCCAGATTTCAAATATAATGAACTAATGCCAATGATCCAAGGCACTTCTGAAAATGGACCTAATTTTCAACAAAACTATCCAAAACCAAACCCTGTGCCTCCTGTACATAATAGGCCTGATTCGGAGCTTTCAAACATTAATAATGATCCTGGAACTAATTCCCAACATTCATCTGAGGGTGTACCTTACAATTATTATAAACAATTTAGTAAAAAAAATTCGCAGCCGGAGGATCATCATCAAGCTCCTGAATCTGGGAATCAAAACTAATATTTTAAAACTTCCCCAGCGCCTAGATTTTCAATCTAGAGGTTTCACTTAATCTGTAAATTAAAATATAATTTAGTTACAAAATTTTTCAAATAAAAGAAAAAAACAAGAATTCAAAGATCAAATTTGGACAGCACACTCTTAAAAATCGCCATTCAAACTTAAAAAATCAAAATGAAGAAGAGGAAACCGAAATTAAAACAAGCCCTTTTCAAGGAAAAAAACGTTTTCAGTAAGTCCGAACCGATGAATAAACGAGAATGTCCAAATTTTTTCGTTGGATTTTTGTTTTCTTTTTATTTTCGAAAATATCGTATCTAAATTTAATTAAGAGATGTTAAATAGAAATTTAATTTTTGTTTTACTATTTATTTAATTTATTAAATTTTAAGATGTAAATCTCAATTTTATTTATTATAATATAGCAAAGGCTCTGCAAAATGTATGATGCACTTCTTTCAATCCTATTTTTAACGCAATTTTTGTCCACTCTAAGTTCGTGAAAACATTCAAACATTTAATTGATTAAACATGTTTTGACTGAAGAATATAGCCTTAGCATATGAATCAGTGAATATTATTAACTGAAACGATAATTCACGTTAAATGACTGATTTGCAGACAAATCATCACTTTTTATTTTTTATGGTTCAGTTTGACCAATAAGAGTAGACTTAAATGATCAATCAGTATTTTGTTTTCTAATTCTTTAAAAACATAAACACTATCAACTCCAGGATGGCCAATGAGAGGGAAAACCAAGGAAATGCCTGGACTTTTTTGAGACCGCGGAAAACGGGAAAATGATAGTGAATTTATTTTTTAACCGAAAATTAAACAAATTTTTCAGACGAAAAATCTATCCCATTACTTAAAATATCACAAATTTCCTATCACATATCATGTTAACGTAGAAGACGACTCCATAAATTAAAAATTAAGAGCGTTTCGAACTGAAAATGTATGATGAAAAACGTTTTGAGTTTGATTAACTGTAAATATAAATACTTATTTTCAAAATTGAACTACATTTCCAGTATTAAAAATAGAACAATAGTTGATTTAACAATATGGTTCTAAATGTGTTCAATAAAAAATTTACAAATGTTAATGATGAAAATGAGATCAAGTTTCAACTAAAAAACTGAATGTTCAAACAAAAAATTAATTTTTAACAAACAAGTTTAATTTTCAATGAGGTAGTCGAGTTTTAAGAATAAAAAACGAATTTTAAATGAAAAATGTGGTGGATATTTCAGCTAAAAATATTTTGATTTTAAATAAAAAACAGTTAAATTATATCAAAAAGACGAATTTTCAACAGATTAGGTGAATCCCCAACAACAAAAATTGATTTTTAACCAAAAAGTTGAATTTCTAACCAAAATATAATTATTTTCGTCCAGAATAGATTAATTTTAGAACAAAAAAAAAACTAATTTTCAACCACATACATGAATGTCCAACCAAATAGTTGAATTTTTTACTAAAAAATATTCAATTAAAAAAAAAATGAAGTAATTAAATTTTCATAAAAAAATTTATTTTGAACAAACTGATTTTTTAAAAAAGTAGTTCAAATTTTAACTAAGTAGTTGAATTTTCCAACAAAAAGATTAATTTTCAAACAACATTGACAAAGGTAAATTTTCAATATTAAACATTTATTCTCAACAAAACAAATACAAATGTTAGATACAATGGTTAATTTTGCAACTAAAGTGATGAATTTTAATGTAAAATTATGAATCCCCCAAAAAATAATAATATTCAACAAAATAGATTAATTTTTAAACAAAAAATATCACATTTTTACGAAAAGAGATGTATTTTATAGAACGATTGAAAAATCCCGAAAAATAATATTTGCATCGCTGAAAAATTTCCGAAAAAGAAAATATTTGAAATTTATTACTCTCGGAGTTAGTGAAATGCCCGAATACTAAAATTCCTTCGAGTTTATGATATTACCGAACTGAAAATTTCTGGAAAATAGAAAATTCCTTAAATGCAATTATCTACATTATAAAATTTCCGCCAGTATAAAATTGTTGGCCACATGGAAGTTCAAAAAATATCAAATTTTCAAATCTATAAGATTAAACAATTATTCAATAATGAAATAATAGATAAAATACTTTTATTCATTAAATATATTTCTTATTTCGTTATTTATTTTCTATTATAATCATTTCTTAACTGATAAGATTCAGGAATTTCATAATTCGGAAATTTTCCTGTATCTTTAAATGTTACACTGTAATTTTATTCTTACAAAATTTTAATTTACAGGTGAATAAGTGAAATTTTTAGGTTTAAATAACAGGTGAATGATTATTAATTTTGAAATACTTACAAAATTGTTTTTTTTAGTGTTTATTGATTCATTCTTCAATTTAGAGAAATGAGAATGATAGCGTGGATGTATATTTCTTAACCAGAAACCTTTGAAATATATTTTCAATTTACAGAAGTTTCAAAATTAAAATTGGGCAGTTTAACGGCATTTAATTAAAAATTATTCACTTGAAGAGTGTTAAAAATTTTCATATTATACGCGTGAATTATTGGGCGTTTGAAATAAAAAATTTGAAGCTTTAATTATAAAAATTTCTATTTCAAGAGTTCCATTATGGTGCTTTAATTTCCAGTCCAGTTTTGATTACTTCAAATAAATCAGGAAAAAAAAAATATTTATCAAGATTCTGTTACACAAGATGATTTTGACAGGGATTATGTTTTTGAAGATTTTTTCAAAATTTACTAAGCCCAACTTTACAGATAGAACTTAATTCCGTCTCAACTGCTTCTTGACAGACTGTTGTGTTTTATCGAGTTTCGCGCACCATGAATAAAGTAAGGTAGATTATAATAACTGTGTAAATATGATTATATATTTTCTACTTCGGAGCAATAAATCGAAATACGTTACGTTAATGGACGTGAAATGGTTAGGATACAGATATTCACAGATATTCACAATATTTCCTGCATGTTACAATAAAATTAAAAATGTTATACAATCGCGTTCTTATATTAAACGCTTTTATATTTTCATTATTCCTATTTCTAAACACTTCTTATCAATTACTGTTAAAAGCCCTGAATAAATACATACATTTGATCTAACCAATTACTAATTTTCCACAATCCAATTCGTAAGCTCTTGGGCTAATCGCCTGTGATCGACACTTCTCGAATAAAATTTAATAAAATTTAATTTAGTAAATTTAATGAGATTTTCATTGTTCCGAATGAGATGCAACAAATTTCACACCAATGGGTTTTTACGAATGGGCCTTCTCAGTACACAAGATTTTTCTTTTTGATATTATTTAAGTTAAAAATGTCTGTAGAACGAAAACAATATTCTACAACACACACCGTAGCAATCGATTATATTGGTAAGAGTACACTGAACCGTTTTTATCCATTGACAATTTAAAAAATACATTTTACAAATATGTATCAAATTAACAATTTTTTTAATTTTGTGCTTGTGGACATAGAAGCTTATTACAGGTAACTAATAGCGCAAATTTAAATACAGCAATAAACTTCACGTATGTTTGAAATCTGCTTATATTAGTTACATATATGGGGCATTACTCCTCAACTGCCCCAACTCAAAAAGTCATGTTTTTCGATTGTCTCTAAATTCTGGGAATATGTTCGCCTACCCAACAGTAGTTAATCCACAAACTTATAGAC
>NC_046664.1:43031678-43041439 GCF_010883055.1 Belonocnema kinseyi
TCAATGTGAGTAATACAAAAAAATGGCATACTTGAAAACTGTTCCGCGGTATGCTGCCGCATAACGCCCGAGTGCGAGCGCGAGGACTCCCTCTACAACAGGTTCTGTAACTCAATGAATTTCAATTTGACCATTTTCTTATTAGACATTTTTCATAAGCAATTTTTTTTGTTATAAATAATAAAATAGGATGAAAGCGTGTAAAAAGCACTTTCCAAAACCCTCATAAAAATTTTAAATCGCCTAATTACAAAGGAAGTTACAGGCGTTTGAAACTACCCCTGCAGGCATTGGGGTTGAAAATTCAACCCCCCCTCACTTGGGGAGGGTTGGTGATCCTGGTCTATAAGTTTGTGGATTAACTACTGTTGGGTAGGCGAACATATTCCCAGAATTTAGAGACAATCGAGAAACATGACTTTTTGAGTTGGGGCAGCTGAGGAATAATGCCCCATATGCGACATAAACATAAGGCAAGTTAGAATTATTATCATACATCACAGCGTTTCAATTTGGAGATGTATGTGTCACTGAGAGAATCTTCTGTATAGTAAATACTAAATTTTGAACAAAAATATACTGCACTTTAAAACGATTATGTGAAGCTTTATCACAACTCCAAAGACTAAAAAGCAGTATATAAGAAAAATTGAATCCCAGTTATGAAACAAATTGAACACTTGGGTCACTCAGTGTAGAAGATTGTGTGAAATGTCAACGTGAAAAAACACAGAGACAATAAGTGTAAATATCTTAAATCATCTTTTCCATTCCGTTCTTTACACATGCGTATTAGACAGATACTAAATATGTAAAAAAGGTGCGCATTAAAAAAATCCTCAGTTGCCTTCTTTGAAGCTTTTGTCGCCATCTTCATACTTTATGCAATTATTTTGGTAAGTATGATAATAATTATTATTCTTTCAATACATAGCAAATGTTGGTCCTTAGTCAGCATTTAGATCATACTGCTAAACATTAATGAGACATTCTAAAACATTTCACGTCCGCTTAAATCAAATATCGAACGTTTTCCTTTAGGCCCGAGACCCGAGCACGAATAATGACCGAATACTGATTAAAAACAGTAAAAAGATATTTATAAACATACTACTAGCCTCGCACTGAGTTTCGTCGCCACGCGGTCGATACGTGGCCCCGATCAATTGATTTCATGTTACTCAAGGATGTCACAACATTCACAAGTCGCCTTTTGTGATCCAGATTAATTTTTTAAAATGATTTCTCCAAAACAGACAACCACAAAAATAATAATTAATAACTCTCATCATCCCATCTAACAATTTAACAGACAAAAGAACCTGTTAGCAAGGAATAAAATATAATATAAAATAAAAACCTGTTAGAAGGATTGGTTTTAATTTTCTCAAGAAAAATTGCCAACAAATTTTCAAGCTGCTCCATATGACACACTGAACAAATGACTTCCAGGAAAAGTTGTCAGAGTTTCAATACAGGGACTGTACGAATATTTTTCATTCTTGTACCCAGAAAATGTGAGACATATCGAGGACATAGGCCCAATATCAGAAACTTGACCAATTATTTTCGTCTCCAAGATTAAAAATAATTTGTTGGGACAAACCCCTGTACTGGAATTCAATACGACAGGGACATGGTTAAATTATTGGGTAGCGTGTATTAATTTTGAGAGATTTTTTGTAAAATTGCGGGTTTATTAAAAAAAAGTGGTATACAGTTGATCATTCAAAGTATTTTTCATCGCTAGCCACTACTTTCTCTCATTTTTCTGGCAGCATACTGATACCATGCCGGAAAAACGATTCGTCTTTTGAAGTTATCCATGAATCGACCCATTTTTTGGCACCTTCATAAGAAGTGAATCGTTGTTCAGGCAGACAATGAGTCATGGATCGGAAGAGGGGATAATCAGACGGTACGATGTCTGGAGAATACGGCGGATCGGGTAGAACTTCCCATTTCAGCAGTTCCAAGTATTTTTTGACAGTTTTTGCAACGTGGGTCCGAGCGTTTTCATGCAGAAGAATAACATTATCGTGTCTGTTCGTTTTGCGGTTGTTATTCCTTTAATGCTCGGCTCAATCGTATTAGTTTTTTTCGATAAAGGTCGCCCGTGATGGTTTCGTTAGGCTGAATCAGCTTATATTACACTACACCCTGCTGATCCCACCAAATACAGAGCATGAGCTTCGATTCATATATTCGGTTTTGGTGTTGATGTTGTTTGTTGGTCGGGCTTAACCCACGATTTCTTACGTTTAGGGTTATCATGAAGAATCGACTTCTCACTGTCACTTTTAAATTTCCGAAATCAGTACTCACTTATTTTAGTCGATGGAGCATAATCCCAGTAAATTTCCAAAAGCAATCGATGACTTTGAATAGCACTTTTATTCGAATTGAAAAAGAAAAGTAAAACTTCCCGGTACTGCTGCTTTGTTGGTACGTAAGTCGACATCCTTAATGTTACAAAAACTATGCTTTTACACTTCGGTAAAAACGACACCTAATGAAAAGTAAGGCCACGTGATGGGGCTGCGACAGGCATATGGCAACGACATGCCTCGATGCAATATAGTACAAGTAACGTCATCTCTTAGAAATGCACGCTCCCAATATTTAAATTCCATTACAGTAAAACGCGTATCATTGGCTATTATGTCAGATTTTTGGCACTGGCATAATTACACGTATTACAGTATTAGAACTTAAATAAATTTTCAAAGTCACTGTATCCCTTATTGCATCTACTGAATTAAATAATCTGTTGGCCACAAATATTAAACTCAGACAAGTTTCCCGATGAGAGTGATTTTTCGTTTGTTAAAGAACCTTATCCCTTTATACATTTGCCTTATTAAAACAATATATGGGTCAGCCTTAAAATTATTGTGGATTTTTTAAATAAAATTATACCAAATTCTTGAAAGCCTTGGATTTTCCATGATTTCTAAATTTATTATCAACCAATTGGTGTTCGTATAGATACTTGGAGGAATACTTGCTAACAGGTTGTTTAAACTTTCAAGTTGTATCGACAACGTATCGACTGTGTGGCAGCGACAAACAATCGGTTTTCCGTAATTATCCGTGGCCGGGCACACCGTGCATAAGTGATTTTTTGACCATATGAGTGTGTCCATGTGTCCAAATAGGATTAGTTTCCGGAATTGATTTCTGATGACAATTCACTATTCCTGCTCCTGGTTGGGGTCAAACGCACTTGGAAAACTACAAGGTACATTACAGACGCGGCTTTGAACTCATTTTTTTTATGTAAACGTAATACACTACAAGATTTTTCTGAACGGATTCATTATATACGTAAAACAACCTAAAAGAACTACCTAGAATTGCCTTAAAGACAGAAAAGTAGTTATTGTACTGAAGCTATTTTATTCGTTACACTTTCAATATTTTTAGATGCATTTTTAACAATTCACATTCATAAACCTCTGTTTTCTTTTGACATAAATGTCATCAGGTATGAACAACCAAAATACAAAGAACAAGGATAACTATACTTTCGTCTAGTGGCCGGATTAAAGTTTTTAATGAGTACACTAAACGATTCGAAGAAGAAAAATAATCCTCAAAGCAAACCTCAAAATCTAAACCAACTTGTGAATGATCAAGAAAGCCCTATTTTTCAACAAAACAATCCAAATTTCTTCAATAAAGAATGAACTCAAACAGCCTAAGATACTTCTACATATATGACTGAGTATGAACATCCAAATTTCCAAGATATTCGGTCACATACTCATCCCCAATATTCATAGATATAACAATAATGTAAGGTTCAAGAACTTTTACGTTACAGTCGTTCATATTGGTAACTTGATTATGATTTAAAAATGAATTTATTTAAATGTTTTTCATACAGTAATACTTTTAAAAATGAGTCATTATATTTACTACAAAAATCGTATTCATGCCATTTTCATTTCTATCATTTTGTTTATTATAATATTGCAGAGGGCATTGAAAATTTATATTGCACCTTTTCCACTCCTCTTTTCATGGCAATTGTGTAAAGTCTAAATTCAAATAAGTGAAAAGATTGACTAGTTTAATTATTCAGACATATTTTAACTGAAGAATCAGTCATGTCTACTGAGGCAACTATCGCTTTAGCAGATGAGACAGTCAATATTGTTGAGTAAAACGATCGAAAATTTACTGGAAATGACTGACATGCAGTCAACTGATCAGTCATTTTTGAAACAAATTTCCAAGAACCATTTCAAAATATTCCATTACTCTCAAGAAAAATGCATAATATCGCCTTTTTCAAATAGATTAGTTTCTTTGAAGCCTTGGTAGACATAACGTTGGATTAACAAAAATACTCTTATTTAAAAATATGTTCATAGTATGACAAGAGATTTCTGCCTGAATATATATGTTATTGAACAAACTCTGTGAGTCATAAAAAAGTTAAATAAAAATATGCTCAGAATTTGAACCAACGTTCCGGCTAAAGATTTTTGTTGATCCCACAGAGGATAAAAAATGGTAAAAATTGATTATGGTAAAAATGCCGAGGGTAATCTAGGAATGCAAAAAAATGAAGATCAGTAATGGTGAAATAAAAAATTAGTGATTTTTCATTTTACCCTTACGGATTTTCATTTTTTTGCACACCGAGATTACACCCGGCATTTTTACCTGAATCAGTTTTTACCCTTTGTATTTTCTGCGCCAAAGTTATCTTTGCCGATGCATCAATTATTGTTAATTTTTTTCAACAAAAGTAGTAAACAAATTCATAGAGATAATTTTTCATTACACGGAAATATAGTAAAAAAGTGGTGCTGTAAAGATATTAGGACTTATTTATTTTAAAAAGACGAAATCTATCTTATATAAAATGTTATAACAATAAAAGTGTATATAAAGTTTACTCAAACAATCGCCAATTATTTTTTAATAATCTAGTATTATGAAAAAAGGCATTCAAAATTGTGTTTCAACTTTAAGAGGTTTCCGCTTTAAATATTTAAATTTTATAGCTTCAATTCAAGTTTAAAAAATTTAATTCTGAACCTATTCAACGTAAAATATTTGTTCACGTTTCGAAAGACTTTAAGGTTTACATTATATGGTCTTGAAGACTTGCTTCGTCAAATTAAGAAATCTTTAAATCTTTTTTTTTATTTATTTATAGACATACTAAATTGATCACTATTTAAAACTTGGACATTTTCATTCAAAATAAGTTTGTCAGGTGCAATTAAGTTGTTCATTTGTAGAAAATATTAATTTAAAGCCCATAAGATTTTTAATTTTCCAATATCGAATGTTTTTAAAGTAAAACTCTACAATGTTTCAAACCCCGATTTGCTGCAATTTCAAATAATTATTATAAGTAAGTTATAAAATAAAATACTATAAAATATGGTGGAAAATTCACTAGTTATTATTCACGTCCCTTTTTCGATTTTAGTACATGACAATGATTTACGCACGACCCGGAATTCTATATTATTTGACAGATGAGAGACTCCTCATTTCCATTATTAATGATTTTGAGTGGATAAATGTATTAGAATCAAATATTTTACATCCAGTGCGTTGTTTGAAAAGTTCTAGTTAAAAAACTTATATAGAAGACTCTGATTCCAATGTAATCCTCATTCAGTAAAACTTTTAAATTATATTTTACCCGATAATCAAAACAAATACGAAGTTGGTAATTTTTCCTATGTTTAGAGGAGTTTAGTTATCCTATATAAAAATCGCTATCTTGCTTTCATTTAACTGTAACAAAAACGATTTGGAAAACTTGATTCAACTTAAAAACGTACCTATAAAATTGTGCTCCCGGGCATCAAAGCAAAACATGTTTATGGCATATAATATAAAAACGTTTTTAAAATTTCCCCGTAAGAAAAATTGAGCAACAAACTTTCTCACGACAATTTCTTGCGATAAAGAACAGTAGATTGATGTATTTTTAATTTTTTATACATGTGTACATCACGTGATTTTCTTCCTTGGTTTATCCTTGAGGGAAACGGAATTTCTTTTCCTACAAAATGTCTTCTGGTTTCTTGCTACATTCGTTAAAGACCGTTTGACAAATGGACCTTGGTTGAAAGCGTGACGTTTTCTTGTACTTGGACAGCCAGAAAAAGTACAAGGGATAGTCCATGAGATTGAAAGAAATTTCCCGGTGGATTTTTTTTCAAATTTATAACCATTTTTATGTCATGTTTAATTTGAGATCATTGAAGCAATGATTCTAAGGACCTATCCAAATAAGTATGATTTCACGATCTGAGCTTCTTTTGATAATTTTCTTGGGTTCTAATTCCTTTTTATTTTATGGTAGTGCCTCATTCTATCTATAACTCAACGTAGTACTTAGAAAAATTCGTTTCATAAATTCCAGGATTTTTCCAGCATTTTTAATATAGAATCTTTGACGAATGGAATAACAACATTCTAAATAAAAATGTATAAAAAAGTAAAAAAGTGCCCTATTAAAAAATTGACCAATAGTGACTAATTCCTACACCAAAAAGTGCCACTAAACACGACTAATGTGTATTAATAATGTGACTCATGTTGTTTTGAATTTAAAAGGACGAATGATGAAATGCCTAAGAATTCATGGTTAGTTAAACAAGAAATACAACAAATCCATAGAATTGAGTCGAATTGAGTGATTTTAGAAGAATTCCAAGGAATTCAAGAGACCTAAGAATGCATTTCGAAAAATCTGTTCAAATCTTTAAATCCATACAAAATCCCTTACTTCTGATGAATAAATTCTTTTAAATAAATTGAAATATTATGAAATTCCGTGAAATTCTATTAAATCTGATATTTTCTGAAATCCTGGAAAATGCATTAAAATATCTTCAGTGCTTTTAAAATACCTTAAAATTATTGAAACCCACGGAAATCTTATAAAATCCAGGGGATTCTTTTAAAATAGCATAGAACATTATCGATCCTGTAAAATCGTTCCATATATTTCGAAATTCTAGGGTATTCATTAAAAACGTATATCATTGAAAATATTTAAAATCCTTTGAAACATTTTAAAGCTCTTGAAAATTCCTTAGAATCTTTTAAGCCTTGAATACTTCAAATCCTTTAAAATCCCTTCAAAGCATTGAAAATTATAGAAAATTTCCAGTCATATTTTTAAATTGCCTAAAATATTTCAAATCCTTCCAAATATTTTCAAATCCCCTGAAACTTTTTACAGCTTTTGAAAATCCCTCAGAATGCTTGAAAATACTCTCAAATATTGAAAATACTTGGTCAAATCCTTTATAATCTTTTGAAATACTTTGCAATTTTTAGAACAATGGAAAATCCCACTAAAATTTTTTAAATACCCTAAAATCTTTAAAGCTCTTTAGAATTATATAAAATTATCGAAATATATTTAAGATACCTTAAAAATATTTTAAATCCTTAAAAAAATCTCTGGACATTTTGTTTGGTTCTCGAAAATTACTTGGAATTGTTAAAAATACCTTAAAAACTTTCATATTCTTTAAAATTCTTTGAAATACCTTTAAATTATTGAAATCAAACGAAAATTTCTCGAATGCTTTTAAAGTTTCTTAACATTTTTTTAATTCTTTGAAAATACATAGAAAAATTTCAAAATATTTGAAACCGTGTGAAATCCCTCAATACTTTAAAAAAAATGCATGGCAAATTTTTTGGATTATTAAAAATACCTTAAAATCGTTAAAATTCGTTGAAATCTCTTCAAATTATTAAAATCAACTGAACAGTTATTGCAATCTTTTCAAGCATCCTAAAATCTTTAAAACTCTTTGGAAATACCTTGAAACATTTGAAAATACACTAGACTTTCGATTTAGGCTCTTTCGATTCATTCATTCCAAAATTGACGCCAGGGGCTGAGAGGAGCCGCGAGGCCGAAAGGGAAATCATCCGCGGTCAATTACCCTAAATAAAACAGTATCATAGCCATAAGGCGCTGTATCCCAACGGCCTAGCAGTAACTGCGTCACGTCGTGCAAGACTACGTGCTTAAATCTAATGTCTGGTGTACTTGAAACAGGATGAAATCCCTCAATTCTCGTTAAAAAATTCTTTGAAAATTTATGAAATTACATTGAGAGCCTTTAAAATCTCTTAAAATCCTTCAAATCCTTAAAAATCCCTTGAAATCCCTTGAAAATTGTTAAAGCTATTAAACATTTCTTGGAAGTCTTAAAAATATCATATAATCTTTTAAATCTTTCGGAATATCTTCAAGCTAATGAAATCTATTAAAAATATCTTGGAACATTTAAAAATAACATAAAATATTTTAAAAGAAGTCAAGAGAATTCAAAAATAGGTATATACTTGAATTAAATATTCGGTAACCCATGGGTTAATTAATTGCAAGAAAAGTTTAGAACGTGTTATTTTCATTTGAAAAAGTGGCTATAGTAAAGGTAATCTTTAAAAAGTGAATGAAAAGTGATTTAAGAAAAAAGTGACTTTGTGCCAGTCCTCCTTATTCTTGACAGTTACTTAAAGTACTAATTACAGAACTGACTTTTGCCATTTTTTTCACCATCCCTGACTTTTACCTGACCAAGAAAATTTCCTGTCTTTCGTCACATTCAGGTTTTCCGTGACCTCCGGCCATCCTGCAATGTGGAAGATAAAATAACATCAAGAGTTAAAAAAGAGTGCATATTCTGTTAAAATCATACACGCTTTTTAGATGATTAATCGTTTTCTGGAAGACTGAAGATTGTGAATTTTAATTGAATTTCTCTCATGTCCAAGAATATTTTACAAAGTCACTGGATTTTTAATCAAATATATTTTTTGCCGTACCGAGCACAAATAAACAGAAGCTTCTACTATATTTTAAAGTAATCTCTTTAATTAGACTGAAAGGATTTTAATTAATACTTTAATACCGTGCCAGAGTGAAGAAGAAGATGCTAGGAGTTAATGCAGGCAGGCGGAACAGACGAGGAATAATGAAGGGCTTAAGTCGATACAAGTTAGGGATATGCATTTGCCTCCGTTGCATCTGAATTGAGCTCAGTTTATCCTCCTACACGTAGCTCAAACTCATTACCTAAGTTAACTATTACGGACTTGATGTCGTGTATATTTACCGCGTCCATATATGCAGAGCTATACTTCCTCTTATCCGCATCGTTTTCAACGTTAGAACAATCCCCTATAGCAATAGTGAGCTTGCTTACAATCAAGGTTCTGAAGTCACGTACCTCTACTCGATTCTATAGAAATCCATTAGTGTCTATACAAACTTACACCGAGTTATTATCGCCCCTCGCCTACGTTGTAACCAATATTAACAATACAGAAAAAATTGGTGTTAAGAAGCATTGCAGGTAAATGGTGAAGAAGGGTAATAGCCGAAGGGGTTACTAAGTCTGGGGTCAACTTTAACGTTACAGGCCTATAAAGTAATGTCTCTTACCCTGATTGCTGTTACCCTGCTTCACCGATTACACAGGCCAACAATTCTCAGAACCAGAGACCAGACCTACTATACCCGAAGGTTTTTGCTGCGCTGAATCCGAATCTGACCTCAGAAAAATTCCATCACCCTCAGTTTTCGAGATATTCTAACCTAAAAGGGTCAAAAACCCGTTATGTTGATGTGTTCGAGGCCCCGTAACATCGCGAAAAATTTTTTTTCACAAACTGACAATGGCATCGTAAAGAACTACTCTTTACCTTCAAAATGCGATTCCTAACTTTTTGATAAGATTTTTCATAGCCGAGAT
>NC_046664.1:43041539-43046346 GCF_010883055.1 Belonocnema kinseyi
TATTGAATTTTCAAAATCTGACTTCATATTCTTAATGAGCAACCTCAAAAACCTATATATAGATTTTTTCGATCGAATACGATCACTTATAAATTGGGCTTACAGCCTCACATATGCTATATAGGGTGTTTTAACGTTGTTACGAAACTGCGAAAATACTTAACTTCAATCAATGATATATCGTTGAAAAAAAAGCTATCTTGAATCTGAAAAATGGATTTCAGAGGGCAAGGGTGCTCCTTTGTGATGCTTTCGCCCGTTTTTGAAAAAAAAATTTATTCAAGATGCTATGTAACCTCAAATATAGCAAAAAACGGTGTTTTTTGCACTTTTAGGTTACAATATCTCGAAAACTGAGGGTGATGGAATTTTTCTGAGGTCGGATTCGGATTCAGCGCAGCAAAAACCTTCGGGTATACTAGGTCTGGTCTCTGGTTCCGGACCTTTGTCAAATTTTGTCGGCCTGTGTTATCTGCAACGTTTCTTGCCATTAGTTTCCTCTGAGTAATTCTGTTTCTGCTATTGATCTGCCATATTTATAAGCTCGCAAATAATTTTATTTAATCAATTACATGTACGAGGCAGGATGTCTACTAATTTTCGCTCATCAATTTCATAGTTTCTCCTGCCTCCTCTTACTAGAAGCACAAATTAAACGAATTTAACGTAAGGGTGCGTCCACAAACTACGTGAAGCTATTTTCAGTGATTTATAACTGAAGCCTCTTTCTTGTGACATTATCTGACCTTAGTTGAACTCAAGACGAGAAGGAGTAGGAGAATAAGGAGATAGGAGTGCAGATTTAAAGATTAAAGAAAAGCAAAGCTGGAGGCAGTGACGGATTAGGTAACGAGGCTTGGATGTACAGTAGCGGGGAAATGAGAAGCAAGTTAATACAATTATTGAAAAGAGAATGAAAAAGTGAAGGATTAGCTGAGAAGTGGAGAGAGGGGTTGACAATACCAATTCTTAAGAAAGGAGAAAAAGGAAAAGTAGTAAATTAGAGGCGAATAACGTTATTGAACGCAACATACAAGGTATATGCAATGTTGTCAACCGAGAGGCTTGAAAATAAGTACACTCTAATCTCCGATTCTGTTCCCCCGGTCTCGGAATTTTTAGAACTGGTGGCTCACGAAGTTTCTCCGCGCGCAGGGCGAGAGAAGATTCCGACCCACGCCTCGAAAGAGCCGCAGTGATATTTTCAGGCAACCCCAAACACTAGACTGAAAGCGAGAGTTCGGTATAAATATACACAAAAATGATAATCCCAGAAAATCAGGCAGGTTTGCGAAAGGGTAAGATCTCAATAGAAAATATTTATATTCTTCAACACGTGTTAAAGGAGAAATTGGAGAAAAAAGGAGGAAAAGTATTTGCCTTCTTTGTTCATTCAAAGGCAGAGTTCCCATCGGTTGATATAAAAAGTTGTGAGAAATAATAGAAAAGAGATTAATTAAGATAGGATTGACAGAGAGAATGAGGAAAACTTACAAAGAAACGAGAGATAAGGTAAAGATGGGAACTAAAAGCTCCCAAAAATTTTAGACGGAGTAATAGTAGCTAGAAATGAAGAGGTTTTGGAAAATATGATGAAAAGGCCAGATAAGTATTTAGAAGAAAAGACATTTTTTTAAATGTAGACTTTTATTAAAGAATGATATTAACATAAGAATTCGCGTCAAAGAAAGTCTTAAAAGAGCAAGCACAGTAATTAAAAAGGTATGCGTCGTAGGGGAAAAATTTTAAAAGAAGATTACGAGAGAAGAATGAAAATGTTTGAGGCGCTAATACTGAGTGTTCTAATGTATGAATTAGAGATATGGGGTTAGAAAGAGTATGAGGTGGTGGAAAAGTTTAATTAAAGATGCATTAAATGGACGCTGGAATTGGACCGATGGACGACATGGTTATATACATTGTTTTAAAGGATGTAGATAGGAAAAAAAATAAGAGCAGGTAACAGAACTTAAAAAAAACGTAGCGAGACTGTTGGAGATCGAGGGCAGAACTATAGTGAAGGCGCGCTTGAAGGAAAGAGAAAATGGAACAGGGAAAGATAATTGAATCAAAGAAAGAGAAAGGTACTTGAACATGTGTGGATAGACAAAGGAATGCATCAAAGAAATGCATGTAAGTGGAATGAAGATACAACAAGAGTTCATGTGAAGAGATAAAGAAGTTTTTAAACAGGAATACATAGAAAATAAAATAAGATATGCTACATATAATGAGAAATATAAATGGATGAGTGTAGAGAGAATAGCAAAATATTTTAAGAGAACGGGAAAAAAAGGATCGCAAAAAGTAATCGCGAGGGTAAGATGTGGTAAAACGGAAGAGTGGAACAAATACTGGACGAAAAAGGGGGAAAGAAAATGCATGAAAATTTTGCATAAATTTCTAAACCTTCTAAATAAATTTTAAAGCGATGGATACTTTTCCTAAAATTTTTCTCTTAACATTTATTTTTCAAAATAAAAAATTATTTTAAATTGGTCCAGAAGTAAAAAAAAAGACTTTCTTAAACCCCTTCAAAATTCACATTTTTGAGAACTTTAAATGTGATTTCCGGTTAATTATTAGGTTCTCATGGTGAGTATATGCCCTGATTTTTCATTTGAAAATTGGATTGAGGAAACTCAGTCCAAATTAAATCATGTTGATTTAAAGTACCTCTAGATGTTTCCTAGTATAACTTTTCTTCATACGAAGCCATTCAAGTAAAAAGTATCGCACTTTTCAGTAATTCTGACCCTAAACCCATTTACAATATTAAATAATACTTAAATGACCCCCTTACTTATCAATCTGTAAAGGGTTAAATTATAATTAACTAAATTGGTTAAAGTCTCGGAAAATGAAAACATAAGAATAAATATTTAAAAATTACGCAAGTAAATTACAAATAATGTTTTTTACAGTCATTATAAATATCGTATAGAAATGGTATAAAAAGCATAGAAATGGTAGGTATTTTTTATGTATAACATTAAATAATTGTGTTTCTTAATATATGAAAGTAACTCTATAAAAGGGTCACGTGTGTTCTTAACCGTACAAGCTTTCAGAAATTTTATAATTACAAGGATACTTTTTAATATATTCGTTTTATCTCTATCGGATAATGAAAGAAGTAAATGAAGTTGAAAACAAAACGAATCTATGTATGAATTTGTGGCTACAGTCCATGAATTTGACAAATATTTTTAAAAATATTTTCTTTTAAAAAAATTGTTTGAACGATTTCAATTACAGCAAAAATTACCTTTAGAATTGGAAACAGTAGAGTTATATCGAATGTATTCCACGGATAAATAAGACAACACATATATTAAAATTCGACTAATTTTCAAAAAATTTTATAAAGCGATAGTAGGAAAAAATCCAAAATATTTTTTTGTAAGTTTTTAGATTTTTTGATTAAAAATCATATTTTTTATTTGAAATGGCATTATAAATAATATTATTTTGATTCTTAAAATTATAGAAAAACTATTTTTTCATATATCTTAACTTTTCAATTTGAAAAGAATCCAACAAATAATTAAGTAATCTAAATCTAGGAAAATTCGAATCTGAAACAAATCCAAACTTAAAATGAATAGGAATGGATAAGCTTTTCAAAATTTCTAGGGGTTGAGGGATTGCATACTTAAAAGAGATGGAAATTAACTAATTATTATTATTATATTTATTATTCTAAAAATATAACAGCATTAAAATATTAAACAATTCAGAACAATCTAGATTGGAAGACCGACAAATTTGAAACAATTAAAAATATGCAAGATAACAAAATTGATTGGAAGCCAGATTTAAGGCTTATTCTAAACGATATTTAGAAATTAATTTGAGGAATTTTCGAACTTGCAAGGGACCCAAAATATATGAAATCCGAACTTGAAATTAATAGACATTGATAAAGTATGCAAATTTTAAGAGCACTGAAAATATTTACAAACATTGAAATAAAATTAATGTATGCTCAAATAAACATTTAGTTTGAAAATAATTCCAATTCGTTTAACTGTGAAATTAAAGTGAATTTAAATTTTCAATATATTAAAAATTGAAAACAATTCAAACAGACGAGCTAGTCAAGCAACAGAAATTGAAAAGGGAGATAATATAAAAGCATTGGAATATAACAGAATCCAGAACAATATAGATTGGAAAACCGTCAAATTGGAAAGAAACAAAAATTTCAAAGGAAGTACAAAGTCAAAAAGAATCCAATTAAAAAAGAATTCAGTTTCACAAAAGCTTCCAATTAAAATGCTTTTAAGGCCTTCAAGCTTAAAAGAAAATAAATGCTAAATGTAGGGAAATATTATAAAAAAACGCCCGTGTTTGTGGGGCTTTACATTAATGTTTTGCATGAAATAGTTTTTTTTTAGTTGGAAAAATAGTGCTGCAATGCGATTATAATTTTAAAATACGTAACAGCAGAATGTTTATAAAAATACAGTTTTGACGGAATCAGATGGAAAAGTATTTGACAGAAATTAAGCACTTATGGCATATTTTCAAAGACTTGAAGTATCAAAAAATTGTCGTTTAATAGGTTAAGTGTCTTGTTATACTTATATGTCATAAATTAATTATATAAACGTTCTTGATATCTTAAAATAAAATAAATCTTGCAACATTACATACGGGGTACGAAGACCGAAAAATTTGACGAACCTGAAAAAAATACATCAAAAGACCTTTTACCAAACATGCAAAATTATTTGAAGAAATGGAGTTATTAAAACAATCCAGGGCCAATAGCAATACCTGTAAGTGCAATATTATTATTATT
>NC_046664.1:43046446-43048373 GCF_010883055.1 Belonocnema kinseyi
TTACACCATTAAGCCATTTCCCTTTCGGGGTAGGCGTGACTCACTCGGTAGGGGAAAGGAGTAGTGTGTGAAAGGGATAGAGATTTTTTAGATTGATCCAGAATTCTCGTGATATTTAAGTAAATAACACATTCGCTCCGCAATACTGCTCCGACCCAGGTTGCTGATCAATCTCTCTAGCAATCACCCCAAGCGAAGAACCTCACGAAGTCGTTATGTAAGGTTCCCCACTTGAGTCCATTAGTGGCCAAGGTTTTTTGTTTCAGGCGTCATTCACTCTACTGACACTCTTTTTATTAACTATTTGCCGCCATACTTTCCCGTCCTAGCAAACTTCTCTAGCTTCTTTTATGTCCATGCATTTTTTTATGCAGGCTCTCGTGTTTTTGTGACTTCTTATGTCTCTTCTAACTAGGGTCTCATTCACACATTCTAACCATTCTTTCCGCGGTCTAGCTCTAGGCACGCTGCCATTTACTTTACCTTGATACACTTGTTTCGTTAGTCGTTCATTTGGCATTCTCTCAACATGATCGAACTACCTTAACCGATTTCTTCCCCATGTTTCTACTAGCGTCTCTTCTGCACCACATTCATTCAGAATTATCTCGTTACTTACTTTGTTCATCAGGGTTTTCCCCCATATTATGCGCATGAATCTCATGCCAATTGCGTTAATTTTACTCTCATCTTTTTCTTGATAAGCCCATGTCTCGCTACCGTATAGTACAGTCGGTACAAATATAGAATTATGTATTGCCATTTTAGCTTTATTTGATATATTTTTACTTCTGATAAGGGAACCTGCTCTACCAATAGCCTTCTTATCTTCATTTATTCGTCTATCTAATTCCTCATCTATCTTCCCGTCTCTAGTAAATAAGGTACCAAGGTATACGAACTTATCAACTTGTTGAATTCTCTCATCATTTAATAAAATAGTGCATAGTGTTTTCTCACTTTTTCCTTCGAACACCATAGTTTTTGTTTTATTTGCGTTGATTTTGAGGCCTATGCTATTCATACTTGCATCTAGTTTATTCAACATTCTTTGTAAGTCTTCGATAGACTCAGCCATAACAACCTTATCATCTGCGATCGCTAACCCACGTACCCTTACTGTTTCGAGATCTACACCCTCTTCATCGAAGAGAACCATTCTTAAACACTTGTCCATAAATAATATAAATAACCATGAAGACATAACGCATCCTTGTCTAACTCCTTGAATAATATCGAAACAGTCACTCAGTTTCCCATTCACTCTTACACTCGCTTTGCTACCTGTATATATTGTTTTTATAACTTGTAGGAACCATCCATTGACTCCATACTCTTTCAGGACATCCTAAAGTTTACTTCTATCTACCTTGTCAAAAGCTTTTTCTAGGTCAACAAATGCACAGAAAACTTTTTTTCCTACTCTCAAACTTTTTTCTGTTATTTGCCTTAAGCTAAATATTTGATCCGTACATGACCTGCCTGGCATGTACCCACTTTGGACTTCCCAAATCTTTGCTTCTGTTATTTTCATTACCCTACGAATAAGTATTTTTGAATATATTTTACTTACGGTGCTTAATAAGCTAATCCCTCTGTAACTATTGCACTCGCTTTTATCTCCCTTTCTCTTGTATATTGGTACGATAATCGCTTTTTTCCAATCGTCTGGGACGTCTCCCATCTCGAAACATAAATTTATCAATTCGCACAGTCTATGTGGTATGCACGCGCCACCGTGTTTAAGCATTTCAGCGTCAATCCGTCTACCCCGGCAACCTTGACGTCTTTCAAGTTCTTAATTATATCCCTAACCTCAGTGACTCAGACTTCTTCAATTGAGTTTTCCATCGCATCGTGTTCAACATCGCAGTTGTGGTGTCCTATAGCTTCATCTCCGAATTGTCTCCTAAAATAGTCTCTGAAA
>NC_046664.1:43048473-43049956 GCF_010883055.1 Belonocnema kinseyi
CATTGCTAAGACCTGCGATGTTCAAAGTTCTCATGTACGCTTCTCTTTTTGCTTTTTGGGCAGCCTGAATTTCATCATTCCACCACGCATCACCAGACATTCCTCTTACAACTGCGGTACCACACACTTCGATCGTACATCTAACAAGGATATCCCGTAACATTGTCCAGGCGCCCTCTATATCTTTGTTTTTTATACGGTCCTCGCATGTTGCCCTATCTATGCTTTTGATTATCTTATTTTGGAAATCTATTCGCACATCCGGTTTCTGTATGTTCTCAATTTTCATTCGCGTTTGTTTTACTTTCTTGGGTCCCTTTTTTCTCCATCCCCGACCTAAGTTAATTTTTTAGATCAGAAGGTAATGATTAGTATTGCATTCAGGACCCCTCATGACTCTTGTATCTTTGACTAACTCTCTTAGTCTTTCATCCGCAACAACAAAGTCAATTATACTGCGGCTATTTCCTTTAGACCAGGTGTACATGTGGATCATTTTATGCCTAAACCAAGTATTTGTAATAAACAGACCCCTTTCTAAGCATAGACCAACTAATTTATCTCCGTTATAGTTTGTTCTTGGATCCCCAAAATTACGTAATACTCTTTCTGTATCCTGATTTTGGATGCCCACCCAACCGTTCATGTCGCCTAGTAGAATTATTCTTTCCCCATGTTCGCAAATGTTTATTGTGTCATTTAAAGTGTCCCAGAAGGCGTCTTTTACTTCTCTAGGATCACTATCAACCGGCGCGTAGCATGCTATGATAAATAGTTTTCTGATTCCTACTTTCATTCTAGCCCACAGCAGTCTGGGAGGACGAAACCATGGTCTCCCAGATGCTGCTTTGCTCTTTCATTCAAAATCAGACAAAATCAGTGATTCACAGTCTACTTCTGACCATATTTCAAATCCGCCTTTAAACACGCCGTTTGTTATGTCTTTGGTTTCGCATCCTTTTTCTCTTTGTTTCAGAAACACATCAAATGTCTAGTTTCTTCACGTCCATAGTTTCACGGAATTCTTTTACCTTGAGATCATTTACTCCCCTAGCATTCCAAACACTCAGTCTCCATTCGTCGCCTGAAACATGACCTTTAGATTTTGCGTATGCATGCCTTTTGTCATTAAAAGTTCCAGTCCTTTCCGAGGCTATTTTGCAGTTTGTTTTCTTTTTTCTTTTTTTATCGTGAAATTATAATGAATTGTTATGAATTACTTATCTTTAAGTACGTTTCCGGATTTCCTAGTAACTGCATATCGAAGCACAATTTTAAGAAAGTGCATTTATACAAAATGAAAAATTTTCTATTTGGCTTTTTCCCCAACCGAGTATGTATATGACCGGCCTCTTTTAGAGTTACCACGAAACTATTACAGAAAACACAAGAGAATGTAAGGGTCGATTTACAACTACGTCATATTTGACAGTCGTTAAAATCATCTTGTTTAAAGTCCTCTCAAACCATTGAAACTTTTTTA
>NC_046664.1:43050056-43061221 GCF_010883055.1 Belonocnema kinseyi
TCAAGAAATTTCAATTCCAAATGTGCAAAACTGAAGAAATATAAAATGTAAATCCAGAAAAAAAAATGAAAAAACAAAAAAGACAAATTTTCAAGAAATATTTTAATCTGAAACAAAGCCAAAAACAGGTATTTTCAATAAAACAGTTGAATTTTCAACAATATAGATAAATTTTCAATTGAAAAGAAAACGTCAACCAACTAAAACAGATTAATTTTCAACCAAACATTTGCACCTTTAATCAAAAGAATTTTTAAGAAAATAATTTAGTTTTGAGCTAAGTAATACAAATTTTGACCAAAAAAGAACCATTAACAACAAATTTCATTGTAGGCGTTTCGACTGCTTATCAGAAAGATTCAAGGTTCACATGAAAGTGGAGAAAGGCAACAATCACAAATGTGAATTATATATCCATATTGATGAATCTAATTGACTATATGTTACTTGAAATATCATAGAGTAGTCAAAAACACAAAAAGTAATTAATAGTTTAAGAGATTTAGTCTTCTCTGCCGAAAGTTTGGATAATTTTGAAGTCAACTCAAGTGCATCATTCAATCAGATGAGAAAAATGGTGAACATTCTGACATCCGGATTTTACATCGAGATACTATATGGAATATGTTTCTGAAAAATCAAAAACACTATAAGATGTTTACAAAGATGGCATTTTTTAATTTCAAACAAAAAAAGGTGACGCTAACAGAAAAAAGATCTGTTTTTTAGGCAGATTCTAAGGAACTGATGGAAGCTGTTTTGAAAGAGCGGAATATGATCAGCTATTACGTCATTAAATTAATGGCTGATGGTGGTCAAGATTATTTTTAAATTTAGATGATGCTTCTCTCAGAAAACTATTCACCTTAACACAGAATAAAGTAATGATAAAATTTGTTGCAGGAAATTTTTTAGATGGATAAAGTTTTATTCAGACAACTTCGATTTTTTCAAAACGCATGTGTTGTCATGGAAAAACAAAAGAAAGTTTAACCGATATTTGGTTGAAGTTTATCCTATAAAGTTAATTGTTGTTGCATAGAATCTTTCATCGGAAATCGAACTAAAGTTTATCCTCTGTTTTTTTTCTGTGAATTAGATTGTCATGCTGATTATTCAGAAGTAGAATCAGATTCAAATTTTCCTATAAAAATGAAGTCTATACTCCGAAGGTGGTACATAGTACTGATAAGAAAGAAAAGTTCACAAGTTTCAAGAGGTTGATAATGCTGTGAAAAGTAACTCAAATAGAATAAGCACATAAAAATAATTATCTTTTGTTCAAATTAACTATCCATATAAATATTACCTACAAGCTTGTTTCAAAATTTAAACTTTTATTGATTGCTAACGCTTTGAAAACCGCAATGTGAATATATCCACGTCTTTATTGTTTTGTAACACTCCAAAATCTGATAGAATCTCAGAATAAAGTGGTACAAGTCTATGATAATGAGTTATCAGTAGAAGTCATAAAGAAATTCTAAAAACTGGCAGTTATTGCTTAGCTTTAAAAACTTACGAACATTTAAAAAGAGATCCCGATATTTGTTGCCTTATGGAAAAAACTAAACGTGTCAAGCTTGTTCAATGTATATAGTAGAAAAATGTGTTATTGCTGAGCTACACAGATTACAAGGACATGTAAACCACCTGTTTTGATACATTTTAATGCAGTAGGTTTTAAACTAATTTTAACCTTTAGTATGATATAGTTATTTTTCAACTATCAATAATAGTAGCCGTGGATAGTATTTAAGCTTCTTTTGAGTTTGAAATGCATGATTTTGAGTCAAATATGATCATTTTACAAGCATGGCCGTATTAAATATAATTAAAAAACTGAACATTTAATTTAAAGATATTTCGGGAACAGGATCATCTCCTATTTTCGTATTTCCACTTTCTGAAACCTAAAATACATACAAATGAATTACCCTAATTATTCTTTTTAATTTTCATCCCACCTATAAAAAATTGAGTCAAATTGAAACGCCTTCAATTTTGAAAGGATAGAATAGAACATAGTTTATTTATCCTGGTGAAAAGTAAATCAAAGAGAGTTGTTTAGGATTGAAGAAGAAATGGAAAAAGTAGGAACGAATCCAAAATGAATGGGGTGCAAATTCAAAAGTGAACTAAAATTGAAAGGGGTGTAATCATAGGATTGTGCATAGGAAACCGAGTGCAAGTGTAAATATGTAAAGAGAAGCTGATTACTATGTAAAACGTGTTGCATCGCTGGTTTTTCCCTTCCCATTCTAGTGCAGATTCGACTGGATTCGGGTCACCCGTTACAATTATGCGATGTCGTTCAGTGTTTCCCAATCACGTTTTCGTGCCATGAATTCTCACGGAAGTCCTTTTACTTCCACCTCGAATGTGATACGCTCAACCTAATTTGGAATTCAATTCTTATGGAGTCTGGAATCAAAGAGCGTTTGTGGCATTTCAAGTCATGAATTTTAAAAAGAGCTTTGTTATCTAATTCCTTTGTACGGATCATTCAATTAAATTCATACCCACAGTTTGCTTGAGATTTAGTTGCACTCAATTTAAAACCTACAATTATATCATATTCAGACATCGCACTCATTTAAGAAATTCAGAATAGTGTAAGTAGTAGGATACATTTAAAAAAATTTAGTAGCAGGTTCACTATTTGTTTAAATCTGGCATGGGAAGGTCCATTAATTAAATATGGATAATTTTTTTAAATTTTGGATTCCCTGTCCCCTCTTGTAACGATATTTACACTGTTAATAAGATTTCAAGCGAGATCAAAAGATTTGAAAGATTTCCAGTGATTTAGAATTATTTCAAGAGATTTCAAGGTATTTTACGGTACTTCGAAGGACTACAAAGTATTTCAAATCATTACACAATTTTTACGGAATCTAGCCAAATTTCTAAAGCTTTTTTGGATTTCGTGAAATCTCAAGTAATTTCAAAAGATTTTAAGGGATTACAACAGATTTAGGGTAAAGTTTCAAAACATTTTGAAAGATTTTAAAATTATAAAGAAATTACCTAGAAAATGTTCAGATAGAATCTCAATTATTCAAGGGATTTTACAAGATTTTGAGCGAATTCAAGGAGTTTGATCAGATTTCCAGAGATTTTAATAGATTTCAAAGAATTTTTTGAAGAATATCAGCGTTTTTAATGGTATTTCGAAGATTTGAAGAAATTTAAAGAGTTTTCATGAGATTTAAAAAGATTTGCAAAGATTACAAAGAATTAAAAGGTATTTAACAAAATTTCGAAAGTTTTCCGAATGTTATTGGATTTTGAAGGCTATCAGCCGATTTAATGGCATTTTGAAGCTTTGAAGGGATTTGAAGCGATTTTAGAAGATTTCAAAAGATTTTCAAAGATTTCAAAGAATTAAAAAGAATTTAACGAAATTTCAAAAGTTTTCCTAATGTTATTGGATTTTGAAGGAAATTCTTCAAATTTCTTTTAAGTTTGCTGAATTCCTTAAACCTTTTGAAATCTCAATCAACGACCTGAAATCTTTAATACCTTTTGAAATTCCTTAAAGAATGTTTAAACTTGTAAAATACTATAAGACCCAACAAAATCTCATTTAATCCGTAGAAGTCCCTAGAAGTCCTTTAAATTTGATTCTACTTAGTGTAATCCCTAATATTCTGTAAAAATTCTTTGAAATTTTTTTAGATCTTAAAATTTTTTGGGAACTTATAAAATATCCACGAATCTTTCAAATATTTTGAAATTCATTGCAGTTTTTTAATAGATCCTATAAATTCATAATAGGATGGGAATGTATGAAAATTTTGTTTGACAATTTTTTCTTCAAACATCATTGTCAAATATTAGTCTCGGGAGGATGTCGTAAAAACATTTCACTTTAAAAGCATAAGAAAACATTTTGCAGACAACGAAATTCTCAATCCAACAACATCCAATACGTTTTCCAACAAATTTTTTTTCTCAATTAAGAAACGACTTTAAAAAAATAAAAGCTTAGCTCCACTCTCCCCTATGTTTAAAGGTAAAGTGAAATAATAGTTGGATTAGCCAACAATCTGAAAAAATAGTTGCATCTTTAGAAAAAATTTAAATAGTGGCGTGAGTCCGAAGACTGCGTAATCACGTAAATTGCGATCAAAATAGTTTATAGTTTTAATCATTTTTCTGCAGAAAAATCCAAATTTTCGAAGATATGAATTACAAATTTTTCAAACTTTAGAAGAAAAATCAAGTTATTAGGTATTGCTTTTTAAAAAATACTTAATCTTTGAACACCAAATTTTTCGCTCTGATTAGAATTCTTTCAATTACATTTGAAATAAAGCAAAAATTCCAATACAAAATCTTGAAAGTAAACTAAAATGAGAACCACTGGGATGCTCTCACTATCACTGAAACTAACTACCTCGTTTTTACCATATTTGCGCAAAATTTTTTTTTGATGTGCCATTCACTTTCCATAGATCTAACCTACTATTATAGGAATGAGAGGCAGTGCATTAAGTTGTACAGCAACCAGAGAAACATTTCTGAGGAATGGAATGTACGTCTAGAAACTTTTCTCTATGCAGCTTTAGGGAAACTACGAAACAGGCAATATAATACTGAACTTCCATGAAAAGGGAAATATAGAAACGGAACTTGGTTTCAACAATGAAATTCCTTTTCATTGAAATTCCCGAGAGTATCTCTTGAGAAATATATATTGTAATATTTCTTCTCAATAATGTCTTTACTTTATAAGTTTCTAAACAAATATTCTCTTTTCATCACTCAAATTTTAACGTATATCTTGTTAGTTTATTTATTACTGGCGGACAGATTGAGCCATCACTAGAAGTAAAAATGTAACAAATTAAGCAAAAATTGCAATATGCAATAAGTATGTACATGCACCTACTGTAAAATTATCATATTCTTAAAGAATGTAGCGCAGAGAAGACACTGTTTCGCAACAGTGAAAGAAATTTGTTAAGATTGTTTAGGCATGTTGAGAGAGTGAAAGATGAACGACTGACGAAACAAGCCTACATTTAGGTGAAGTAGAATGTGTATATAATACTCTAACTAAGTCGAAAAGATATAAAAAGACATTTAAACATAAGAGCTTGCACGAGAAAACACTGCTCGAACAGCTCTTTTTCGCTCAAATGTGAACTGAATTTACTGGTTGAAGATATCCTTGTTTAAAAACTAACTGCTTCGTTGAGGGTTCAACTGCGTATTTAAACATTTTGAAGATACTTTTTAAATTATTTTTTGAAGATCCACCTCTTTGGTTGAAAATTCTAATGTTTTGTAGAAAATTCGCATTTTTTACTTAAAAATCAAACTTTTTCGTTTGCAATTCATCTTTTTAGGTTAAAATCCTAATAGTTTTATACAAACTTCAACTATTTGATTGAAAATTAATTTTTCAGTTCAAAATTCATATTTTTGAGTTGCAAATTTAAATAGACTGCGGAATTCGCCTTATTGGTTTAAAAATTCAACAATTTTCTTGGATTTTTGTATTCTCGTAAATGCAACGTTTTTTTGGTTGAAAATTTAAATTTTCTGTTGAAAAATCGTCTTTTAAATAAAAATATTCATTTACTTTTGTAAAAATGTTCTCTTTTTTGATTACAAGTGCAACTGCTTGCCAAAAATTAATATTTTTTGGTTGAAATATCAACTATGACATTTCTGGTTAAAACTGTATATTTATAGTTGATTTTGACTGTTTTCTATTGAAATTTTTTCTTGGCTGGAATATCAATTTCGTTGATAATTTTTTTTTAAGATTCAAAATTTAGTTAAAACTTGAAATAGTTTGCGGACATTTTATTTAATTTAAAATAATCCTTCTTTGCAAGTTAAAAATTCAACTATTTCGTTTCCAGTTTATTTGTTTATTAATTTTGTTAACAATTCGTCACTTTTGCTTGAAAGCTTAATTATTTGGTTGCAAATGCAACTATTTCGTTAATAATTTCTTTTTTGTTTTGTCGAAAATGCAACTGTTTGATTGAAAATTCATCTTTATAGGTCGAAAATTCAGCTATGTGGTTACAAATTGGACTATTTCATTTAAAGTTTTAATATCTTGTTGACACTTCGTCGGTATAAAAATTCATCTTATTGTCTTAAATATTCGACTGTTTGATCAAAAATTCCACTGTTTGTGGTTGAAGTTGATTTTTTTTTAATTCGACCTTTTTTTTGAAAAATTGTCTTTGCAGATGGAGAATGCAATTACTAGATTAAAAATGCATTGTTTTTGCTTGGCATTTTAACTATTTGGTAGTACATGCAACTGCCTGGTATAAAATTAATTTGTTAGTTTGTTAAAAAATCATTTAATTGAAGGTTCTTCTTTATGGGTTTGAAAATAAACGTTCGAGAGTATTTTGGTTTGTGAAAGTCTGCTACAAAATTACGTTTGTATGTTTATATGTTTTTTGTTATATCCCCGTTAATCAAATGAACTTGAATGAAATAATTTGACTTTAAAGGGTGGAGGTTGATCATATCTGTGACCTCGACATGAGGTGTAGTAGTTTTTGAACATCTCCTAATTAATTCGACAATCATGCATAATAAAAATAATAATTTGTGGTTGCTAATTTTTGGTAATACTTTTTTTTTTATTTACTACAATTATAAGTAGCAAATTTTTTGTACACACTTATCATTTAAACAGAATGGCAATATAAATATATGTTTAATATTAACGTGTCACGAAATTGAAAAAAAAAATTGCGGGGAATAAACGGACATCTCCTATACGTATTTTGGGTTGCTGAATTCGAATCCGTCGAACTTTTACCTCTAGCACGTTAGGATTTTTGCGTAATTGCATAAAAAGTGCTAAAAATGCAGTTCTTCAATGTTTTCGTATATAGTACTAGTCGGACATGTCTACATCTGTAAAATTCTTATTTAAAACAACAAAGCTTATACCCCAAACCCAAAAACTCTAAACCTACCAACCCACAAACTCCAAAACCACAAACACCAAACCCATAAACCCTCAATCCACAAAACCACAAACCCTCAACCCACAAACCCCAAACATGTAAACCACAAACTTCAAACCTATAGACTTCAAATCCACAAACTCTAAACCCACAAATCTTAAACCCTTAAACCCCAAATCTATAAACCACAGACGCACAAACCTCAAACCTATGGACTTCAAATCTACAAACTCCAAACCCACAAATCTTAAACCCTTAAACTCCCAAACCCTTGAACCTCCAAACCCCAAACCTATATAAGCCACAAAAGCACAAATCTCAAACCTATAGACTCCAAATCCACAAACTCCAAACCAAAAAATCTTAAACCCTTAAACCTCAAACCTATAAACCACAAACGCATAAACCTGAAACGTATAGACTCCCAATCCACAAACTCCAAACCCACAAATCTTAAACCCTTAAATCCGAAACCCATTAATCCCACATCCACAAACTCCAAACCTAAAAACCCCAAATGCACATACCCATAAATCGTCAAATCTCAAATTCCAAAAACCTACAAATCTCACAAACCTACAAATCCCACATGTGCAAATCCTAAACCTACAAAGCCTTGGTCTTTAAACGCCGAAATCCCTAACCCACAAACCCTGAACCAACAGCCCCCAAACATACCACCCTAGAACATTTTACATAAAGCGAATTCGTTGATATTATAACTAATGTGCTCGCTCTTTGCCGAACCCAGGAATAACCAACTAAGAGGTGGGTTTGGGGTTTTCGACTTTGGGGTTTAGGGCTTTTGTGTTAGGGGTTTGAAGGTTTGAGGTTTGTGGATGTCGGATTAGTGGGTTTGGGGTTTAAGGGTTTAGGATTTGTGGGTTTGGAGTTTGCGGATTTAGAGTTTGTAGGTTTGAGGTTTGGGGGTTTGTGGTTTATAGTTTTAGGGTTTGTGGGTTGGTAGGTTTTGGGTTTTTGGGTTTGGGGTATAAGCTTTGATGTCTTAAATAAGAATTTGATAGAGGTAGACATGTCGGACTTGTTTTATATACGAAAACATTGGAAAACTCAATTTTAAGCACGTTTTTTGCAATTGCGCAAAAATCCCGACGTGCTGGAGGTAAAAGCTCAACGGATTCGAATTCAGCACGTCAAAATACGTATAGGAGACGTCCGTTTATCCCCCGCATTTTTTTTTTAATGTTTGGTCTTATGTATTTATTTTGCAGAACAATCAAAAGAGAAATATTAAGCAGGCTGAAAAAAAATGTCATGGCTTTAAAAACAATTCCTTAAAATTTCCAGGATTTTCTACGTTTATAAATATTTTTTGACAATTCCAGGTTTTCCAGGTGAGTAGAAAACATGATTTTTTATACAAAAATTAATTTCAATTTGATTGAAAAAACTGAGTCCTCATTCAAAACTGTTGATTAAAAATTTAATTAATACTTTCTAATATCATCTTCTACATACCTATAGGATCATCCAATTCTATTTTTAAATAGAAAATAATCCACTGAACACGTCATACGTACCCTGAAACACAAAATAAATGTAATCCTTAGTATTTAGTACAATAATATAGTTTTTAAACATTCAAGATATAAATCTAGACTTACTTTAGTAAAATATTAAGTTTGAATTTAGTATAGCCTAAAATCTTATTTATTAGCTTTTCACAGTATCCACTCAAACGCGGAAATAAATTCCTTGAAAAATCAAGATTTTTTCCAAACATCTCTAGATTTTTCCAGGTGTATCATTTTTCTTAATATGGAACCATTTAAGTATAAAGTACCCTTTTCAAAGCAATTCTGTTCCTAAAACCTTTCAAAGTTTAAATTTAATAAAAAATCGGGGAATTTAGAAAAATAGGAATAAATACTTATAAATAGCTAACCTTTGTTTATGAAAGTAAATTTATAAAGAGACACGAAAGTTCTAAATAGTACAAGCTTTTAAAAATAGTGAATCTTTCTTGAAATATATATTTTAAAATACTAATTTCCCACGAAAAATGATGGCATACCGCAAAATGGTCCAATATCTATCTAATCTCGGGATTTTTTATTCAAAATATTAATTTCCGACGAAGAAAATTAACAAGGTCCAAAATTATTCAAGCTTGTAATTTTATTTTTTTAAATAAAAATCATTTGATTTAAATATAATGATTTGTTTTTAAAAATACCGATTTCATGTGAACCACTAATATAACCTAAAGTAGTTGAAAAATTTTTCGGAATATAATAATTTTTTTAATAAAAATACTAAAAGAACTAAAATTGTTGAAAATTTTAAATTCTTTGAAAAAATACTACTTTCCAGCGAAAAGAATGAAAATAAAACATTTATTTCGTATGCAATATTTTATTAGATAATTTGTTTAATGTTTTAATTTAACCATACAAGAGTAATTAAAAAGCACAAATGTTTCTCAAATTACATAAGGTTTTCTATTTTTTTTTCTTATTAAAAGTGAATATTTCTAGATATGTGTAATTTCTGAACTTTAGACATCGTTAAACTTTTTTTTTAGATAGGATAATTTGTACCGTTTAAACTTGAATCACTGAAATAAAAAACGAATGACAATCATTAAAAATTTTAGGATCACAAGTTAATAAATTGGCATTCCGGTGACTTGTAAAAATGATTTTTCAATCTGAACTCGTACACTAACCTAAATTGTACCTTGTTAGTCAGCAAGTTGAAAAAATAAAATAAAAATCGGATGATGTAGAGGCCCCCTATTTTAGTTTTGCCTTTTTTATTAATTGTTTGTAGTTTTTATTTTCTTAATAACTTGCAAATATATATATATATATATATATATATGTGTGTGTGTGTGTGTGTGTGGGGGGGTGTGTGGGGGGTGTGTGGGTGTGTGTGTGTATTAAATTGTTATACCGGTAAAATGATCCACTTTCATAATATTATTATTGTAAATAATTTGATTAAGATTTCAAAACTCACTTTTGTAAAGAAAATAATACATTTTCTTACTTGTTTATTTTTTGTATCATAAGTAACTTTTTTTAAATTTACTTATTGTATTTTGTAATTGGCACACCGTATGTCAAATTCGTATGGAAAAATGTAAAGAAAGTAAGATAAAATTATTCATTTCTTTACAAATGCGTTCAAACATTTTAATTAAATTATGTAAAATGATGGTAATATAAACGGGAATAATTTTACATCTATCCAAATGTAAAACATGCAACTTCAAGACCCAGAAAAATTAAAATACCACAAAATAAACAAAAAAGATGTAAAAAGACTATGAGAGATGGAATGATGTCTTATTTTCTTTCACGTCTGGGAGAAACCAACAAATGTGGAAAATTAAATCATACTTCGACAACTTCCAGGCCATTAAAAAGTTGTATTAAGGGGTTATATACCCTTTTTTTGAAAATCGAAAAAATTTTATGACTGAATCTTAAAGTAAAACTCCTGGAAAACATTTTCTCAAATTTCCATAGAGATCCGAACAATAATAGTTCGATAGGAAAACAGCGTTTTGAGGCGCGGACTTCGATGTTTACATACACTCAACTTGAAACTTTCAATGCGATTATCTCGAAATCGTGTTCTTCCAAAAGTGCCTTTGCCATGACCGCGATTGCACAAGAACTATTTTTAAATAAAATTTTTAGAGCTCGAAAAATTAACTTTTTGAAAAAATCCTTACTGTATGCAGAAAAAAAGAAATATTTGTTAAAATAATCGTTCACGAACTAGAAATAATACTATACTACTGAAATTTTTTCGGTATTTTGACTTCAGTTGACCTGCTGGACTTCCATCGTGGTCACCGCAAGCCGCTTTAAAAAAAAGGGTTTCTAGAGAATTGCCATAACTCCGTTAATTATTTATATTTCTTAAGAACAAACTTTAGTTTTTTTTTCATTAAAACATGTACAATTAATAAATAATAAGTTTAGTATAATAAAATAATTGCTTCAAACCTTCAAAAAAATTCAAAATTTCTTCAATTTTTAACCTCAAAAACGTATATAACCCTTTAAATTAATTTCCCTATAAAATACTCAGGCTTAATTTTCGAGACCAATCTACGAGGGTAGTTCAATAAGACCTTAGAATGACCAACAGATGGCGCCCGAATCGCTCCAAATCATCTGTTTTCAGTCAGCACCACTCCCGACTAGATATATGGTGCAGTCACAGTCCACATCT
>NC_046664.1:43061321-43121998 GCF_010883055.1 Belonocnema kinseyi
CTTTTCTGAAGGATTAAAAAAACTTGAAAAGCGATTGACCAAATGTATAGAGCTCCAAGGAGATTATGTTGAAAAATAAAAAAAAATTTACCCAAAAAAAATGTTTTTATACTTCATTCTAAGGACTCATTGAACTACCCTCGTAGTCTCGAATAAGATACTAGTTTATTATTTTTGGATCTTACTTTGGTTTAAGTGCTCATATTTATTTTAAGATTACTTAAAGAGATCGTTCTGTGAAAACTAAATAATGTTTCATGGACATTCAAAAAGTTTAACATTTTTAATTATTTAAATAAAGAAAAGGTTGAAAATAAAAAATGCTGTCTATTCTCAATCTTTTCTTTATTTTTTACATTTTAAATTTTAAACTTTTCGAATTTCCATGAAACATTATTTAATTTTTCACAGAACGACCTCTATTTAAGAAATCTTAAAATAAATATGAGCACTCACACTGGATTTACTCAATGTGTCTTCTATACAACAATTGGTTGGTCAAATTTTAAACATGTTACGATCCGAAAATAATACATTCGTGTCTTATTTGTATTATTGTAATTCTTCACGAATGATTGAATTTATGTACATATGGTTTTATCCGGAAATTAATTTAATAAAACATCTTAATGGTCTGGAAGTGATCAAGTGTGATTTAATTTTCAACAAAAAAGTTACAGCTCAAATAGGACACCTCTAAATCATATCCGATTTTTAATTTTTTGGTTAAAAACATTTTTTTGATTAAAAAGGTATAACTTAGGGGATTGTCTGTCTTGAAAGTCGAAAAGCATTTTTTTGCTTTAGAAAATTAATCGCTCAAATGGAAATGTGAGCTTTGAAGACATCAACACTAGAAACGAACTCGTTGAGAGGAATTCAAATTAGGCAATTTTAATTTGAAGATAGGAAAATAAAAAAAATGTAACGGGACATATGAAAGGCCTCAATATTATAATATTTTTAATTACATGTTTCCTCTGTGAATCATATTTTTGATTCTGAAACCACCACTGATATTCACACTTGTTATTAAAAAGATACATATATGATTGATGTTTTTTCATTTAACTTAAAAATCTAGAGATGAATCAATAATATTATTATTGAATTTCGTGTCTATCAATCATTCTCAAAGACATTAAAAAAAAAACGTTAACCTCCTTTTCGTAGTTGTGAACAAAGTTACCTCGTCCACTTATTATTTCACGGAAATAATTTTGTTGGTATTAAATTTTCAAAGTTTAAAATTTAAGATTCTCGAATATTCGAAGGAATGCAAATTAAAAAGAAACCGGATTTCAAAGAAATACAAATTAGGAACAGTTGATAGGGTACTAAATATATGACAACCAAATATTTATAAAAGAAACTAGTATTTAGAACGAAAATTTAAATTCTCCTAAATGGAAGGAATTCAAAATTGAAAGTGAAGGAGGCCCAAATCAAGATTAGCGATAGCCAATCGTCGGTAAATAGTAAAAAATTCATAAAAAGATTCTCAGTACCAATACGAGAAAATATCGCGAAAAAGAACAAAATTGTTAAAAGTAAATTAAAAAAAAAATTTTGTTATGTCCATACGTTACAGCCAATTCTTGTTTCATTGCTTATTATTTTCTTCACATTCTCATCCTAATGAGAAGGTATTGGTCCTCTGTAAAAGTCGACTTGGTTGGTTTTCATTAAATCTACCAGTTTTGAAACCCCCTCAGCCAGAAAAAATGATTTTTACAAAGGTTTCTCTCTGTATGTATGTATACTGTGAGCATGATCATTTTTGAAAGAATTATTAAATTGGATTGAAGCTTTAGCACACGTTTTTTAGGCATAAAAGGAAAGGACAATTACGATAGCCAGATAATTTGGGTAAAATTCAAAAAATTAGATCCTTCTCAAATTTTGTGATAATTTTGTTGTTTTTCAAGATTTGAAAATTCTAAAACGTTAAAATTATACTTTTTGATTGTTGCTTTCCCATTTCTATATTCTCAAAAGATGCATTTATAGTACTCTGAAATTCGAACAATTTATCGTTACGACTTTTTTAGATCAAAAGAAAATAATCAGAGTAATAACATTTTAAAAATAATAAAAAAACTAAATTTTAAGCCAAACAACGCACGATATGAAAAAAATACCTGAGGAAAAAACATTGCTTTTTCACAGCTCTACAATATTATCATAACTTTTCGAATTTTCTTACACAATCAAAAATTCAAAATTCGATTGCACAAAAAGTAATTTAAAAATTCCATTTTGCAGCCAAACTATGCAAGATACGATAAATAATGAATAGAAAAAAATTATTCAACTAATAAAGATATACAAATTCGTCAAATATCATTATTTGATTTGACGCATGGTTTTTGTTCTATCCGTAAAATTCAAAAAATATCGTACATATCGAATATCAAAATGTCTCGAAAAATCAAGAAAAAAGTAATGCAGAAATGCGAGGACCCGATTCCTTATTGGTCAGTCGTATATTTAATCCTGAATTTGAATCTCTCACATAAGCCTTTCAGAACACGCGCGAACAAGCGCGCGGTTGGACTCGTTCGAAAAAAGCAACATTTAAACTAAAACTAAAAAAAATCACAAACGACACAAGCTACGAGAAAAAAATGGACAAAAGTTGTTCACATAAAAAAACTGCAAATGATGAGAATGTGTTCATTAAAGCTGAAGGAGCTTTAATAGAAGAAAATTCACAATCACTAAATTTCAGTTGTCGATGGTTTTACCTTTAATTTTAAAAACCCTATGCCAAAATATAGGGGATCTACAAAGACTGAGCGCGTATCGCGAGATTAATACATTATCGAGCGGCACGATTTAGGTCTGTCAATGTCACATATAGGATATTAATTATGCAGGACAATGTAGTGTGTATTAAAAGTAAAATAAATCCACTTCCGTTTTACGCATGCCAATAATATGGTTAAAGTGTCAAGAATTGGAACTCTTACCCTAGGTCCTTAACCAAAACAGATTAATTTTAAACCAATACTGGTGTGATTTTCACAAGAAAAGATGCAATTTCTACCGAAATAAAGGAATTTTCTACCAAAAAGAATAAGTTTTTTAACAAAGTTATTGAATATTCAACAAGTTTTACATGAATTTTCCATTAATTTCCCTGACTAGTTTATATTGCCTGACTTTCCCTGGCCAATTTCTAATTGCCTGACATTCCCTGGTTTTCTGGGATTGTCTGACCTGAAAAGTATATTATAAATAAATCCAATATTTAAAGGAATCTAAACTTGAAAGTAAAAAAATTGAAAAGGATCTTCATTATAAAAGATCCAAGGTTAAACAAATTATAATTTAAAATTCAATAAGGTGCTCTTAAAGATGTTGTAAATTTTCTTTTGAGAAAAGCTCACGTAAAAAGAATTTAATTCACCAGGAAAAACAAAGGACGTAAAATGGATGTAGTTTACAGTGCGTTAACATTTGTTTTTACCATTCGTTTCTCTTATGTTTCGCAAAGGAACCGGATGCGTATAAAACTCGTTTTGAAACTTTCAAGATGCAGTAATGCCAGGCGAAAAGGAAACCGTGTATAAGAACTTTTTCTTCGTTATAAGGCTATTGGGATGTTAAGAAAAAGGAAAAGAAGGACAAATGGTACTTTGAGGTGGAATAGGAATAAGGGACGTCATAGAGACACCATTAATGTGATCCGCGTAAAGAGGCTGGCTCATGTAAGAACATTGTCGTCATCTGTGTGATGCTTACACTAGCGGGTAAGTCGAAACACGATTTTCCACTTTGCTTCAATGCTAAGGAAAATTTAACGACATCACGGCAAGCAAAATGTGAAATATAAATCCGCACGTAGGAAAAGTTAATGAAGGTAAAACGAGTATAAGATAAAGAAAGTTTTCCGGAGAGTTAGTATAAAAGATGTTTATGAAGTGAGAAAATATCTTAGGTAATTTTTCCCATGTTTTAGAAAAATTCTATAAAAATATGGGACTTTTGCCTCAGAGAGTTTCCACTAAACTTCATTTTCAGAATTTCGTAACATTTCCGTAACTAATTTTCCATTTTCCTTAACCTTTATTGTTTAAAGACCTTTTATGAATGAAGTACGACACTTTTTAAATCTAAATTTATAAATTTTCAATCTATCATTCTCAGGGATGCCACAGGCTTATTTACTAAAAGTGATTATGTGCATTAAATGTGACTGATTTTCTATTGAATTTAAAAAAAATTCTGTGAAATTTATAAGAAAAAAATATAACTAAAAAAATCAATAAAAAAATCCATAAAGTTCAGTAAAAGTAAATGTAGAGGAATGCAATGGAAATGAAAAAATTCGAATTGAGCTTCACATGAAAAGACGTGTGTAAAAATTTGAGTGATTTACGATACTTAATTCAAATTTTTTTAATTCAAACTTTGGGAACTAATTATATATCACCAGCCGACATTTATTGTATTTAAAAAGTTTGAAATGAGTTTAGAAAAATTCAAGAGAATTCAAAAGAATTTAATGAAATTTCTAATATTTCAAGGCTCGTTTAAGAGACTTCAAGATACATGAAATACGAACTAAAAACAGTTTTTTAATTTTTTGGATTGAGTACCGAATGAATTTAGAATAATTCAAAAGAATTCACAAGAAGTCAAAATAAATTAGTAATGACTTAACGCTTAACGGCTACACGGGGTGTCTCACATCCCATAGACTTTCCGATTTAAATTTTCGTGAATCTTATAAAAATCATTGAAATCTTTTTAAATGTCATAAAAACTTAACGGTCCTGTAAAATTCTTCCATATCTTCCACAATTCTATGAAGTTCTTTAAAACCGCATGCAAATTTTGTCAAATTCCTGAAAAGCATTATAATTTTTGGAAATCCCTTGAACAATTTTAATTTTCTTGAAAATGCCTTAAAATCTTTTAAAATGCCCTAAAATGTTTCAAATGATTCAAATTAATTACAAATTCTTACAGGAATTCCCTTACTTCTGTAATGTTTTTTCAAAATCCCTGACTTTAGCCTGACTTCCAGTTTTGCGCTGATCTGGGTTCACCCGTAGTTGTTTACTTATAGTAGTAAATTCACTCGATAAAAAAGGCACTATTGCACTGCTAGTAACTTCTCAATTTTTTTAAATAATATTGATGATTAGTTACAAAGGCAATGCTAACTATAATAAACTCTTGTAACTTGAACGTAATTACGTTTCTTTAAAGAGACCACACCGTCGACTTCTGCCTGCAGTGGTTACGGTCGGTGTCTGTCAGACTAATATGAGGTAACTAGTGCAAGTACTTCCGCGTTCGGTTCATGCTCAAAGCAATCCCGAAAAACTTTTAAAACTTCAAAATTATTATTGTAAGGCGAATATAAAAACTTATTTAAAATGATAGTTTTTGATTGTTGCTTCAACATTTCTACATTCTCAAAAGCTGCATTTCTGGAAGGTAAACAGATTATTTTTTAAATTTTATTTTCTGCTTTTGTGTTTGCGCGTACTATTAAAAATTAATTCATTGAATGAAAATTGTCAGACTGTCAAAGCTGATTAAAATTCCATTCGAAATTAATCAGAAAAAGGAGTATTAATTGAAAGTTATCAATAATCATCTTCCTAACATGTGCCTTTAAAAGTAGCCTTATTTCTTAAAAGGCAAAGTATGCAACTTTAAAACAAAATTTTAAATAAATAATATAATAATTAATGCATTAATAATATAATAATATGATAACAATTAATAATATTTAAATCAATTTTGGGGGTGAAATTAAAAAAGAACTTTATTTGTTTTTTTTAAAGTCCTATTAAAAAAGGAATAGTCCCAATTTAACAACTTTTTGTCAACAACCCTTAAAAAGTCAAATTAACGAGTTAGTACTTGACAACTATCCGAAGTCGACAAGAATTTAATTTAATGACACTGTGAATTAAAAAATTATAATATACTTTTGATATCATATAATACACCTTGAATTCAGTTAATCCATTTGTGATTCAAGCATTCCACTTGTATTTCAGGTATTCCGCTGCTAATTAAGGTATTCAGGTATTAAGGTATTAAGGTATTCAGTTGTAAATCAGAGTAATCCATTTGTAATAATATGCACTTCACTTGAAAAACCTGGAAATCATCTTGGAAAACTCGGTAGTTTTTTTTTCGTGCCCGGTAATTCATTTGTAATACTAGTTAATTCACTTGTAATACGAGATAATTCACTTTTAATCCGGAGTAATCAACTCGTAAGCCTAGGTAATCCACTTTTCATCCTATGTAGTCTACTTGTGATACAAATTAATCCACTTGTAATACTAGATAATCCTCTTGTAATTTACTTATTCCATTTGTAATGCCAAGTAAAAATCACTTGTAATACTAAATAATCCACATGTAATTCAGGTATTTCATTTGCAATTCTAGGTAATTCACTGGTAATTAGAGAAATCCACTTGTGCACCAGAGTAATATACTTGCAATCCTAGGTAATACACTTATAATCCTGCATAGTCCCATTGTAATTCTAGGTAATCTATGTGTAATTCTCCTTAATCCACCGGTAATACGAGATAATCTACTTTTATCCTTGGGTAATTTGTTTGCATGTGCATGCGGGTTAATCCACATCTACTGGACCGCACTATTAGGAATTTTAAAATAAGTTTTATATTAGGAAATTTTTATAGTTGCATCAACTACCAGAGTCATTAGCGACTGTACTATAGGGTTAATTATAAACTGTAGAGTATCTGTGGGGAAGTAAAGTACACCACGGAACAGAAGCGAAGCTTTCTGCAAACACATTCAGCCTCACTTCCTGCTTTAGAAATCAAACTCGCGCCAGCGTGGCTACCAGGGCTACAGTGTTGGAACATAAGACAATCACGATTCCATATGAGCCACGATGTATCCCTATTTTTAGGAATTATTTTCCCCGTCGTTTTGAATTAGATTAAAACATGACAGGGATTGGGAATTAAATAAAAATTTGGAGATATAGAAAATTGAAAATGAATTTGGTAAGTTAAAAGAAGTTTTAGATGCTACATATGATAAATACTATTTTAAATTAGAATCCAATTTTCTTTTTGCAGTGACAGTAACTGAAAGTGAGTCTGCGGTACTAAAATGTTAAAAGAATGCGGCAATTTTTCTGAAACTCTAAACTCGTCGCCACGCCTGGCCTCGGGCAGCGGTGGAAGCTTTCAGTGTTCGGCAATGTATTTTATGTCTCTCCTCTAGTGCCGAAATGGGGATGCCGGTACTGAAAGCGGGATGCGGCCAGATGCACGATAAGGAAATTGAATTCTGGACCTTGCGAATGAATTTCCGTGACTCGCATAAATGATACATGTACAATGCATGCATATATTATAAGCCGACGAACTCCGTGTAAGATGTAATCTCTAAACATTACAAACCCCTATTGTAGTTTGGGTTACGCTTATGAGCACTTAATGGCTCGATTAACACGTAGGGGCGCAGCGGGCAATGTAGCACACAATATATATATATATCAATCGAAAGCAGAAAAAATATAATCGATAATGGAATAGTAAAATATTTAAGACAGCGATCAATATCTTAGCTTTAATTTATGCAGAGAAAGAATTAAAGCTACTTAAATTATAATAATCAATTATTAAAGCTTCCAAAAAGTCCTTCTGCGCAGGCTGGCTTTAAGGCTTGCATTGTACACACTTACGGCTAAATATTAAAGGAAATTTAGTACAAGCCTATGATGATTTTCCTATGATGAATCTCTTATAATTTTGTAGTAATTCCAGAAAAATCGTTATGGTAAACCACTAGAAGTATCTACGTATAGAAGTAAATAATGTTAAAATATTAAAGAAGTTTTAAATTTCAGATCTACTTGTGCGCCAAATTACCCGACTCTTTGAATAATTGAGCGCGCTTTTTCTATTTATTATTTCAATTTAAGAATAAATTTCTAACATTTAAAGACATTATTTCAGTAAAATGAAGCATCTACATCCATATAGCAAAATTTAGAGGTATTTTAGAATTAAACTGGCCGTTCCACCGCATTACCAGCTTTTGCATAGTATAGAAATAAATAATTTTATATGCATTTTAATTAACCTTGTCTATTTGTGATACATGCACTTAACAGATTTTATTACATTTGGATGAAAATACTATGCGGTTTACTAATTTTTCTCCCAGCTCTGATATACACGAGAAACAAATAAAACAAACTTTTTACATCATATTTAAGCAGTTTCTTTAATCAATCGAATTTTATCACAATTCGACATTGCATTCATACATACATAAACATTGAAATTAACCTCACTCGTTCATAATGCGCAGGAATTTTCAAAGCTACTGTACATCATTACCCGCTGTGCCGCATTAGCCGCTACACCCAATATTCTAGATTCGATAGCGAATAAGATGCCCTACGATTTTCTTGATTCTGCGATAAAATATCTTATGCTAGGAGAAAAAAAGGAAAAGGAGCATTTCAAATATGTCAATTTTAAAAACAGTTTTTAACATGTGAAAATAATTCAATTTAAAAAGAAAAAAATTTATCAATATCTTTAAATGATTATAGATGAAGAATGCGAAAGGTTCCAGCTTAAACTTTTTAAGAGAGACATAATTAAATCACACATTTGAAAATATATAAATTTCATATTCCCAAATAGATTTACATAATACTTCCTGTCGTTACTTAAGCTTAAGGGGAAAGGCTCATGGCAGTGCTTTAATTACTTTCTGTATAATTCCCACTTTATCGTTTAATATTTCATAAACTGTTTATCTCTACTTATTTTCCTCTAAAAATAATATAACTGAAACAGAATAATAAAGAAGTTAGAAAACCAAAGCATACATCCCGTCATAGAAAACATTACGTAAATTGAGAAACATTTTCGCTTTTTTCATAGTAGTCGTGTGCGGGTTAATTAAAACTTTCAAATTATCTAATAAATTATAAAAAGTATCATAAATGGTTTATGTGAATGCTCTCCACTGGAAATTAGTTATATTAATTATTCAAATAAGTAATTTCAATATACAATCATAAAGATTCATTAGATTTTAAACATTGAGTCAGTAATTTAGGCTTATTGGGTTTGTTAGAGTTTTATTTTTACCGGAAATTGACATAAGTAAAGAAAAATAATTATGTTTTAAAGGTTCATTACTTTTAAAATATTTGAGGTTTAGTAAGCATTTTACACAAAAATGAGAATTTTGAAATAAAAATCATTATAGTTTGAATAAGATTTGCCACTTTTAACTTTTCCAGGTTATATTAACGTTTTTAAAAATAAATCAGTTTCTTTAAAAAAAAATCATTAAATTTTGAAGAAATTCTAAACAATTTTCTGTTATTTTATGTTATGGTAGTGTTTTTCATCGAAAATTACTTACATTATTAATTAAAAATAATTAGATCTTAAAGAATATTTCAACTTTTTATACAATTGTAGGTTAAGCTAACAAATGATGATATACTTTTCAAAGACGATTCATAATTTTTTAACAATTTTAGGATATGTATAGTTACTATATATTTTCACCGAAAATCGGTTATTGTAAACAAAAAACAATAAGTTTAGAAAAAATTTTACAAAATTTTAAAAATTATAACAGTTTACTTCAAAAATCAATATTGCAATTGGAACTAACTTTAGGTTATGGCCATGTTTTGCATCAGAAATTGATTATTTTAACATAAATGCAATGGTTGGATTGTCTACATATTGTGAAAAAACATTGTATGTTAGTTCTGATGTTAAAATATCAATTTTCATCAATTATCAAAAATATTATCCTTGCTTTTCTTTTCTACTATTCTAGAAAATATATCTTATTAAATACAATTTTTTTAATCAATATTCATATAATATTTGAATTTAAAAATTGTGTGAGATAAAAAATAATAATAATTGCGCGCGTTTGTTTTCTAGTTATTATAAAAAAGGTGAGAGAACGTAATAATTCGTTGCATTTGATTTACGACTTATGTCCACTGACTGTAAAAATTTAAAAAATTAGGTTCAAAGTTTTTTCGATATTTATATCCTAAGTAAATGTTAAGAAACGTCAAACTTATAACAGAACTTACGATTCATATATAAGATAGAATTCCCTGACATTTTTTTAGAGTCATAATGTGCGTACAATGTACGTAACTTAATATGATATACAATTATATGGGACTCGAAATAAATGAAAGATGTATTCAAAGTAGGCGGCATGCTCCTATAGAAAAGGGTTTCGTAGTCTCTTAATTCGTTAAAATCCCCCTCTCCCCTTTACCCCCCTCATCAATTCTTTCCCTGATTTATCCCTCATATCATCTCGTCTCGAGTCTTGTCTTGATCTCGTCTCGTCTTGAATCTTGCCTCGTCCAGAATTTTTTCTCGTCTCATCATTTGCCTCGTCCTGAGTCTCGTTTCATCTCGTATCGAGTTGTGTCTCCGTCTTGTGTTATGTCTCGACTTGTGTTTTTGTCCCGTTTTGTGTTTTTGTCCCGTCTTGTGTTTTTGTATTGTCTGGCGAATCTCGTGAAAAAAGTATGACGGACGGACACTTGACCGAAACTATATAAGTTTCTGTCCGGGGCTACAAAACCCTTAAAAATGGATCAATTCCATGTCTTATTGAATTTTTATAGAGGCATGAATCTCAATCGATCTGCTTCGCCCGGGCTACCCTACTCTTTTAAGTCATAAATCAGTTTCGCGTTAAATGATGTAAGATATTTATTGTTAAGACAAGCATTCTGTAGTCTTTACTAAATCTCCTAGTCAGATGTAATTATATTTTGTTAGGCGCAACAGATAATTATTTCAAGCAAAATGTTACGGTCGATGCAAACCGGTAATTGAAGATGATCTGAAGAATTTCGCAATGTAGTATTTTATATAACGCTGACTGGCACACTCCTAGCCATTGCAACAGGAGTGCCATTCACTTTCCTTCTTTTTCCTGTGAGTCAAGGTCAGGGAGGTCCTTGACCGAGAAGAAACGTTATTATTAACAACTTCCCTACTTTCCTTTAAATAGTGTGGTTGTAAGACTCGTAAACTGTTTAAATTATGCCTGTAGATTTTGCAAAGTATCTTTACAATTTTTACAACCTTTACGTTATTATTATCTCGAATATTTAATGCTATAAGCAGAAATGATAGTTTATAAAGAAATCCTAATTTCAAATGCAGGGATCAAAGCGGTTCAGTAGTTCAATAATGAGCCCGGATGTAAAAGGACACAACATTTTCTCTGGTTAAAACAAAGTCCCCTGGAGGATTTAAAAAAAAGAATCAAATTTTCATTTTGAAAGAATGTATCTGGATGTTAAATTTGATTGTACATCTTTATTCACTTAAAAAAAGGTGAACCTTTTTTACTTTTCAAAATCAAGTAAAAAAATACTATTTTTTCACTTTAACTCGTGCTTTTCTGGTAAGTTTTCGAACTTTTAAAATAAAAAAATTTATAGAAAATGTACTTTATGGTATCATTTTACTGATAGAGTGAACAGAATTTAAAAACGTTTGTTTAGAAAAAGGTTTCAATTTTTTTCTGGTAACGTATGCAAATTGAGCTTTCTTTTCTTTTAAGTTGATATTTTTCTGTGTAGATAAAAATGTATCATAAGTGAGTTTAAAAACCACCCATTAATTTTATTATATTTTTAATGCATTTTCCTCTGGTAATGTTTGGGTTCAAATGTAGGATAGTCTAATTTACGTAATTTAAATGGGAATCAAGAGCAGATAGTCTTTAAATCTTCTTTGGACATTACAAATCTAAGTTTAAAAAAGTTTTTGAGTCTAAATTTAATTACTTTTGCTTGCTAAAAACTAAGTAAACAAATATGCAGTGATTTTTCAATTTAAATTCAAATAGAAAATACACCTCTAAAAATCGAGATAGAAAACGAAAGAGACGAAAATACATGAGCACGCAATGTACGGAAAACTGGTGAGAACGAGGTAAAATTTTGAATAATTTTTCAATTCAAATACAGAATTCTTTCTGGTCTATCGCCTTCCAATAAATAAATCGTAAGAAAATTTATATTTTGTTTATCTTACACGTTAAAAGTTTTTGTGGAATTATTTAAATTGAAATATTAAAAGAAAATATAATTAATTACATTTTGCAGATTTAAAGTTATTTTATTGAATTGTATTATACACAAAGAAAATATTATGCAAATCTAATAATCTCATAGTTATAATTGACTTGTGTTTTGTACAATTACTTTTATTAAATATGTATTCACCCCGAAAAATCTCGTATTATATGCATAAACTCACTAGCCAAACACCTAAGCTGAGCACATCAGCCTCAAAGCAAATAATAAACTCGAAATCTCGAGCACTATAAACTATTACTACTCCGAAACAATTCAATATTTTGATATGAAACTTTCCAAAAAACTTTATCATACCTTTTACTAAATTTTCTTCGTAAAAAAATCATATTCTAATTGGATGAATTGATAGAACCAAAAAGAAAAATTTCAAAATTTAATTACTTCTTTGAAAATTACACAAGTTTGTTAGGCAGTTGTTGGCACCCTTCTCTAGATTTTAAGAAATAATAAGATAATAGAGAGAAATAGCAAATTTTCTTTTATTTTTTTTAATTGTGCAGACATTTTTTCGTAATACCATGAATTCATCTTATGCTGAACTTACCTTATCCTGAAATTAAAAAATTCACCCTTGTTTACGGACTGCCAAGAATGTTCAGGTTAGCTAAAGAAAATCTGTAAATAATTGCTGTTTTTAATTTACCCCTAGCACCCTCCTGGCAAGAATTGGATTGTATGTTCTTGCAATGATTTCTATTCTTTGCAATCGGAAAAAGTATGGTTATGTTCGTTTATTGTTTTGTAAAATTCTGAATGAAAGACCGAATTGAAGGTAAAAACAATAGTTTAAAGTCAATTACTGGAGCTGTACTTAAAAGAAGTAAGTAATTATATTTAATGGTATATTTTATTTAGAAATAAAAGTAAATTCGCAACTTAGCGATGTAGACTTAACCACTAATAAGTATAATGTATCACTCACAACTATAGCCTGTCCAAAAAATTACTGCCTGATTTACATTTAGAAAAAGAATCTCGGATGTAATTTTTAACACTTCTAAAAATGCATTAAATAATAATAAGTCTGATTTGAAAAGTATAGAGAGCAAAGGTTTCAGGTTAGAATCTAATTGCTAAAACATTACACAAACCTGCAGAATTTAGACGAAAAGCTAATTCAACCTAATATGTACAAGAAATTAGAATGAGGAAAAATCAATTGAAACAAAAAATAAAGCTAAGAATAAGGAAGCTAAAAAGCAAAAACGAAAACGGCGAAATGAAATTTCAGAAAAAGCCCAAAAAGAAAAAAAAGAAAAATAGTAGAAACCGAAAAGACTATGGATTAAAAAAATCAATCTTCAAATATTAACGATCTTATTGATTCTGCTAAAGGAGTTAATGGAAAAAGGAGGTTAAAAGCTAAAGACACTAACAAAAAAGAAAATCAATTTTCCAAGAATACCGATTCTACTAATTCTGCTGAAGCAATGAAAAGAATCCGAAGATCACAAACTCTGAATCTGAACTAGATAGATGCTGATGATTAAGTAATTTAAGCCAGACAATTCGTTTATAAATGAAAAATAATTGCTATGACTGGGCTGCTAATAATTGGGTTCATCCCTAACAAGAAATGCGTCAACCCTGTAAAGAATTGAATTCTTAGTCTAACGAACTAATTTTGGTTATTTTTTCAGTTTCTAATATATATTGACGTAAATAGAGCTTATAATTTTATACTCTGTTATATTAGCACTGTACATATTAGTATTACATTTATGACACATACAATTTTTGACATTAATTTTTTTCTCAAAGCCTGAAGTTCGCCTTAACGTGCAACAATTGGGTACATATCCTATTTTAATCATTTTTTAATTTTCAGGTTGGAAATTTAAAAACACTCTTTTGTAAAAAAATCGCCTTTGTATTCAAATTTTAACAGTCTCGTAGACATTTTTAATAGTTTGGATTGGATAAAAAAGTTAAAGAAACTGAAAATAAATAAGATCTGAAATCAACTTGTGTTCCACAATAGAACCTATAGTTAAAAGTCCATATAATTTCATTTCATAAGGTACAAGGCAATTCCATCCGCAACATTGCACGAATGTTAAAATATTAAATAAAGCATCAAATGTATGCTTACCTAATATTAAATTTACAATAGATGAAATGTTAGAAATAATAGAAAGTAAATTGAATATTGTATCAAAGCGTGGTTGCCTTCCAGCACAATTTTAAACTTGTATTAAGCACTTAGCAAAAGTCATATTACTCACCCTCGGAAGAAAGACAGAATAATCGATGGGGAAGGGTAGTTCGAAGCGATTTCAGAACCACCACCAAGTCGTTGCGATGGAATAAAAATGATTGCCGCGGAAAAAACGAGGACATTGAATAATGGCGACGCCTAGTCGGGGCCAAAGGATTCTACTTCGTCTTTCGCATGCAACCTTTGTGGATCATTAGGCAAAAAGAGTTGAACAAGGTATAACCAGAATCGATCCCTGGCAAGAACTACAACCTCCGATCGACTACTTTTCTTCAATGTTTCAATTAACTCGTCATAAAGCATTAAGACTCTCTCACGAAGTCACGATATGGAAGTTCTGGGTACGAAATTGTCTTCATGAAAGGCACCTAATTCTCTTTTTAGGAAATATCAACACAAAACATTTTTCAAAACACTATTTTATATGAAAGGACTTGTAGACGGGTGATTGCTAAAAGTTGACTACTTTTAATGCCACTCAATTTTCCATTGTGGAATAATAAATTTGTTCTTAAAATATCTCAGTAAAGTGCCGTAAAAGGGGACAATTTCGGGCATGTGGGGTAAATTCGGATATTCCTAAATTGATAGTTTAAATTACTTAAGGTGATTTTAACCAGAATCTGGAACAAGTTGACTTTAACCAGTTAGGGCTAGTTTTAGATTCTAGTTGAAACCACCTTAAGTAATTTAAACTATAAATTTAGGAATGTCTGAATTTATCCCACATGACCGAAACTACCCCGTTTGACGGTACATATATCAAAGCACAATTGAGGAAAGTTTCAAACTTGACTTGAAATTTCAGGGCGACTACTAATTTCGGTTGTAGGTTTCTGAGGATTAAATTAACTAACGTAATTTTTCTTCGTATTTTGTTTAGTTTAGTAGTTTAGTTTAGTAGTTTAGTTTCGCTTAGTAGCTCTCAGTGGAACAAACGTTACGAACATAGACAACATTTAATACGCCTCCTCGTGCGCAATTTGAAAGAATTCTTCCTTTCTCTCTGTTTTTAAGAAACATTCCGTTTCTCCCTCTTTTCTCGTTTTTCACTTAAATGCTGAAATGCGAACTAAATTAATGAAAACTAAGAAGATAAATCCACTATTTTTGCTTAGATATTCGGAATTCATCTCGTTTAGTTACAAAATCTAGTATTTGGTTGAAAATTTTACCATTTTATTCAAAAGTTATCTTTTTGGTAAAAAATTCCGTTACTTGGTTGAAAGTTGAACTACTTGGTTAAAAGTTCATTTTGTGTTTGGTTCAGAAGTTAACTATTCGATTTTTACAAAATTAATCTTTTCAGTTAAAAAATCATCTTTTCCCGTGTAGAAATTTCCCCGGTTGGCCCTAATACAACAAGGTTTCTGGTCGGATCCCGGCCGGGCTACCCCTGGCTGGGTTTCATGGACAGGAACTGGGCGGGAGCCGGTCGGGCTACATTTTTCTCGAATCACGTAGTCTGGGACCGGCCGGTTACTGGCCGGGCCAACCCTGGTTATATCCCATGGTCGGGAGCCGCCTGGGCACTGGTCAGGTTAATGTTTTTGTAGAAATTACACATTTTTTAAGAGCCATGATATTATCAAAGACGTAATTATGGATGCTAGATAAATTATTATTTGAAAATTATGATTTAAAGATTTATTAGATCAGTGAAACAAAAATTAGCTTTTTTGAATTCTTGTAAAAAAACATTAAATTTTTTCGAATAATTTAAAATTTTAAATTAAATTGTTATCGATTCTGATATGTGCAACAACAGAAATGATACAATTTTTATAAACTTCTCTATATTCAGACAATGTTTAGCCAGTACAATTTCAAATTTACCGCCATATATAGCGCCTGCTGTGTCTGTCGTCTGCATAGACACTCAGTAATTTTCAGTTTCGCACCTGGAACGAGAATGCACCTTGCACTCACGTCGCGTCGACTCTTCGAAGTTCGCAAATGAAATCGAGACTCGTAGTTAAAATCAACCTTATGTCAGTAATTAGTTTGAATCCCCCACTTAGTGCGCGAATAATTATTATTTTTAATTAAAATATAGTCTTGTGTATACAGTTTTTACTTTCTTCCTTCCTGACCTTCAATCACCACGTGGCTTCTAAATTTCTATGAGACTCTATCATCACGGAATAAAATTCTATTCCAATTTTCTTGCCAGAATTGGTTCACTTGATTTGACTTTTAAAGTTCACCGTAATCTTTACGATGAGCCTTAAAAGACAAAACAAGTTATCAATTTCTCGCCTGAAGCAACATTTCTTAACCGCTTTTTGGCCGGATTACCCGACCGGATCCCGGGCGCTATTGAAGCCGGGATCCGACCAGTTTACCGTGACCTTTTTAGCCGGATCCCGGCTGGATTTCCCGACCAGAGCCCGGCTTAAAGCGGAGCTATCCGGCTGGGACCAGGCCGGATCCCTGATTGGATTCCTACACGGGTTGGGTAGAAAGCTTTTGCTGCAAATTCTAATAATTTTAGTAAAAAACTCATCTCTGTTATTAAAATTTAATTTTATCAACCGCCATCATAAGTGCGATTTAGGTATTGCGAACGATACTTAAAATAGCACTTTTCGACATAGGCCGTACAATTTTGACTTCGCTTATTTAGGGCAGTTATGGTATTTATTTAAGGTACTTAGATAACTTAGGGTATTTAATTACCGACTTTTTACCACACGCACATCACTAAAGTCCGTTTCTGAACCCTCTCGGGTTTTTAGATTAATACTCTATGAAAGCTATTTGCACTTATGATTGAAACTGGCGTGATAAAAAATAATGTTTGACACACGGCCTCAAGTATAACTTTTTCTCGTGTAAATTGCAGTACTTGTCTCGGCTACGTTTCGACTTCGACTCGTACTGCAATTTTTACACTCAGCCAAAAAAATGCCACTCAGGGTCCTGTATCATAGACAACTATTCGTTGAAAATTCTTTATTTTTACATCCGATCATAAGGCAGAAAAAATAGTGTTTAGGTCATGTCCGTCTTCGTTGACGTTGTTGTGGTTGTTGTCATTGTAGTCTGTAAACACGGTAAAATTTAAAGAAATTAAGCGATGGAATTATGTTTTAAAGATGCAATCAAATAAACGAAATCAAAAAATTTTTAGCCAAACAACACACGATATGAACAAAATTCAAAAGAAGAAAAAGTTGCTTTTTCTATTAGTTTAATGTCAAAACTAACCAACGCTGAATAATCTGAATAAATGTAATATACTTTTTAATATGAAAGTGTTGAAGATAATGTATAAAAGTTAAAATTGTGGACAATATCGAGTGCGAAACACGGGATATGTGATGTGAGTGTGTTCGTTAAAGCCGAAAGAGCTTTAACAAAAGAGACTTCACAATCACTAAATGACAGTTGTCGAAGCTTAGACCTTTAATTTTGATAGGTCTGTGCACAAATGTGGATAAAATACAAATACCGAGCGCATAGTGCGCGGTAAAAACATAATCGAGCGCGATAGTTGAAAATGTATGTCTTTTGTTACAGATTTGACTTTTTTGGTAGAAAATTAATCTGCATGGTTGAATATTCATGCATCTTTATTAAAAATGGATCTGTTTGGGCCTAAATTAATCTAGCTTGTTTAGTGATTAAAGAATGTCGTAGAAAATTAGACTATTCAATTGATAATTAACCTTTGTGTTAAAAATTAAACTATTTTTATGAAAATTGTACTTTTTGGTAGAAAATTAACTTTCTTGTTAAAAAATCATGTTTGATCGGAAATTCAACCGTTTTGTAGATATTAGGACCATTTTGATTTATAATTAGCTGATGCTAATAACACAGACCCAAAAAAAAAGTTGTCTGCACGAGACAAGTGGCTAGGTTACCCTTATGGATTTTGAGCCGATGAATCGGAATCTGGCCTCAGAATATCTCCTACATGTCTCAGTTTTCCTCTAGATGCAAAAAGTAGGGAAAATCCTAGGGATTTTCTAGTCACACAGCCCATATAAAAAATTTGTTTGCACAAGACAAGTGATAGGTTACCCTTATGAATTTTTGAGCCGTTGAATCCGAATCTGGCCTCGGAATTTCTCTTACCCTCTCAGTTTTCTCCTAGATTCAAAAAGTAGGGAATAGTTTAGGGATTTTTGGTCACATAGGCAATACAAAAAATTTTTCTGCACGAGACAAGTAACTCGGCTACGCTTACGGATTTTGAGCCGCTGAATCCAAATCTGGCCTTAGAATTTATCTTACACGCCACAGTTTCCCCCTATATGCAGAAAATAAGGAAAACCCTAGAAAATAATTTGCACGTTATTTTGATGATACCAGTATACGGGAAAATAGACACATCGATATTATGTTCTTATGTGCAACGACTTGTAGAGATTTAATTTGCAAACAAAAATTCTTTAGTGTGCCTTCTATTTCCCCTAGCTTGGGTAATTTTAGGGAAATCGAAGGACTTTCTCAGATTATATAGATCTACAGTAAAAAATAAGAAAAACCTAATATCCTTTACAATTTTGCGTGTGAGTCACTTGTTCTGTGCAGACAACTTTTTTTTGATGAGCCTGTGTAAACAGAAATTCCCTAGGCTTTTCCCTACATTTTGCATTTATAGAAAATGGAACAAGCCCCAAAAATTTGAGGTTCAAATCTAGATTTAGCACACAAATCTGCAAAGATTATGGCATTTTTGTTATTTTCCCCCGTACAGATCTATATAATATGAGAAAGACCTTCAATTTCCCTAAAATTCCCCAAGCTAGGGGAAACAGAAGACACACTAGATAATTTCTGTGTACAAATTAAGACTCTATAAGTCGCGACACTTAAGAATATAACATCTATGTGTCTATTTCCTCGTATAATGGTATTATCGAAATAATGTTCAGAATATTCCTAGGTTTTTGCCTACTTTCTGCATCGAGGAGAAAACTGAGACGTGTATGTGAAATTCTAAAGCCAGATTTGGATTCAGTGGCTCAAAATCCATAAGAGTAGTCTAGTCACTTGTTTCGTACAGGCAAATTTTTGGTATGGCCTGTGTGATCAGAAAATCCCTAGGCTTTCCACTACATTTTGCATCTAGGGAAACAAATAGTAAAAACTCGAAAAATGTAGTGGTCAAATTTAGATTGAGAGCGAAAAACTGCAGAGGAAATAGCCTTTTTCTTTTTTTTTTTGCTTTATAAGTCAGTATAACATGCGCAAGACCTTCAATTTCCATAGATTTATCCTAACTAGGGGAAACGGTTAGAACTCTTGGGAATTGTTGTGTATGAATTTGGTCTTTACGAGTCTCAATACATTAGAATATGACACTAGTACGTTTATTCTTCCGTATATTGGGATTATCAAAATAATGTCCAAGATATCCCTGGGTTTTCCCCTATTTTCTGCATCTAGGGGAAAACTGAGACGTGTAGGAGAAATTGTGAGGCCAGATTTGGATTCAGCAGCTCAAAATCCATAAGGGTACCCTGGACACTTGTCTCGTGCAGACAAATTTTTTGTATGGCCTGTGTGACTAGAAAATCCCTAGGCTTTTCCCTACTTTTTACATCTAGGGGAAAACTGAGACGTGTAGGAGAAATTCTGAGGCCATATTCGGATTCAGCGACTCAAAAAATCTATAAGGGTAACCTAATCACTAATCTCGTGCAGACAACTTTTTTTTGTTGTGGGCCTGTGTAATTGTCGGCCAGTTAAGAATTTAAATAATTTAAAATTTAGTAATTTTAACGACTATGTTTTAAACAAACAATCTTTTAATAACATCGACTTGTTATGGTTTTACTCCAAAAAGTTTTACAAAGACTCGCTCCATTAAGTGATAATATGGCTATCTAAATGGTTATTACTGACGAGGTCCTTCGTCGAAGGGCGAAACGTTTGAACGCTGGTTAATGAAAAAGTTTTTTGGACCAGTATATTAAAGTCGAGGGCCGCTGATTATTTATTTCAACTATAGTTGCTAGCAAGCACCCGTGCAGTCTCTCATTACTAGTCAAATATAAAAATCTGCGTCAGATTTTCCATATAATTAGTGTGGGTTTTCCTATGATAAAAAGTATTCGGAAACAGAAAAGATATTGAAAGTATAAATTTTTAAATGAAGGTATATAACGGTTTACAGCCGCGATCTAATTTCCAGATGTTGCGATGAACACGCGTTGGACAATGTAATTCAACCGGAAGTTTCGGTGCTGTTAGTTACGAGGTCTTATAGTAACGTCCCATTAGCTCCCAGTGCGGCTTAGTATTTTAATTAATGCACCACATTCATTACACGTTATCACGGTTAATCGTTTCTTCAAGATTCTGAACTTCCTGTGACTAAGAAGAAACATGCAAACTCTGGTTGACTTTGATCTCAACTTCGAGATGTATTCGTTTCGTCAAATGAATTTATGTTTCACTTAGGAAATAAATAATTTCCGAAATGGTAAGATTTAATTAGATTTAATGGATTTGAAGAGAAAAATTATATTTTCAAATATTATGAGACTAGCGGTAAATACACGCGCCCTAATTACACATTTGCATCTTTGAATTTGTATTTTTCAACACGTAAAATATAAACAATTTTAAAATCCATTATTGAGAAAATTCCTAAATATCAAGTTTAAAAAATTTTTGAAAAATAATTAAGAATTTCAAATTGAAAGCGTTTGAAAGGAAGCGCTTTTAAATTAGGTAATTTTTTTATTTGAATTTTTTAAATGAAAAGCTCTTAAGATCGAAAAATTGTAGACTAAAATGTTGAATATCAGACAAATTCAATAGAAAGGAGATGAAATGGTATAATTTCAAAATTCAAAGCTTTTAAAATTGAACAATTTTATTTTGAATTGAAGGATCTGGGAACTAAATGACTTCATATTAAAATTTGGAAAACTATACAATTTCAAAACTTTAAAAATTGGAGATTGAAGAGATTAGAATTTTGGAAATTTAAAATTAAGGAAATTGAAAGTGAAAACTTTAAAATTTAAATTATTTTGAATTCAAAACGTTTAATATTTGACAATTTGAAATTGAACAACAAAATTTCAATTATAAACCTATATAATTTAATTATTCCAATAATTCTTTCAAAATAAAATAAAATTTTTAACGAGAACATTAAAAAGGAAGGAATTTCTACTACTGGACGTTCGAAATATACATTTTTATTCAAATCGTTCAAAATTGAACAATTTTATTTTAAATTAATAAGTATCTTAAAATTTAAAAAAATTAAAAAATAAATAATTTAAACTTGAAATTTTCAACACTGGATTATTTAAAATTTAAAAGAATTGAAATTTTATTATTTCCGATTACAAACGTTCAGAATTGAATAATTAAAAATTTAAAACATTTGAATTTAAATCCTTTTTAATTTGAAGCGATTAAAACTTTACAACATAAAATTAAAAACTAAATTGAATGTTTTAATGGTTTGACATAAAATACCAAGGTTTTTAAAATTCTAGAAGTTTAAATTGTTATTACATTAAAAATTACAATTTAATGAACTCAAATTCTTAAAAAATGAATTTCAATTTTAATTACAAAATTAAAACATATAAAAGAAAAAATTAAAAATTAGCGTTCAATGTGAAAATTCAGACTCTAAAATAATAACCAGGCAAAATTCAAGAAATGATTTAATTTCCTATTCTATTACTTACAGTACTTAATTCGTAATAATTTTAAAATATTAAATTGAAAATTAATCATTTAAAGGAGGAATACAAAAACAAGATTTACAATGTTTACAATGTTAAATGCCTAGTTATAATTTCTTCTCAGTTTTAACGCTTTAATTTGTTAAATTATTGTATTAATTTTTTATTAATTTAAATTTATTGTGGAGGAATTCAAATCAACGTTCTTTACTTAAAATTCTTCTAAACTAAAAATTGTAAAAATATCATGCGTATGAATTTAATGTTCTACGATTTCGAAGAATTAAGAAAACCAGACAATTTCTGCGTTAAAATTGAATCTAAACAATTTAGAATATTTTAATATAAAATTATTAAACTTAGAGCTGAACATCAAGGCTTTCTATATGATATTTTACAATTTTAAAATAATAATATGCGAATTTACGCTTTTAAACCAAAAAATACTTTACATTTAAGGTCTCAAATATTAAACTGTTTTACAATTGGAATTTTTAAACCATAATTATAAATTGAAATCATAGAAATTCCTAAAACGATAAATATGATTAATAAGTATCATATCATCTAGTATCAAGTGGAATTCAAAGTGATTGTTTTTACTAATTATAATAATATCTCACAAATAATATCTGTTTTAAAATCATATTAAAAATAAAAGTATTTAAATAAAATTAATTCTCGTTAGGAAGAGAAAGTAGGAACTTTAATTTTGAAGTGTTTGCTATTCAAACATGTTATCAAGCAATCGAATAAGTTTTATCGGGAGAATTCAATAAAGCCGCCAACTACAAGTGACTCGTGGTTTGGGTTCTCAAAGTTCATGACCTAGTGCCTTTACCCGGTCACAAGTACCGTTACGGTACATACTATACCAACTTCCCAGGCCTATCAGTGAGATGAAAATATATTTCCATATTTACTGAGTTGCATCATTAATCATACTTTCAAATCTACAAAATTCAATTTGTAATATTACTTTTTAATGATTGAAATTAGTGATAAAAGGAGAAGTTATTTTAAGGCACTTCTTATCATAATTTTTTACCAATAAGCCAAAAAAGATGAGAAAAAATATTTATACTAAAATATATTGAGAAACGTTTTTCCTAAAGTTCCTAAATTATATATTTATATATTATACAAACTGGCGGGATTAAATCAATAATCACCCATACCCAGAATTTTTTTTATTAAAATCATTTTTCTTATGATACTTAATCTCGCCAAGTTCTATTATGTTAAATATTATGGCGCTTTAAATTTATTCAAAAAAAAAATTACTTGACCAACTTCGATATCATGAATAGACGTATGTGGATAGTTGTCCCACACCATTTCATAAAACAAATTCTTTGTTTTCTACAAAGTTCTACAGAAATAGAGTAATGAATAACATTATTTAATTAATTATTATATTAGTTCTATTAATATTTTATTATCTTTTTATTTTGTATAAACAAATCTGTTTTATTTGTTTTTCTTTTGCATAACAAATGCATCATCTTTGAATAATTGTAAAATTCAATTTTAATCTGTGCTCACCTCTGCGTTCTAACCTATACAAATGATTTGACCCAATTTTAATGAGGAGTTTAGTAACAGAGCAAAATTTTCTCAATACAGAGGGAATAGGGTGATTTTTCATAAAAATAGGGAAATCATAATAAGAGAATCAATTCCTTAAAATAAATTTAATGCAAATACCATATAGAATTCAACATGAAACACTCCAAATTCATAAGATTTCAAGTCAAAAAATATTTTGCATCATCAAGAAAGTAGTTGAAGCTTCAACCAAAAAAAGACTGTCTACAGAGATAAATTTTCATCACAACCAACTATTTAAATTTTGAAGCGAAAGACAGAAATGTTTTCGAAGACAGTTGATTTTTAAAAAAAAAAGTTCATTCTCAACATAGAATGATGAAAATCAACCAAGAAAGACGAATTTTCAATCTAGAAGGAAGAAATTTCAACAAAACAGTTACATTTTCTACTAAAAAATATAAATATATCAAAATATTTGAATTTCGTAACTTGCACAGCTGCATTTTCTACCAAGTTGTTGAATTTTCAAAGAAAAAATGTAAAAAATTTCAGCCTGAAAAGTTGAAGTATTAACAAAAACATTCAGTTTGAATAAAGGAAGATGACTTTTCTAACATAAAAGGTGAATTTTCTAACAAAAGATGTATTTTGAACAAACTAGTTCAATGCTCAAGTGAATAAATGAATTGTAAATCGAGAAAGATTAGTTTTAAACCAAATAGTAGTTGAATTTTCAACTAATAAAAATTGTTTTACACCAAGAATAGAATCGTTAGATTTTTAGTTGAAAAAAAAATTTCCAGCAAAGAGCAAATTTTCAATCAGTCGAATAAAACAAAAAGAGACAAATTTTTAAAAAAATAGTTGAATATTGTCGATCAAAAAGATGAACTTTCAAAGAAAAAGATTAATTTCCTAACCAAAAAGACGAATTCTAAAAAAAGAGCATCTTCTACGAAATAATAATTTTTTAATTTATAAAGACACATTTCCAATTGAAAATGGAGCAGTTAGATTTTCAGATACAAAAATTAATTTTTAACAAAGAAAAAGAGATAAGAAAAAAATGAATCTTAAAAAAATGGATCTTTAATGAAGTATTTAAACGTTCAACCAAATAGTTTATTTTTCAACCAAATGATAAGAAAAATGTAAACAAAATACATGAACTTTTAACCAAAAAGGCGAATTGTCTAGAATATATTAATTTTAATACAAATTAATATTCTCCTGTTCTTTTTACTACTTAGGTTACTTTTTACCACTTTCCTGTTCTTTCTAATTTGGAAAAAGGGAAGGAATGGATTAAATAGTGTGAAATTTAAAATACAAAAGTGACCTTGTAACTTATTAAGTTATTATTAAACTGTACCGTTGCAGGATCGTCTTTCGCAAAATTTGCAAATTTTGATCAAATTTATCATCAGAAAACGTCCGAAGTGCGAATTGCCGGTACTGAAAATACGGCCCACTACTGGACCAATCTTGGTAGCCAAAAGTCGGCCAATGTTACAGGACCAATATCAGCGAACAAATCTCCCGAGATTTGGAAGAACACCGTTATTTTCAAATCGAATAAGTCACCTGAAAGCAGTTAACGGTAGGCGGCTCAGGGGACTTGTCCGAAAAGCAGTTAACGGTGTTCTTCCAAATTACGGCAGAAATCGTCCCTATGTTTTTCCAGTACTGGCACAGCATATTGTAATCTTTAATTTGCCAAGATTCCGCCGAAGCTTGGCTCAGAAATGATCCATTACTGGACTGAAAGTCGGTATTACTCCGGCAAACCATGTTGCAAGTCAAAAAGCCAGATTCCGACACAGTCACGTCTCATTAAGGGATTAAGGGATTTTGTGGCATTTCAATAGATTTAATAGGATTTAAAAATTCGATAAAGTAATTTAAAAGATTAAGAACATTCTAAATGATTAAAAAAAATTCGGAAGTGTTTAAGGATCTTCATGCAATTGACATTTTTTATATTTTAAAGTAATTTAAAAATATGCATAAATAATGTTCTTGAATTCTTTAAAGTCTTTTAAATCTCTTGAAATCGTTGGAAATTTGTAGAAATCCTTTAAAATCTATTAAATTTCTTAAAATATATGTATTTCTCTAAAATCTTTTAAAATCTCTTGAAATATTTTGGAATTTAGTTTAAGTATTGTTTAATCACCTAAAATATTCGGCAATAACTTGTAATATTTCTAAAATCTAAAATCTTAGTACATATATTATTATAAGTGTAGCAATATTTTTTATAGAATGGGTCACAAAAATTTGCAGATGGTCCTACACAGCTGTAGGTTATATTTGAGATTTCCTTTGTTATACTTCCAGCTATCTTAGCCACGAGGCTTTTGGCGTTAGGAATTAGGAATGTGAAACTTATAGGGTAATATAATATCACAAAAGATTAACTTTTCGGAGATAGATCTGTTATCATTTTATAGAACTGTTCTCTATCGTTTGAAGACTTCTTCGATATGGACTGTATTTTAGCTAGAATTAGTAATTCAACGCAATTTAAAACAACAACCATTATAACTTTTATTAAACTACCCATCGTATCCTCTACTATAACATCTTTGCCAGTACTGCGCCAGCGATGGGCCGTTTATGATTTCGCACTTGGGGCACTAAATGTTATCTAAGTTTTTAACACTATTCAAAATATCAAAAATTCTCAAAAAATTTATTGAGAATCTGTTGCTACTGGCTTCTCGTTAAAATATGGTGTAAAATATTAGGCAAAAAACTTGGATAAAAAATAAATCATTGAAAATATTCTTGAAAAATGTATCGTTCAAGGAGGGTAATAGTCACCTGATTACTCCCTACTGAGGTAAACTTCGACTTTTCTCTAAATACTCGTGTTTTACGAATTTATTACAAAGATTTCATGATTGACAATCGAGAATAGAGTGATTATTTTAATTCAACAAGAACCTATTGTGTTTAGCCAATGATCTACAAGACTGATTTTCGAAGTCCGGGAAAGTATTGACAAATAAACTCCAGGTTGCGAAATCTCTCTCGAGTTACAAGAATGACTTATCATTTGAGCTAAACATGATAGAAACAAAGCCTTCCTTTTGGTTCTCACGACAAAGTCGAGAATTTCCAACCTACTCCCATAGTTTCCACTGACTCCCTATTTCTCATATTGTCACTGCTTTATCTGTACTATACGAATAGTTTATATGTTCTCTTTTCAAAGTAATTTTTCTCCCTTTTACCCAGTCTCTCTGAAGTTTCAATAAAAAGACACTACTCTGCTCGATTTCACGACACTATTTCGCTTCCACGTTTTGTTCAAAGAAAAACTAGAACTAGAGTGGTACTAAAGTTTCAATATTTTTGTTATCCTTTATTTTATTTGTATAGCTCAGAGGAAATTTAAAGTAGATTGAAGATGCGACTGACATTTGATGAGACATTCAAGGTTTAACTAAAACTTTTCTGTTAAAAATCAGCGTGTACGTCCTAAACTACGATCCCAGACAGATTTATGTGTGAACACACTGGATGTAAATTATAAGTTTAGCACATAATTCTAAAATTTTACGAATGATCAATCATTTGTAAAATCTTTTCTCGGTTTAAAGCAATATTCTAATATTAATAAGATATAAATAAAATAATTATTGCATAGGTTTCTAATTATTAAGGTAAAAAAGGCAAAAAAATATCAAATTATAATTATAAAAAAATTATTATTCATTATTATAGTTTCGAAATTAAATTTTTAGACGGCTTAAATAGTCAAAACAATTTTTTTAAACAATTTTTAAATAAATAATATTTAAAGATTATTTACTTATCTAAAAATGTATAAAAATCAGAGTTGTAGGGAAAGTTTTCCTAGATATGAATAATATAATTTTAATTGTTAAAATTGTATACATTTTTTTATAGACGTGATTTCTTGCACGACCACTACCTTAAAAGAGAAAAGATTATTTTTTATGAAAAATATTTGAAACATAAAAGAATTGTTTAATTAAAAAATTGTGTTTTCAAACGGACTTATTTTCTTATTGCTTCTTACCAAATGTTTTTAAATGATATGATTCTTATAATAAACCAGTTATTACTGAATATAAACTTTGTTCATACAATTATTGGTTTGAAAAATTATTTTCAATAATTTCAGCTTCAAAAAATGTATTTTTAGAACCCCATTGAGATCAGGTTGTAGAAAATCTCTTTCTTAAGAAAACTAAATCTAATTCATTAAAATTGCATTATTTTAAAAAATTTAATATAAAGCGATAAGAAAAAAATATGTGATTGAAAATCAAATTTTTTGAATAAACAATGTTATACTTTTCAAATTTTTTCAATTGTTTTTTCGTTTATATTTATGTCCATAAATAGACGTGTTTCACTTTCATCTCTATTACGGCAAAAACCGCATACTTTGACAAAATCTTTACCCTCCATATCGGGGTCACAAACGTGTACACATTATTATTAATCTATAAATAGACGCGTTTCATTTTTAGCTGTTCCAAGGAAAAAATCGGAAGCTCTGGTACAGGCTTTATTCCCCATATCGCGGTCAAAGATATTTACACGTTAATCTACAAATAGACGCGTTCCACTGTTATCAGTTCTAAGGCAAAAATCTAAAGATCTGACACAGGATTTACCCTCTATATCGCGGTAAAAGATGCTTGCACATTAATCTATAAATAGACGCATTTAAATTTGATCTATACCAAGGCAAAAACGTAAAACTCGGAGACAGAATCTACCCTCCACATCATGGTCAACGGCGTTTACAAATTAATGTATAAATAGACGTGTTTAACTTTGACCTATTCCCGGAATAAATATAACGCTCTCATACAAGTTTTACCCTTCATATAGCAGTCAAAGATGTTTACACATTAATCTACAAATAGAATAAATACGTTTCACTTTTATCAGTTCCAAAGCAAAAATCTAACGCTCTGACACAGGTTTTACCCTCCAAATCACGGTCAAGGATATGTACACATTAATCTATAAATAGACGCGTTTCACTGTTATCAGTTCCAAGGAAAAAATCTAAAGCTCTAATACAGATTTTATCCTCCACGTACGAAGGCAAAAATATAAAGCTGTGATACAGGATTTATCCTTCACAACGCAGTCAAATATGTTTACACATTAATCTACAAATAGACGAGTTTCACTTTTATCAGTTCCAACGCAGTGGGCAAAAAACTACGAAAATCCCAAAAAGGTCTTTGGGACGTTCCTAGGCCGACTTATGTCTGGCCGATCAACCTCTCTAAGACGTCCAATGTCCTAAAGATGACATAAAGACGTCTTAAAGACATGGACGCTCTCGAGACATCTTTCGTGCTGACATGAGATGTTTTAAGAGCATCCATAGGATAACCAAAAGACTTGTTAAAAAAGACGTCTTAGGGATGTCCCAAACATGTCTCTAGGGCATCCTTAATTTTTGTGCCCACTGGGAAAGCAAAAAGCTGAATATCTAACACAGACTTTACCCTCCATATCCCAATCAGAAATGGTTATGCATTAATCTACAAATAGACGTGTTTCACTTTCATCTGGTCCAAGGCAAAATATAGTGCTCTGACACAGGCTTTTTACACTCATATCTTGGTCCAAGTTGTTAACACATCAAAAAGTGCACATTTTTAATGGAAGAAAGCGTTTGCGAGTAATAAATTAAGTAACTGGAGCAGGAAAATGCTACTTGGAATAATATTGGACTGCCTTTCCGCGATCTTACTCCTAGCGCATCATTAATCGGAACTTTCTATTTTGTCGCGTCCTATCGACTACTTTCAGCGACATTACAGGGAGTAAAGGAGTAAAGAGTCTAATCATCTTGAGCAGTTCGCTGTAACCTTCTCAGAAAGCCTGAAACCGGTCACTTATGCGAATGCTGTCCGTTGTGTATAATGAGATTGTAGAAACAAACATGGCTCCCAAGTGTACGGTAAACCACGTGTTTCGCTTGGTGTAATCCCTGTGCTTGTTCACAGCGAAGCGAAGTTCACAAACGCCACAGCGACTGGCTGCATCATTCTAGGCATCTAGGACATCTACGGTCCAGAAACTCATGTGTTGGGCTTGGCTAATTATGACAATAGAGAAATTCACACCATACTATGTATATTATCCACGTTCAAAGCAAACTTCTTTTCTTGGATAATGAGATACAAAAAGCAACTCGAGAATTTAATGACGTCTAGACAATAGTCATAATACTTTATAGGATGTTGTCATAAACAAAAAGAACGGAACGAAAGGTTTCATATTGAGCCAAGAGAATGACGGAAATGCTGAAAGTTTAACCGCATTTCGCAATTAAAAGGCTGATTGAAATTCATGAATATAATTCAGAAAGTATATATCTAGAGGGTGGTAATCCGTATGAAATCAAGCGTCATTTTTCACATTTTTCAGGAGAGACTAAAATCGTGTTCTTACTCTGCAGCTTTGAAAAAATTAACGAACAGGCGATTTTTCGAGATTAGGATCCGTGTTTATGGACATTTATGAAAGCAGGGGTTTCGATAAAACCCTTTATCGCCCTCCTCCCACTTAAATCATATTTTTTAGAGTTTTTTTTCGAGATCGTTCTTATTTTTTTTTTATCATGTGCAAAATACAAGGCTTCCAAAAATACATAAACTTTTCGTGTTATACTCGATAGGACCCTTATGAAAGAAAACGCTAAACCTAGCTGGTTTTTCAACAACACGCAATTTTGGTAGTTTTTTCGAACTTTATGTAGTTATTTCATATAGAGCGCAACCGAGTAACAAAACGATTTTCACATATATGGTGCAGAAATACATGAGCTACAATATACATAAAAATCGTGTTACTACATTGCGCTCATGGTAAACATAAATAAATTGTATTTTGGATAATATTTAATAACGTACTATTTGAATGAGTTTTTTATATTTTCTTTCCCAAAGTTCAGATCTGATGAAGAAGAAGACTACGTAATATATTAATGTTTTTTTGCACTTTGTATGAGTTTGCTTTATCAAGATAAACCGATAATTATAATATTAATTATTAAGTTTTGTTATTTTATTCTCACCAACTATAATTCAAACATTTACCTTAAACACATAAATAACACATACACACGTATATATTTACTTTACCCCCTATAGGGGACTAAAGTAATGCGACGTAGTGTGAAGTAATTAAATAGGTCTGAAATTGGTGCCTCTCGAAGCACCATACAGGTGTCGAAAGTCGAACTTTCAGGCGGAGCCTTGTGAAATAATATATTGCGCAACAAGGGGCGAAAGGTGACAATTGTACGAGTGCGAAGTCAGCTGCCCGAGCGAAGCGAGAGCAGATATCACACGAGTGAAATTGCTGCCTCGCCTCGACTTGCGCATACACTTTTTCATAAAAAAGTATCGAAAATTTGACTTGAGATCCCTGAAACTTCATTGCGTCTCATCAAAGTTGTTATTCTTTGTAAATACGTAGACAGTGACAGATATAGGTTAAAATGACACGATTGTCGAACCGAGGTTCGATAGGAGGGAGAATGGCTGCAGACAACTGCAAGTAAAGTAGAATGTATGTACTTTCGATACCGGTTACGGCGTAATGTTACTTTCGCAGTCGCCTGTTTCTACTTTCTAGTCTAGGGTTGAAAACACAACTTTCGACCAGTTACGGGGGCATCGAAAGTCAAATTTTCGTTACATGTGTTATGAAAAAATATTTATATGCTTTCTACAGAAGTCCGGTTTTAAAAGTTCATAACTTTTCTAGGTTTTCCAGGTCTAATTAAAAAAATTACGGGTCCAATTAAACAAGTCAATAATTTCTATCAAATTTCGACACATTCGACAGGTCAGAAACATTTGTATAAAATTTTTAAAAGTATACGTGTGGAAAAGCCACAAGGTTTTCGTATTACTTTTTATAAAATTAAAGATTTCAATATATAATTATGGATAAATATAATTCTCTACGAATAAAAAGGAAAAGTTACAACTCAAAAATGAAACTGCAGTTTTTCGTAATGTTCAATACATTTGTTTAGAACACTGTGGATTTCCACAAAAGATAGCTAAAAATTTACAATTTGCAAAAATTGTATTTGCGTTCGTCAGTTTCTCTGATAAGATTTTTAATTTCTAGGTACGATTATGAATAAATACTATTATCTAAAAACAACAAACGAGAAAAACCTACGAATCCAAAATGATCAAAATGCATTAAAAATTTGTAGGGGTAAGTGCCCTTGGTTGGCACGGTCCTTCATTGGGACATTGGGGATAAATGTTATAAAATAACCATTCAAAATCTAGACCAATTATTGAGTTTTTTTTTTATTATAAGGCATCAATGGCTAGAGTAAAAATATTTTTTTTAGTTTACTCCTAGATATGAACGGAAATCACTTTAGAGCTATCAAAAGTACAATTTTAGGGTATCATTCCAGTGAATTTTCATTATTTTGTCGAAATATTTTTGAAAAATAAAAAATATCTGCTTGTGGAATATTTAATTACTTTAATATAACTGTTAATGTTCTTTTAATACTCACATTAAATTTGTGTAAAAAATCATTTTCTATGTGCATACAATATTCCTTGGTTGGGACACCTGCATGTTCCTTAATTAGGACACTTCGCGCAAGCACGTTACGTTTCATTTTGTTTTCGCTTTCAATGACAGTAGATTGTATAGAGAAAATCTGATATAAACAATAGTTGTAATGTTTTAAATAAATATACATATTTAATAATAATAATAATACTAATAATAATAATGTGGTGGCTAAGGGAGCCTTGGTGGCTCAGTTGGTTAGACACACGGACCGCACCTCAGAGGTCCGGGGTTCGATCCCTGAGCCGGTACCTCCAGAAATTTTTCAATGTACCTTTACCTTGGTTCTGGTGGTTCGGAACCCACCTTAAGCCACCTTAACCCACCTTAAGGACCGAGTGCCCTTGTTTGAGACGTTTGCAAAGATTTAAAAAAATCAATTTCAAATAAACAATTTTATTAATATTTCATGTTCTCTGCTTCTAAGTAATAGTTAAGTATCGACCTTAATGTGTAAGCATGACAAATTATTTATATTCATGTTTTTATTATTCTTATGAACGAAAAACAGAAAGCGTCCTAACTAAGGATACTGTCCCCTATATATAATTTGTAAATTCACGTAAATTTAAAGACATAATTTCCACCAGGGAATGCAAAGAGCTTTTAATAATTATTGAATTCTAAAAAATTTTCACTAATGTTACTATACAATTATAAAAAATCTAACACTATAATAATATCTGTTTTATTAGTAAGGAAATCAGTTCCCAAATGTAAAACTTGCCGTAAAGCACTAAAATAATATTAATTCAGACTTTGAAGTAGGCTCGATTAAATTGAAATGAGAAATTATTATATTGTCCTACATTACATTGTATTATATCATTATTTTATGGAAATGTTTAATCAAGGATAGTAAAGAAAAAACTGTTTTTACTTTGAAAAATGCAGCTCAACATTTCGCGCTTGACTCCTTATGCATATTTACTCTTTGAACCAAATAAATCAAATCAACAAGATAATTCAAATTAAATTGATTTTCCATATAATTCTAACTTTAAAAACACAGCAAAGTTGGTTAAGTCCTAGAAATATATAATTCGAACTTTAAAAAGGCAGAAAAATTGGTTAAGTACTCTTTTACATGCAAAAGTATTTTCCGAATGGATGAACATTTTAGACATCTAAAATTCAGTGGTGGTATTTTAAATTTAAAACAAATCTGAACTAAAGGAATTCTAAAGCCAAGTATGCAACCTAAATCTTGGAAATCTATATCTTGTATCCGAATTTGAAAGGGACTACATACAGTTCAAGTCCAGAGAAACGCAAAATTTCAACATATCTGAAAGTGGTCAATTTAAAAGAAATTAAAACCGATCGAAATTTGAATAGAAGAAATTCAAGTACCAATGAAAAGAAATTCAATTTTTAAGACAACCACCAAATAATACAAGTTCCTAATTTATTCCTAATAATTTTTCCTCTGAAAGATTGAAATGAAATCCAAATATATTTCGATTTTCGAATGCAGAAAAAGGTTGAAATTATTTTTAAATAAGTAAGTGACAAGCATGTATCAAATCTCGGAAATAATGAATATATTTTTCAACAAGAAAATTGAGGAAAAAACGTAACATGTTCTTAATTGCTAAGTGCATTCATGGAAGAGATTTTAAAATCCGATTGCAATTAAAAATATTTAATTTTCAAGAACAAATTCAAGGCATCTTGACCCATAAATTCATACACACCGAAGCTCTTACTACTTCATCAGGAACCGAATTGAAGCTTGCAAGTGCTTGAGATTGGAAGCGGAACATAATGCCTGGAAATTGTTGCGCAGAATAATAATGGCGATAACAATGCAAGCTGGATTCCTCTCGATCGAAATTCATCACTACTGCACTCTATCCCCCATTATTATTATTGTCTCTGGATGACCTAAATGTTTCTAAGTTACCATCTCAGCTGAAGTATTTTTGTCCTTTTTTAATTATAAAGATGAGATAGAAATTATCTGACCAAGATATATTTACTTATCTAAATAAATAAATATGGTCAATTTAAAATGTACAGTCATTACTGGAAGGTAGAATCATCGTTTGGATTTTAAAACTCAACTAGAGCTTAGGTCAGTTAAAGCCACCTGTAATCCATTGAGTAAATTTCCCTTGGGTCGATCCGAGATATCGTCGGAAAATTGATGCACAGCAACCTAGGAATTATTTTCAGTTCTGAAAATGTATTCTAAAATTACATTTGAAAGATTTAGTGGTTTTCCTTTCGAAGGATTTTCTCTGTTTTATTGATCTTTACTTTTTTTGGAGCTCTTTCGGTTTTTGATTGGTAGAAGATCATTACAGAAAGGGATCGAAGTTGCAAGAAAAAAAAATTTTTTAATTTGACAAACCAATCAATTATCATATCTTTATTAACAGAGTGGTCACTAAACTTCGTTTTTTTTTAAATTTCCAGATTTTTCCTCGAATAATTTCTCATTTTTCCTCAACGTTATTATTTCAAGACTAAAACTGCAATTTTTCAACATTTATAACATTTTAATTTATTATTCTTAGGGTTACATAGCCCTAATTTACTTGAAAAAGTGAAATTTTAAACCGAAAAAGTGTTCTAATCTAAAAACCGATTGAAATGCATTAACAATATGATTAATGTTCTTTTAAATTTAAAAAATTAAAAACAAGCCATTGGCTTAAGTAAAATCGAGGTGAAGTTAAAGAAATTTAAGGGAAATAAGAAGAATTCGATGAAATTCATAAAACTGCAAATTAAATGCCCATAAATTTAAGGTAATTAAAAGACTTCGGGATAAATAGGATATAAACTTTTTCAAAATCCATTGAATTATAGAATTGAGTGAATTTAGCAGAATTCTAGTAAATTTAATTGAAATCGAGATAATTCCAAATAATTAGGAAAAATTCAGGATAAATTAATAAAAATTTAGGGTGAATTTCAAATAAAATAAAATTGCAAAATAGGTTTGAAAATCTCTTTAATGCTTTGAAACCCTTCCAAATCCTTCACTTCTCATAAATACATTATTTGAAATCCATTACAATATGATAAAATCTCGTGAAATTTTATGAAATTATACGATATTTCCTGAAATTCATAAAAATTTATTAAAGTAACTTGAGAGTTTTAAAATTCCTTAAAATCATTGGAAACTTCGGAAATCTTATAAGATCCCGTGAAATCTTTTAAAATTTATTCTTAATACCTTGCAGGTTCTGTAAAATCATTCCTTATTTTCCAAAAGATTTGGAAATATTTTAATATTTTATATACTCCCAAAAAATGCCTTGAAATTTTTTAATATACCCTGAAGTACTTAAAACCCTTTAATATCCCTTAAAATTATTGAAATCAATTCCAAAGTGTTTGAAATGTTTTAAAATTCCCTGAAATATTTCAAATCTTTTTAAATATTTTGAACTATTAAGAATATCTAACAAATTTCTTTGAATTATTTAACATAAGATACCTTAAAATATTTCGAATACTTTGAAATCTAATCAAATACCCTAAAATCTTTAAAATTCTTAAAAATCCTTACAAATTATATAAATCAACTGAAAATTCCTTGGAAACTTTCAAAATATCCTAAAACTTTTGAAAACGCCTTCAAATATTTGAAAATCTTGGAAACCCTACTATTAAAATATCTGAAGAACTTATAAAACCCTTATAATCACTGAAATAATATTCAAATACCCTAAAACATTATAGTTCTAATAAAATCGTTTAACATCTTTCGAAATAAAAAAAAATTATTCAAAAGTCGATGAAATTTGTTTAAATCCCTCGGAATTATTAAATTTCTTTGGAATCCTTTTAAATTATTTAAATCAACTGAACATTTCTGGAATCTTTTAAAATACCCTAAAATGTTTCAAATCCATCGAAATCTTCTGAAATCCCTTGAGTTTTTAAAGGGTATGTAAATTGCTTGGAATTTTTAAAAATACCCTATAATCTTCTAAATTCTTTGAATACCTTTAAATTATTTAAATCGACTGAAAATTCCTTGGAATCCTTTAAACTATTTTCAAATCTTTGGAAATACTTATAGGGTCACTTCTGCCCTTTTTTCTGACTATCTCTGACCAAAAAATGTCCAGATTTCAAGGTTTTCCCTGACCTGCGGCGAACATTAAAAATCTAATGAAGTTTTCGATCTTTCTGAATTTCTTAAGATCTTTTTTATTGAAATAAAAAAACCTAACGAATGATTAAAAGGCAATGCATGCAGTTAACTAATCTATTGAAAATAAACGCTTTGCCGAAGAGGCCTGGCGTTCCCAGGGTTAGAGGTATATAAAAAGCTTGGTGCTCACATTATCAAACACAACTGCATCAAACGGAAGCTGAGGTCTCGATATGTCTTGTGCTGAAAAAACAAACAATTCTTAGTCATGAAATATTCATCGACACAAGCAGTTCAAATGTTTGCATAATGAATCGATAAAATCGAACGAGAAAGAGCGAAAGGGAATTGCGTGAAAGATGCATTTGCGACAGAAACAAAATTTACGGCGTTCCCGAGAGTGCGGAGCATACATGCAGCATCAGCCCAAAATGCGTCTAACAAATAAAAACTTTTTAATGTAATAAAACTCTAATTCCCGAGAGTTAAAGATTAATTTGTTTTCAAAAAGTGATTCTGTGTATTATGAATGCTGTATTTTGCTCGTAAAAAGTATTTTAATCTGGGATTGCATTTTATAAATTCAAACTATTTTTCACGTGAGTGCTCAACTTTCATTCGTGCAGTGAATTTAATTTTACGCTCCAATGGAAAATAAGCTGTGAAGCGAATTACTATATAAATATTATAAATATTATAAAAATTAAAAAAATTTAGAATTATTCCCTAACAGCGTAAATTATTTATTAACAAAAATTTGAACATGTATGAGTTTAAAATAAAAATATATAAACCAGGCAGCGATCAAATTTTTGCCGAGTAGTTGATAACTAAACTGCAATATTAAATAACTCATTGTAAAACACAATAAATTCAAAAATGGTCATTCAAAAGCGATTCTTATCAAATTTGTACATCTTTTTCAAATGCACTATTTCAGTCTTCTCGTCTTTTTCCGCATTTTGCATGTGCTTGAAGTTTCGAATCCTCATTAGGATAAATTGTTCGTCTTTTTGAATACTGTATATATCCGTACAAAGAATGTTTGAATCTTGAAAAAAAGTTGTCTCAAAAATGTTTCCAATGCGCTTACTTTCTGATATTTTATCCAAAATGGCTGGCTAAAGAACTTGACCTTTAGTTTAAGACACTGAAAAATATAACAAAGGCCAAGCCAAGCTGTAAACTCTTTCGAAATTTATCGTGATAACAAACTAAACATCTACAGACTATCAGACAGAATAATTAAAAATATATATATTTATGTATTAAGCGACAGTTCTGGAGTTTCAGGTTTTTTTATTTTATAAAATGTAAAAGTAATTATTAGCTTATTTGAGAAAGAATCACGGTAATTTATACTAATAATTGGTATATTCTTTATATATTTAATATGTTGCAAGATATCAATACAAATATTAAAAAATATTATGCTTAGAATTATCTCAGGGCGTCTACTCAAATTCTGTAAAAAAATTCCCTGACAATTCTAGGATGTTGCCAGGTATCTATAGATTTTCCCAAGGTATAATTTTCCTGAATAATGAGCCACTCAAGTATTAAATATCACATTCTTTAAAGCAATTATGACCCTACATCCCTTAAAAAGTATTACATAATACTTTTAAAAAACTTCCGTTATCCATTTCCGAATGGTTAAATGGTAGTTAACTAAGTTTATTAAAAGTGGTAAAAAAAGGAATAAATGAAGCGTGGTCCAAAAAAACCTTATTTCTAAAATGTCTGCCCTACAAATTTTTCCTGTTGGTGTCAAAATGTCTCCTGAATATTGTCATTATTTATGAAAAAATATTTAGGGATCTCTCAAGTCAATTTTTGCACAAAATTGCTTTTTTAATTTCAAATATTAATTTATAATTTTACTTCAGTACATGTGCATTTTATCCTTTTTCTATTCTTATGTAAAAAAATCATTAACAGCGGAAACTTAAATAACATAAGCAATTTTTTGCAAATCATGAGCTCAAGAGATACCTAAACTTTTTTTTGATTCTGCCAATATACAGTGCACATTTTACACGAAAAGGAACAATTTTTAGGCATCGAACCATTTTAGAAGAAAAAAATAAGAATATTTTCTAGACCACCACAATATGAATGGAACAATTACCCGAGTTAATTATGGATAATCTTTTTCTTAGTCCTTATAAATATATAACTGTGTAGGAACCATAAAATTTGTATATATAAATTCAAATAATGTTACTTAATTTATGAAAGTAACTTTATAGAAGGACCACGAATTCCCTAATGGTACAAGCTTTTAGGAAAGTTATAAATACTACTAAAAAAATCCAACTCTTAACAAAAAATGCCTTTCATATATTGAACTCTAACCTACTTGAGCCTACGAGAAAAATGAGCTTCCTCATTTTTTGTTATAAATTTCTCTTTACTTTTTTAATAGTTGCTTAAAACTCGGAACATATTTAACATATCCATATTCATTAATTCAACGATTTTATTTTATTTAAAATCCTTTTTAAACATTCTTGCAGTCGATAATATTGAATTTTTAACCAATTCAGCTCGAAAATTTTTAATTAAAAAAATATCTGAATGAGCAATTATACATCAAATATTCAAAAGTAGACAATTTGAAACTGAATCGTTTGAAATAGAAAGCCTTAAATGGTAAAAATTTCATAGTAAGACATTTAAACTTTTAACTTCACAATTGTTATTGCAACGTTAAGTAACGATTGCAAATTATTAATTTGGAAGGACCAAAATTGAGCAAAATTAAAATAATTTTGGTATTTAATTTCTTTGCAATTGCGAGAGGAACTTTTTTAGGTTCATATTTTTATTGTGTGAAAAAATGTGAAGTATTGTATTTTCAACATTTTTATCAACCTTCAAATGATAAATTTCTCATTTTTGTTAAATTGGCAGTACATTTTATATTTTTATTTTTAAGATTCCTATTGTGTTTGAAGAGAGAATTTTTTATTTTCGTTTTTTTGTCTGAATTAAAAGAGGATAATTAAAAAATATAGAAAATTCTAATGTTTGTTAAATTGGTAGTACATTTTATATTTGTAAAGTTTTTATTGAGTTGAAAGGGATACAGTTTTTTCTTTAATTGGAAGAGGCCATTTTTTTTAATTTTAAGATTTCTATTGTGTTTGAAGTAAGAATTTTTTATTTTCGTTTTTTTTTTGTTTTAATTAGAAGAAGATATTAAAACTATATATATTGCTATTGAGTCGGAGGAGAGGAAGTGTTGATTTTCGATTTTTTCTGAATTTAAAAGAAGGATTTTTTTATTGTTATGGTTGTTATAGAACTGAAAGGAAGGAAATTCGTTTTTTTAAGTTTTTTTAAATAGGAAGATGCACTCATTTTAGATATAGTTTAATGATATATTTCCGGTTTCTTTGAAAGATATCTATTTTTAATTGACCCAACTATTATAACAGTGAAGACAATTTTTTAATTGACATTGGGGTCAATCGTTTTTTTTTGTTCTGCAATTAATTTAGAATATATTAATTTATTTTTGATTAAAAATACAAATTTGATTTTTTATTCTTTATAAGCAACTGACTAAATGGATTTATCAATAATACTATGTTAATCAGTCTTAACTTATATATTTTAATTGATCTAAATTCATTGCAATTTATATTTTCTAAGGAAACTTTTTTTTATAACGTTTTTATTGAGTTGGGAGATGGACATGTTTCATTTCTTCACACTTGTATAAATGCAAGTTGAAGTTGAGGATAAGTGTTAATTTAGAGAAATTAAAACGATAGCGCCGATTCATATTTTTTAACCAGAGATCTTTGTACAATTCAATTTAACAAAGTGTGAAGGTTTAGGTTTTGCAGTTTAATTGCACTTAATTGAAAATTGTTAAAATCTTCTATTTTATATGTGTCAATTATTGAGAGTTTAAATAAAAAAATTTCAAATTAAATCTAGTTTAAACTTTAATTTAAATTTCACTAGTTACAAACATTTTTTTACTACAAACGCACGCATTATTGAAGAGATTTGGAGGGAAATCCCAAGTCCAGTACAGGCGGTCAAATGGTGTGGTCGTCGCGAGTTCGACTATAGACGGAATAGCTCGGAAACCTTCGGGCGTTTTTAGTATAGTCTTTTGGAATTCTCGCAAATCCCTGTTGCAGATATCACTAGTGGTGCTCATTTTAATACACATTCTTATTTAAGAATATTAAAATTTCTTACATTTCTTACAACTTATGTTACTTAAAATCCTGACTTTTGACGAAAAGTTTTACAAAACTTGTTATCAACCATTATCACATTTTCACACTCACCATTTTCATATAATAATACGACTTTTTATAAACGTCAATACTAATTTTTGCTCGCTCAAGTTTATAATAATACATAAAGAAATACCATCATCTCTTATCATAGTAGGAATCTTTACAGCAGTACCCCGATTATCCCTAAATTCTTACATTTTATTTTAATTATACATTTAGAATGAACCAAATATGGATATCAAAAGTCTCTCCGTATAGTTGAATTTCCAATCAGAAAATATGAATTTCTAACCAAATAATTAAATTTTTAACCAAAAAGATAAATGTTTAACCAAGTAGATTCATGCTCTACCAAAAAACACGAATTTTAAACCAAATAAATGAATTTTTAAGAACATTGATGAATTCAACGAAACTTTAGAATCTTCAAGCCAAAAAGACGAATTATCGATAACAGTTGTATGCTCAAAGAAACTAGATGAAGTTTCAACCAATACAATCAATTTTCTTTCCAACTAAACTTTTTAATTTACTTTCAATTTTTAGTTAAGAAAATTATTTTGAATAAAAAATTACACGAATTTTTAACAAAATATTTAAGTTTTCATCAGAAAATGACTGTATTCTCCAACAATAATTAATTTTCTTAACAAAGCGATCGCTTTTTTCACAAAATAATGAAGTTTTTAACCAAGTATTAGAATTTAGAACCAAAACAAATTCTTTACCATAAATATAACATTATACTATTGAATCAAAAAAATAACTTTAAATCAATAATAGTTGGATCTTCTTATTGGAATCTATTAATTTACTACGCATTTAAAGCGACAAAAACCGAGAAAAGGTGACAAAGGAAGAATTATTTTCAAAAAAAAAAGGATGTAGAGGGGAATGGGGAAAAGTGTGTGATGTCTGAAAAATGTAAGTCACTTTCAAATTTATTAACATATTATTGAACTATGTAAATGAATTTCAGGTTATTCAGGTGTTACAATAAAACTTAGATAAAGGATGTTTCATCAAAATGAAAATTATGCCTAATAGTAATTCGGAATATTGAAAATTTAAGTAATAGTCATTTTTAAAAATAAAAATGAACACTTGGGAAAGTAGAATTTGAGGAATATTTATGCGCATCAGCTTTTTTTATTTTTCGCCGGAAATTAATTTTTTTAGCTTCTGCACGGACTCTTTTTAGAAGGATAATAATAAAAAAAAATTTAATGTGCTAAATAAAAATTTTATGCATATGCATTATTTTGAGGTTCCGTCGTTTTTCATCTCTGCCTTTCCGATAATCTGGAAATTATTTATGAAATAAACTTTTTTGATTGCCTGCAAACAAGGTTAGTTCCGGGAGATTAGTTACTATGTTTATTTGTAAGTCCAAATTTTTCGTTCAACAATATTGTGTAGTTTGGAATTGGAAGTAACGCTCGGGTGAATTGTAACACACATAACCTCGAAATATACACGCATGTTGTTAGCAATATCAAAAATATTTTGATAAAAAAAAACGCAAAAAAAGTGTGCGGGGACGACCGTTAGCATGTTCGCTATCATTTCACAGATTTTGAAGGCAAAGTATTTATTATTCTAGAAAAAAAGCCGAGGAACATAAAACTGGTAAAATCGACAATTTTCTAAGTATCACATGCCCTTAAAGACGTTCAAACATCCTTAAAATAACAGAATTTTAAATAGAATCATTAAAATTGGAATTATGAAAAATTTTCCTAAATTTATCTTCTTCTTTAATTTTTTTCGGAATAATTTGAAGTTCGATTCGTGAAGTATTGTAATTGAATTAAGAGTCAACATTTGAATGAGTTCTCATGAAAATGTAGATCTGAATATAATAGAGACATAAACATTTTCAAACCATTCAAAAAATGAAAGGGGTCAAAATGGAATCTAAATTCTAAAAGACAAGACAATTGGAAAAAACTCCTTTCTTATGATTAAAATCATTTCAAAATGTCAAGGATGTCTGGTCTCCAAAGGACATATTCGCCATATCGAGACTACAATAGCCTCCGTCAAAGCATACCCTCAGAGGAATTTCCACAGGAATGGAGCAACAGTTGAATTCCGGATGAGTTCCTTTAGAGACTGAGATTGAAGCAAATTAGGGATGTTTCAACGTATGCTCAGACTGAGAAACTGAGGGAAAAAATCAATAAAGTCCTAAAATACAACACGGGATTAATACATGTGTGATCATCCTCGATATAATCGTTAAATTCAACTAATATTTCACATAAATAAAAGTTGAAAATAACCTTCATGCATGTCAATTCAGGGTGGCCGTTTTAATGAAAGAATAAAATTTCCGGTCATTTACCGATTTGCAAACATTTTTCACGGACAATGAAATGAAAAAAATCGAACTCTGAAGCCAAACATTTCTCCACTTCAATGAATAAAAACTGAGCTGCAACTTAAGGCACTCTTTTTAAACTGCCAAATTAAAAGTTTAAAATCTAAGTTATCATTTTCAATACTCTAAATTCAAGAATCAATCAATGTACATATTTAGGACTGTTTAAAATTATATCGTTTTAAGCAATTTTAAGCTAAAAGTATTAACAATTGAACGATTACATTTTCTTTTATAAACTGTACACTTCATAAATTAAAGTTAAATTTTTCTTTATTTTAAATAGTTTAAAAATCCTTAAAATGCTTCGAAATTGTATTTCAAAGCAACATCTACATGTTGCTTTACATTTTTTGAAATTTTAAATTATTTTTGGTATTTTTTCAGAACTTCCAAACATCCTTTAACATGATTCGAATTTTTTCTATTTTTTTTAATCCTGCCAAATTGAACAAATTTCCTTGAAATGTTCCACATTCATTTTTGATAATTTTGTAAATGTTTCTAAATCTTTGTAAATATTCACTTGAAATTAAGTTTTCAAAATAAAAAATCATTTTAAATTTTCCTAGAAAATGTTTTTTATTCTTCTAAAACCTTTCAAAATTCTTAAACAACTACTAAATTTCTTGTTCGAAATCTGCCAAAATCTATATTTTTAGTTTTACATGAAAATTTAACAATTTGACTTACAAATTAACTTTTTTAATAGAACAATTAAAATTGTAACGTTCAGGGTTGAATTTTTTGTTTAGTTTTTAATAATTAATTTATAATTACTAATTTTAAATGAACAGTCAGATATTTTTTAATATTGAGTAATTGCTATTTTTCTTATTCAGAATGTTTTAAATTGAATGGTTTGAAAATGTGTTATTTCAGACTGAAATAATATTTGAAATTTCATAAAAGCTTCTACTTATGAATATCGTATTTTGATGTCATTTCTTTCAAATTAAAAATAGTTTATAGAGTTTCAATCGTGCGTTTACATTAGTCTAACTAATAAGACTTTTTATCCGAAATCTTTTATTTCAAACGCTTCTAATTTTTATTTGTTTAAATCATTAAAACTGCACTTTTAAATTCTTTAAATTAAAATGTACGCTTGAAAATTAAAATCTAAAATGAAAAATTTTTGAAGCGGAAGATTTTCGAAATAAGCGTTTTAAACTGAATGATATCATAGTTGAAAAAATAACAACTTAACTGATTATTTCAAAAAAAAAAAAAAAAAAAAAAGGTTGAAATCACAGTTGAACAGTCTATCAGAGGATGGATGCATTGGCATAAAATCACTTACGAGTAGAATAAAATTAGTGTCACTCTAGGCTTTCAAAATATTTGTATTCCTACATTAATTTCATGCGCTACAGATAACTAAATTGCAGAGAGTTGAATCAGAGTTATGTACTTACATACATGCGTGGAACATGGAGTCGAGTTCTGTGTTGGACAGGCACTCGCGAATTCGTATGATTCAGTTGGAGAATTATAGTAAGTGCTTGTGTCAATATTTTCACATAATACTGTCATGTATTATATTTCTGCTGAATCGAGAAATTGCATAAATAAATGATGTTAAATTGCATAAATGAATGAAGTTAAATTCGTATCGATTACAATAATGAATTTAAAAAGAAGGGAAACAAAAGAAGGCTGTCACTCAATCGATGAACTTATTAATGATATATTAGCCTTTAACAATGTGTCTCATTTGAGAAAAGACCACATTTCAAAGCCCTATAGAATTTGATAAAAAGATCCTGCAAAAGACAGGTAATTTCTATAAAAGGTACTTTAAATAACTGTCGAAGATAATAAATTTGAAATTTTTTATTTTAATTTGAAATTTTGTACTCTATGTATTTTTATTCTATATATTGTATGCTAAAAATGTTTAAAGATTAAGATTCTGGTATTTGAATATCAATAGTCAGGGAAAATAAAAAATTGGTCAGAGTAAAGTTCAGGAATTTTGAAAATCAATTTTAGAGCTACACCCTGATACAATATTCTTGTTATTAAATTATTTGCTGTGTATTATTATTTCTTTTTTATTTTGATTTCTCCTGAATATTATACTTTCTGTAAGAATATTATGATTTGGTTACAAATTTAACAATTTTATAAAAGAATTGAAATTTTTGCTTGAAATATCTGCTATTAGATTTTGTTTGAGAACTCATCTTTTTAGGTAGAAAATTGAATTATTTGGATAAAATTAGTGAAAAATTGAAAATTAAACTATTCGGGTAAAAGTTTAGCCACTTACTTCAAAATTTATTTTCTTGTTTAAAGATTTATCTTTTGCGTTAAAAATTCGTCTTTTTTTATTTAAAATAAATTTTGTACCTGAAAATGTCATTTTTCTTTTTTTGATGAAACTTGATATTTTTTGGTTAAAAATTCGTTTTTATTGGTAGAAAACTTTCATTATTCACTTCACTTCTTCACTTGACTTGTTTAAAATTGATCTTTTTGGTTAGAGAATTTAACTTCCAAGTTGAAAATTAGACTACTTTATTAAAAATTACTTTTTCTCGTTGACGATTCATATTTTAAAATAATTTGTCTTCTTGGTAGATAATTAATATTTTAGGGTTAAAAAATGAAATATTTTGTAGAATAATCGTATTCTGGGTTGAACATTTTCCTTTTTTGTTTACAAGTTTACATAATTTGTTAAAAATTCATCTCTGTTTCAAAATTCAAATTGTTGGCTGAATTTTTTTTATTTAACATTTTTTCTTTTTTAATTGCAAATTTATTAATTTTGTTTAAAATCTTTTTTTTTGTAGATAATTAGTCTTCTTGGTTGAAAAGTCTTCGTTTAGGTTAATAATTCATCTTGGTAGGTTAAAAATTCCACAATTTGGTTTAAAATTTATCTATTTTGTTGAAACTTTAAATTTTTCTGCAAATTCAACTGCAGTTGCACTCTTAGATAAGGTGCCCCGCTATAATCGTTGCGAGAATTTACGCTGCGCAACATGTAGGTGCAACAAGAGCTGCGCGGGGTGTGTGAAGCTCAGTCAGACGGGAACAAACAAAAGCGGTTACATGCGGAGCCCTACGTCTACTATATCAGGTTTGTTCCCTACCACCGCCAGCCCAAAAACCGCAACAATAGAAGAGTTTCACTGTAATTGGGTATAAAATTAACTACTTTATCATTAGTCTGGGATCCAAGAGCACTTTTGAGCATCCATTTTAGGTCCTGATGATTTGATGATTGATTCTTGTGCAGAATGTTCTCCTGATTCCGAATATATCGGGTGCACATAGCGAATTCCGGATCGTTTTGTTGTTATTTGATATTTTATGTGTTTAGATAAAAAATGTCATATCTCTGAAAATTATTAAAGTTTTGAAAATATTTTTCCATATTCATTTATAGAAGTGTGATATACTCAAATTTTGTTGATAATGTGTGTTGATTTAATTGATAGTTTTCGAGAAAAACAATAAAATAGCGTTTTATTAAAAAACTATTTCTATAGTACATTTTTTATCATTTAATATTTTTTTCTGGGATAATACAGAACTAACTAAGAAAATAAAGTTGGTTTTGAAATTTTTTCAATTAGGCTATTAGTTTAGTTTTGACAAAATTCTAAATAAATACAAAGTTTTCACGTATGCGTGTACGAGTGTTAGTAAGAGCATTGAATGGACAGGCAGCGAGGGGGGTCTCTCTCGGAAGCTGCATGTTTTCAATCTGAACCGCAACCTCACACACAAGCGCACACGCGCAAACATCCTACTTAATAGAATTTTCTAAACCAATAGCCTAATTAAAAAATTTTCATAACAAATTATCTTTGTCTCAGATAGTTCTATACGATTCCAGAAAAAAATTCTGAAATGATAAAAAATGTACTGTAGAAATGGCTTTTCATTAAAAAGCTATTTTATTGTTTTTCTCGAAAACTATCAATTAAATCAACATACACTATTGAGAAAATTTATGCATATCACACTTCTTTAAATGAATATGCAAAAATCTTTTCAAAACTTCAATAATTTTCAGAGATATGACATTTTTTATCTAAACATATAGAATGTCAAATAACAACAAAACGATTCGGAATTTGCTATGTGCACCCAATATATTCGGAATCAGTAGAATATTCTGGACAAGAATCAATCATCAAATCATCAGGACCTAAAATGGATGCTTACTCTCCTCTTCGGATCCCAGACTACATTTAGCACTCGAAAATTTTAAAGATTTAAAGTTATAAAAAATGCTATTATTGGGAATTCAATTTAAAATATTTTTTTGTACAATTTCAAATTAATTTAATAATTAATTCAAACAATTTCTATTTCGCATCATTTCAGCAAGAGCGCATCAAATGAATTATAAATTTTCGTCACTCCATGTACTTAATGAATAATTACAACACAGTGGTTGCGATCGAGCTCGTATTTACTAAATACCTCCAAAAGGAAATTAGATTCCAGAGATGCGATTTCAACAGGAAAGTATGAAATATTTTATACGCAAAACAACGAGGAGCCCGAGCAGTCGGCAACAGAATAAGCTGAAGAAACATGCACAAGCCGCTAGCAGGTAATTTATTAATCACATTTCAGGGAAGTGGGATCGATAAACATTAGGGCTTACACGAGTGTAGTTCTGTCCCGAGAGAGTCTTCCAGGAATTACGTCAAAAATTTTAGTGCATATATTCAAAGCTGTATCACTACCGTATAACGACATTTTTTACTTAAAAATTAAATTATTTATTTAAAACTCGAAATTTCGGATTGAAAATTTAAAGTTTTTGTTAAAAAATCGTCTTTTTGGATTGAAATTGGAACAATTTGTTATAAAATTCAACTTTTTTATTAAAAATCTCGTTAACAATTGATTTTGTAGTTGTTAATTTATATTCGTGGATTTAAGATTTAAATATTTTGGGTGAGAGATGAAACTGTTTTGCAAAAAATTCGTCTTTTTGGCTTAAAAGTTCAACAATTTAGTAGAAAATTTAACCATTTCGTTGAAAATGAGCTTTTTCGTTACAAATTTAACTATTTTGTGGGAAATTCATATTTTTGACTGGAAACTTAACTCTTAAAATTAAAATTTTTTGTTGGAATTTCTGGCTTTAGATTTTTGTAAAGTTGGTAAGAAATTCAAATATTTTCTTCAAAATTAACTTTAGGGTCAAAAATTTAACTATCTTGTGGAAAATTCGTCTTTTTAGATTGAAAATCCAACGGTTACATTGATTTTTTTAAATTCTTGACTAAAAAATCTTTCTTGGTTGCAGATTCCTCTTTTTTGTTGAAAATGTAACTGTTTTAACAAAAATTCGTTTTTCTTTGGTTAAAAATTTATATTTTTTGATTGAAAATTAAACTATTTTTTTAGAAAATTTGTCTTTTTAACTTGAAAATTTTCTCCATTTTATACAAAATTCTATTATTTGGTTAAAAATAATCATTTTCGACTTAAACACTTAACTGTTTCGTAGAAAATTGATCTTTTTGGGTTTAAAATTAAACTGTCTTGTAGAAAATTCGTATTTGGCTTAAAAATTTAACAACTTTGTAAGAAGTTAAAATATTTGGTTAAAAATCAACTTCATGGTTCAAAGTTTAAGTGTTCTATACAAAATTAATCTTTTTATATCAAAAACTCAACAATTAGGTTGAATTTTTTTTAATGTTATGTTTGAGAAAAAATTCTTTTATTTCTTGATAAAAAATATTATTTTCGAGTTAAAAATTCAACTGCTTTGTAGAAAATATCACTATTCAACCGAAAATTAAATCATGTGTTGAAAATTCATATTTTAATACGCATTTTTGGGTCGAAAATTCAAAATTGTTTTTAGAAAATTGAACTATTTGGTTGAAAGTCAGTTTTTAGGTTTAAAAATGAGCTTTTTGGGTTGGAATTTAAACTGCCTTATATAAATAAATAAATAGACCTTCTTGGTTGAAAATGGTTGAAAATTTATCTTTTTGGTTGAAAATTGAACAATTTGGTTTGCAATTCCAATAATTTTACCTGATATATTGGAAACTTTTAAAGTGTTTCAATTTGAATTTTTTATTAATACCCATATTAATTTTGTTTGGTATTTATTTGCCGATTTCGTAAAAAAAATTACCTGATTTCACTGCGTATATTCTAAATACTTAATCGCGGCTCATTACAACTCAATAATGCACTACCCGGGTAGAAATTGCCTCTTTATGCCTAAACTAAATATTGGCTTTCACGAGGCCGCAGCCAGATTTCCTAGCTGCAAGAATCTAGGTTTTCCCTCTGCTGGCCCTCGACAGGTTATTGTCGTATGCCACTTGTCTTAGATTATTTATATACTCACATTTTAGCACTATATTTTTTAATTAAACTACACAGTAATACAAGAATCTGAATTTCAGTAGAAAAAGGCGGTTGACTTTCAGATATAACCAAAAGGATCATTGGCCAGTTGAAATTAAACTGATGATGATAACATGACTTTAAGTAACGTGCTTGGTTGAAAGTCAGCTGCTTTATGTACGTAAAATGTACTTTATAGGATAATTTAAGACAGAAAGATTGTTGACTTTCCGTCATCACATGCATGTGAAATGAAACTTATAGGTTACCCAGTGGGCACACAATTTGGCGACGTCTTTACGACATCGTGACGACACCTTTACGATAACTTTACGACATCCTGTGTCCATGTCGTTAAGGTGTCTTTACGATGTCGTAAATAAGTCGTATGATCTGACGATGTCTTTACGACATCGCAAAGACACCGAAACGACATGGACATAGGATGTCATAAAGTTGTCGTAAAGATGTCGTAAAGCTGTCGTAACGATGTCGCAAAGATATCGTAACGATGTCGTAAAGACGTCGCAAAATTTTGTGCCCACTGGGTAATTTAAGTCAGCTGATTGTTCAAATTCATAACATTTATGCGCTATCGTCCAGTTATTAGGAACATAAAGTGAATATAAAATTAAAAATTGAACAATTTTAATAATTTCCACCCTGTCATTTTTTATATGCTTGACAGTCTGCCAGTCAACTTTGGCACCACCCAGGAGCTGCCAGTCAAACTTCTAGTTAGTTTTTAGCATTCAAGCAATCATTCCACATGTGTTTGAAGAGTACTAAAATGAAGTTTTTTCACTTAAATTTTGTACATGTATGACAGTCTGCCAGTCAACTTTGGCACCACCGAGCAGCTGCCAATCAAACGTCTTGTTAGTTTTTAGCATTGAAACAATCATTCCACGTGGGTTTCAAAAGTACTAAAATGACGTTTTTTCACTCGAATTTTTGACCAGTTTAACGATAAATTGTTACAAAATGCACAAACAGTGTTAGTCAGTCAACGAATTTCGAATTGTTGACTAGGAAAACAAAAGAATCTGAAATTTTAGTGAGTACTAAAATGACGTCTATAGAATTGTCGCGAGCTCCCGGACTACAAGAAGTCCAAACGGAGCGATGAATTGGCTGAAAAAATTCGGCTTAGCTTAGGAACGTGAGTTTAAACATGATTTGAATTTCAAAGAAAAAGTCTTGAAAAAAAATATAATTAAAATAAAAATTCTATTATGCGCAAGCACAATATAAAAGTTCGAGTATACCTAGATGTGTGTCCACGTGGTTTCTAGTCCGATCCCCCCGGCCCTCCTCGTGGACAAGCGTGGTATTTTGCCATACCCCCCCCCCCCCCCCCCCCCCCCACCCAAAGTGTCCACGTGGTATATGGATGGCCCCTTAAGTGTTTGCACATCGCATTTCGCGCACGCTTTTCTGCCAGCACAAATTGAATTTCAGAGCACGCGAATGAAAATCATCCCAAACTCAACATACCTGTCAGTTAATTATCATATTACTCGTATATCAGATACGACAAACTGCACTTAAGTTCCATTTCTGGTTGAAATTAAGTGAGTTACTTAATTTAATGCAATAATGAAAGTAATATACATTTAAGATTCATCATCTTGTATTACTGTGTAGATAAAAAGCTTTATTCATAAAGATATATTTAAAAAGTAATTTCTATCAATTAATTATTTTCTTGAGGGGACCTTGGAAAGCCCTCTACAGGTGAAACGAGTAATACAGATGTGAGTACAAAAAAGTACATTAATGTTCTTATGCTTAATTATACTTCAATTTAAAAAAGAGCAAATTAAAAAAATGACCGAGATGCAAACTTTGAAAAATTTCATTTTTTTTTCTGAAAAAATTAAAAACATTCGGTGTCTTAAAAATTTGAATAGAGTTTTACTTAAAGATCAATTTAATTTGAAATCACGTAAGTACGTTTAAAAATCATATATAACAAATCGAGTCGTCAAGCATTTATGATACGGCACTCAGCGTGGCATCGTAGCTATGGGCATTAGGCGTTCGACTTTATGAGCCTGCGGTGCGTGCGTTCGATTCTCGAGGCTTGCGTATATTTTATTAAACTGCGTTGGTCTTTAGTTATTAGCAATAAGTCTTCTCTAGTGAAATTTAACAATATGTTTAGTTTTAGAATAACGGTCAGAGTATAGTTAATAATCGAATGTCAATAAGAATACGAGAAAACGGGAGGAGTGTTTGTCAGTGGCTACAGAAAGGTGTAAAATCTTTAGATTAAACTTTTGCAAAGAAAATGTATTTTACAATTAGATTAATATTTTCCTTCTTTGAATCAAAAATTTCTGGTAAGAAATTATGGCAATGTGCTGGTTAAACTTGAATACTACTGCAACCATAGCATCATACTTCAGAATTTAAAGCATGATCAATTTGTAAATATTTTAATAATATTTTATTTGAATCAACAATATAAAAAACAATAGCATATGATTTTGAATAATAGTGTGTGAGGGACTATCTAGTTTATATAAAGACCCTATTAATAGGTCCTCATTGGGTTGCCTACTGATGACCTCGCTAGCTGAGCGTGACGCTTTCGCTTGCGCCCTCGATAGATAGATTGCCACTTTATGGCCTCGATAGAAAATAGGAAATCTAGACAGGACCTCTTAAGAACCAAGTTATAATTTCTACCCGGGTAGAAGAACGTTGGTTGTTCATTACTGAAATGTAACTACTCGTAATGGATTTTATGTGCAACATAAACCGAGTGCTCGAAACAATTAAACATGTAATTAATGTATTTATAACTACACATTCGAGATAGTGGAGCGATACCACTTGCAGTTGGACAATTTTCAGTTATACATAAAATCATAAAGTAATGAGGTTGTTCAATCCAAACTTTTCAGTGGCACATTCACAGGAAAACTTTGATCCTCAAAAGTACGGCAATTTAGTGTTGTTTTTAGTTGCAACCAAAATGAGACACCCGAGAATGAAAATTTAGCTATTATTTCGTATTACAGTTTCACGCTTGAAGTATTTAATTTCGAAAAAATATCTCATTTGAGACGATAACAAATGAGCTGCTACGAAAATGATCGCACTGTTTTTCTGTGTTGTAATCAATGAAGAAATAAAAGGAGGTAAAGTTGAATACATTAAAAGAGGGTAATCAAGAATGTTGTGCATTCTGTTGCTGTGAGGTATTTGAAAAGTATGAAATGTCAGAGGAATACAAATTATTTAAAAACACTATTTTTTAAACTGATATAAGAAATTAGAAGAATAAAATATAAATAAATAGTATAAGGAAAGAATGTTACACTTAACTAATGAAAATTTATAGAATTGACAAATAGAAAAAGGTTTAAAATGAAAATCTTATAAAAATTTGTAAAAAGCTAAAATGGATTTTTATAGTGAAGAAAAAATAGGTCATGGGAGTCATTAGCCATAACGTTCTTTTTTTACCGTCGACGCGTATCCCATAAATAAAAGTGGTGGTAAATATAATACTCAATCAACAGCATTTACGTTTAATTAATGCTCTTCGATATTACGTGAATTTTACTTGGGATGTCATATACGAAAAACACAAAAGGATCCATACCGTTTTTAATTAATTGAATAATGGCACTCGCGAATATTTTTATGTCCTGGGGGTACAACAATATCGATATCGAACCATTCCAGCTCAATAATATCGCATTTCTGATTCAGGATGATACTGAATTTTTTATTCAGACTATTATTTCACTTCCGATTCTCAACAATATTCGATTTCTGATTCTCTGTAAGTATAGGGATCACAGCTGTTAGTTGAATTTTAGTTTTTAAAGGTGATTTTTCCGTAAAAGGAGTATTGAAGAGGGATTTCATTTATTATTACAAACTTTATATATCATATGGATATTTAGTGAATATTAAACGATATTGCCCTTTAACAGTAAAGCCTAATCTTTCGCCAGTTTTCTAGTCATTTTCGTATCTTAAAATTTTGGTCTAGCTGGCTTTGAAAAATTTATTAAACATTTCAGAACTTTCTACTGATAAAAATACGTACCAAAGTAATTGAAAAATGTTCTTATTGGAATTTTTTTCTTCTTAATAGTATATGGGTTTTCATTCCTTATTCTCATCCACTTTTTTCCACACTTTTAAAAATGTTCGGAAAATTACGACACATATAGCATACTAAAGTAACTGAAATTTACGAAAATAGGTAATTAAAAACAAAATTCAGTAAAGGTATCTGAAAATTAAAATAGTTTCCTAAAGTTCCTGAACGGCCACAGAAATATAACTTATCGCGACTGAAAGAAGTGCACAGTAAGCAACTGCGCACGGCTCGCCAGACCGTAAATGAAACGCCCTACCTGACCGGGCCCAGATCTGGGCATCCAAAATGTGGATCCAATCTGACCCACATATGGCCCCATTAATATTTTATTTCTATAATTAGTAAAATTTCAAAAGTTTTTATATTAATATTTTTTCAACTTATTAATTATATATACTAATGCATATGGGGCAATTGGAGTGAGATTTAAAAAGTAAAGTCATGTTCGAGAAAATATAAAAAGCATTTAATTTATAATGTTACTAATCCGGACACTTTCTCAAATACATTGCTGGAAATCTTCAGAAGCTAAAAATGAATTATGATGTTGATTCTAGTAATTAAAACTTACCTTTGCCTTCATTGCGGATATAAGAAATCTTACCAAAAATTTCTGCATGGGAAGCTTTATGCAGTCCCCATTGCTAAAATTCATGTTCCTGTTTAGGAAAATTTAGAAACGTTTTCTGTGTAAAAGTTTATTGATGAGTCTACAAATTCCTACAGAAATGTCTAGCAGTGTAGTGTATTATTTTTAGTACAGAACCCTGAGTTTTCAGAAATATTTTTCCAAGTAATTTATAAAGAAATGATTTCAAAAGCACCAGAATGACTTTTTGAAAATCCTAATTTTTCTATTTTGTTTCCTTAAACGTTAAAATTTTTTCTAACTTATTTTTATCAGTCTAAAGATCTCAAACTTCCAAAACATTATTTAACTTTAGCTAAAAAAGATTATAGTATAAAAAAACTGAAATTACAAAAATTGTTATTCACGAAAATAAAAAAAAATACAAAGGTAACATTTGTTTAAATGCGCAGTCTGATAATACGTAAACCAATCCATAGATCACTCAACTCCAAATTAATTGTACTTTATTTAATGATCCTAATATACGCTACTTGTTTGCATATTATTTTCAATTTCCAAAAGCTAGATTCTCCCAATATCCTTTTTTCTGATATTCCATTTTAAGTATCTTATTACATATTTTTGAAGTATTAAAAATGATTTAAAATTCATATTTATTTATCGCAAGATTCACGGCCTTTCCCATATCCTTTCCCTTTTTCTCGTTTTCCCACTTAAGTTCGAAGTAAATTTAAAAGAATCCAATAAGAAAATCAAATTATATTTGGTTGAAAATGCAAATTTTTCCCTGAAATATCGCCTAGTTGGCTTGCAATTCGGCAGATGATTCAGCCATTTGCTTGAAAATTTAAAAATATTTGGTTTAAAATAAACTTTCTGCTTAAAAACTGGTCTTTTTGGACTAGTAAATTCAACTGAAGGATCCGCCGTCTTAACCTGTTAATCGACATTTTTTCGAGATTACCTTTTTTGGATTTTCTGAAACATTTTTGATACACCGCTAATATCCCGCAAACGTAACGGCAAAATTAATTCTAGTTTTTATTGGATTTTCGAAAATCACGTTTTGGTATCTACAGCATAGGCCACAGAATGATTTTACTTTGCCGTGTATAAATTCTGAAATGCTAGTTAACCGGTTTAGACAGCGGACCCTTCAACTATTTAAAAAAACATATTTTATTTATTATGTATTATCTTATATTTATTTATTTTATTTATATTATTTTTTATATTATATATAATATTATATTTATCTATTTAAAAACTATACAATTCCAGTATTTCGTTAAAAATTCAATTTTGTGGTTGAAAATGAACGGTTTTGTTAAAATTTAATTTTTTTAAAGAAAATTCTTCTTTTTGACTGCAAAATTAACTTTTCTGTTTAAAATTGACTTTTCTGCGTGGAAAAATAAGCATTTGTTGAACAATTTTTCCCTTCTCAACTAAAACATTTTTTTGTTAAAATATTAAGTATTCTATTTTTTGCTAAAAATTCATAATTTCGGGTTTAAAATCGAAATATCTTACTCAAAATTCTTGTTTTTGTTCCCTATTGGATCCCTATTAGTAGAGGAGAGTACTCGAATATGAAATATTCTCGTAATATGAGATAGCGGGGTATTAGCTCAACTAAAAGACCCACTTTGTTGGATCTATCACTAACTTGTAGCCCCTGAAGAAAGAGTAATTTCGTGGTATAGTCCATTTTTCATTGGGCTTCTAAAGATTATAGGCGAACTTTATGTGAAATCGATGGTGGTCGAGTTCTTGGAAGGGAATTCTTTAAACCCTATTTATTATTCATTAAATATTTATTTAGCAGTAAAGTTTGACTGGAGTGATGAGGATTGACTAATTAATAGGAAAATATCGTAAGTGTTGAAGTTCTTCATTGTACAGATCAGACATAGTAAGTGCATAGTTGCACGGTGTGGTTCTCATAATATGAGATACCTGTGGTTTTTACAACACTGGGCTGCGCGGGGGAAATTGATTACAAAAGTGTTTGAGACTACTGCAAAAACTAAATATATCTGAATAGCAGTAAATTTATACTTCGGAAACATAGAATAAAGTTTGTCATTAAAAATAATACTTTATTTTGCATTTTATTAGCTATTTCCTGGGGTATCTCATATTATGAGAATAGTTTGACGAGTTTGGAAAAAGCACTTTTTTACATTTCTTGTATTTTCAGCATAAAAAAAATTTTTATGAAAATTTTTTATTTGAGCTCCTTATGGCAAACTAAATTTCCTTTAAAATGACATATATTACTTTTAAATTCAGTACATAGTATTCCGACAATCACGCCAAACAGAGTCGGTATCTCATATTTGGGTACTCTCCTCTATGATCTTGTAATGCTGAAGTAGAGCTGAGATTCATATAAATTTTATGTAAGGCGGAACATAACCTGCTTTCTTTCCACCTGTATTAGTCAAATTGAGATGTAAAAGTAAACTAAGTACTTCACTTATTGTTAGAAGTCAGAGAGATTAACTCGGCGGTAGAATATTAGACTGCAAACTGTGGCACGTTCGTGGTTGCTTGAGCACCACTTATAGCACAACGCCTTAATTCTACAGAAGAAAAGCATAAGCAGCTTTCTGGGTGACTTATGAGCCCAACGTTTTCACGTAGATGTACAATCATAAGTGACTTTCTTATTAAATAAAGTCTTTTTCAAGAGGATTTTAATACCCTTCACTGTAACAAAGTATATAATGCAATTCCAAGCTTGCTTCTGAAGACTGATTTTAAATTTATAAGCCTGAGTGCAGAATTATTTCCTGATTAATCTTCTTGTAAAATTGTTAATCAGTGCAAATGCTCTTTAATATTATCATCAAACGAGTTTTTTCAAATTGAACACAATTTTCAACACCACACGGAGAAAAATGGATGGTCAACGTTGTATGGTCAAAATTTAGAGAGCCAGAAAGTCTTTCTACATGGTCGAACGGTCCTTCGAAATTTTTTTCGACATGGTTAAAAAGACTCTTATTTTATCGCCAGTCTGACTTTTATAAGAACATCAGGCTCACCATCAGGGATAACTAAGGTATCCTTTTCGGCATGGTGAATCCGCACATATTGTTTTCACTCATTTCGACCATCCACGAAGGAGGAGATAGGCCATTGCATATGGTCAATTACTTGATTTTTGCGCGTCAATCATGCGCGTGAAAAATTGTATCGCTAGTTTGTTAGAATATAGAATTCGTAGAACTCTTGGTGCTTTCTGTTAAAAAAATTGTTTTTACTCAAGATTTCCGTGTAAAGTAAGTGCATTTATTGAGGATTAATGGAAAATATCTTATTCTGTAAGTACCTGTTTTAAATACGGAATTGTGTTGTGAGATTTAAGACATTTAATTCTAATCTTTTTGAGGTTAATGTTAGTTTGAAGTAGATTATAATTATTTCAGTAATCACTGTTAATTTTTGGATTAATCGATTTAGGATCAACTTGAATTGTATTTATTAACTTAAAACTAAATCTTTATTTTTCAGTTCTGACATTCACTACTGAAATTCATTGAAGGACACATTGCAGGAGCAGGGTCGTACTCGTACTCCTATATGCAGAGAATGGAGAGCTGAAACTGCAGTGGAAATACAATTAATATATTTATAGGTAATTAGTCATTATTTAATAATTATTTTTTATACCTGTTTTATTACCTGCTCCATTCCTGAACTGCTTTATTAAAAATTTATGTAGTTTGTCGAAAATTGATTTTTTTTGGTAGAAAAGTAATCTTTTCCATTACAAATTCAACTATTTGGTTAAAAATGTATGTACTTTCTTGAAATTTTATTTTTCAAGTCAAAAACTAAACGTTTTAAGTTAAAATTTAACTATTTTATTGAAAACTCACTTTTTGTTGAAACTTCATATTATCGGGTTCAAAATGACACTATTTTGTATAGAAAATTTGTCTTGGAAATTCAACTGTTTTGTAGAAAATTGAACACCTTTATTAAAACTTCCCATTTTTTGGGGTAAAAAAAGAATGTAAATATAACTATTTGGACAATTTGATTGGAAAGTCAACTATGTTGTAGAAAATTGAACTTTTTTGTAAAAGCGTAGTTTTTTTTATTAAAAATATATTTTTTTAAATAAAAAATTATATTTTTCAAATAAAAATGTACCTATTCCATATTTGTTTAAAAATTCAAAAATTTGTTTCGCAAAATAACTATATAGTAGAAAATGCAACTTTTTGTAAAAGATACGTTTTTTTATTAAAAATAATGCATTTAAATGAAAAATTAGTTTTAAAAAATAAAGCTTGAAGAGTTTCATGTTGACCTAAAAATTTATTTTTTAATTTATAAATTAAACTATGTGGGTAAAGGTGTATGTAATTTGTTGGAAAAACTTTTTTTTTTGTACAAAATTGATCTTATAAACTTATAAGTTAACTATTTGGTTAAACATTAATGTATTCTGGGTAGGAAATGGTCCTTCTTTGTTGATTGTTCTTTTTGATTGAGAATCTTGTTAAAAATTCTTATTTTTTTCTTGAAGCTTCATCTCCTTGGTTGAAAATGTAACTATTTTGATTAAAATTCGTTTCATGTTTGGTTGAAAATTAATCTTTTAAACTAACATTTTCATTTTTTGAAACAATTGATGTTTTTTACTTGAAAGTTCAAATTTTTTATTGAGAATTTATGCGTTTCATTTTTAAATAATCTTTAATCTGAAAATTCTATTGTTTTGTAGAAAATTAATCTTCTTGGCCAGATAATTTTTCGTTTGCTTGTTAAATATTCAAAAGTTTTATTGCAAATCTATTTTTATTGTTAAAATTATTCTTCATATGTATCAAAAAATTTAACAATTCCATGTTTGGTTCTAACTGTATCCTGTGTATTCAAAAAGTTACAAATTTGTATTTTACTCTTTGTCGAAAATTCATCTTCTTGGTTGGAAATTGTTTTTTTTTTTAATATAATTTTTTTAATAGATTTTTTGTCTAAAAATTAAACTATATGTACCATTTTCAGTTGAAACTGTATCCTGTATACTGTGTAAGTTAAAAATTGTGCTGTTGGGTAGAAAGTTCATGTATTTTCTTAAAAATCTACTTTTTTCGAAACATTTGACTTTCTACCTTAATAACTTTTATTTTATTTAAATAATAAAATGATTTAATGGTTTTTATGCTAATTTATTATTTACATTGTTCTAGGGAATATTTATGGTGAGGCTCAAAAAGAAGGAAAGCAGCTGGCAAGAAACGTTTTTAATTTTAACAATTGCAGTTGCAGTATACTTTATTAATTTATAATTTATGTAAGGTTTTTAAATACTATGGTGTATATTTTACACTCTGTATCTGAATTCGTATGAAGTTGTACTAATTGAATAGTGCGATGACTTTGATTAATTTATGAATAGATTTTAATCTATACCAATCATCAGTAAAAAAAACTACTAATTCGTAGAAAAAGCGTTAAAATTAGATTCATAAATAATTATTTTTTATTAATTACATTTTTAACGATTTTTATACGCATTAGTAACTTTTTGATGAATGATTATTATCGGAATGCCTACTTGAAATCAATTGATAAAGGACTTCCCACTATTCACGTAGTAGAACCTCATGCCAGTTCAGACATAGAGAATCAAAAGTTTGTTTTAAAATAATTCAAAAATATATATTTGACTATCATCAATAGTCCTTTTCACCATCTCAGATTTTCGAATCTATCCTTTGCGATAACCGAATTTTCCTTGCTTAATATCTATATTGATACTTTGAAATAATCAAGTCGACCTTTAAAAATGATCGAATCGCCCATCCGAAATAACTACGTGAAATATCTAAGATAATCGAATCGACCATTAAATACGACCCAGTCGAATGTCTGATAAAATCAAATCGACCATCCGAGATTTCCAAACCGACACTTCACAATGATCGGGTCAGCCAGCTTGAGATGACCGAGACGACGATCTGTGGAAATCAAGTCCACTTTCTGAGATTGTCGATTTGGACCCCTTGTTTTTACTTTATAGCGATAGTCGCTTTAGCCATATTCAAGAGCTGCCCTATAGTCGACCCTGCAATATGGTCTGTTTGCACGTTTATATTGCTAAACAGACCTTCCATTTTTCTCCGTGTAGGAACAATATTATCATTGAAAATTTGTAATTTTTCATCTTTCAAAATCACCTTCATATATAGTCCACTTTAACTATGAAGGATTAAGGCTTGAACAATCTAAATTAGGAATCCATTACAATTAGACAATTATAAATGGAAAGCGTTCAAATTTAGATAATTTTATAATACAATGTTCAAACTTGTTTGATCTCAATTAGCCTGGATACTTAAATAATTTCAATATTACAGATTTAAAAATAATGTATATTCAAAAAGTCATCAATTTTTATCATTTTATACTACTGTATTTATATTACGGTTACACCGTTAAGCCATTTCCCTTTCGGGGTAGGCGTGACTCACTCGGCAGGGGAAAGGAGTAGTGTGTGTGTCCGACCCAAGTTGCTGATCAATCTCTCTAGCAATCACCCCAAGCGAAGAACCTCACGAAGCCGTTATGTAAGGTTCCCCACTTGGGTCCATAAATAGCCAAGGTCTTTGTT
>NC_046664.1:43122098-43130321 GCF_010883055.1 Belonocnema kinseyi
ATGAATCTCATGTCAATTGCGTTAATTTTACTCTTATCTTTTTCTTGATAAGTCCATGTCTCGCTACCGTATAGTACAGTCGGTACAAATATAGAATTATGCGATTAAAATAATATATTTTCAACCTTGAACATGCATACTAGCCAAAAATTTTTACCTTTTTAGTCAAAAGATTTAAAAAAATTAATTAGGTACGATTAAGAGATGATTTGAATTTAGCATTTTTTATTGATTTTTTGTTCTTTCTATTTTCTCAATATTTTTAAAATGCATGTATTAAATTTGTATACACATAGAAGTATCCCATTTTACATTACCATAAATGCACATCATTTAATGAAAATTATTAAACCTATTTTTAAGAAATAAATAATTTTTTTCTAACTAGTTTTACGTTTTTCTATGCTAAGTAACCTTTTTAAATTTACATATTGCATTTTGTAATTAAATCATTAAATGATGTACAGTGATGAGAATTTAAGAGTTGATAATTCTCTGCGTAAAGAAATTAAATAAAACAATTTTCAAGACAATGAGAAAAAAATCAATAAAAAACAAAAAACTGAAATAGGTAACGTCCAAATCATACACGATTTTCAATTTATCATTTTGAAAAATTTTGTTGACCAAAATGTATTTGACAAAATAAAATATAGCTGCGAAGTGCTATGAATTTATTCACTATGGATGTACTTATTTGTGCTCATGTTCTAAACATTTTGCTTCCTCATGGGTATCAAATTAATTTGATTCCACATAGAGGGAGGTTTCTCGAGAACAAAAGAAAAAAAGGATACTTTCAATATTTTTCAAACTTATGCTTTTCTGTCTTACCGACAATCTTTTTTTTTAGAAAATCAAAGAGCTCATTAAAATGTCAATCGCAATGGAAAATTTTCTAGCTTATGGCAGTGTTATATTTCAAATTAAAATCAAAGTTTTCTTCATAGGAACAATTTAATTTTTTTTACTTTCAAAGTCACTATTAAATAATCAAAAATGGTCATCGAAAGTTCGTCAATAGATCAAACCACGTATCTCGAAGATGAGAACAATTACATAAAATGCAGTATATTTTTACATTTCCAATATCACAAAAATCGTCTTATGAAGAAAAATTATTTTCTTACAAGCATTTATTAAGAATATTGTTAGGTTATGGTAGGTCACAACATTTTTAATTTGAGAAATCGATAAGTGTCAAAAACGTGAACAAATATATCATATACATTACTGTTGTATTCCCAATATTAAAAAAGTTCTACTTATATCAACAAAATGAAAAATATCATGGAAGGTTCGTCAACAGGTCATTTAACGCGTCTGGAAGTCGTGAACGAAAATACGAACGAAGTCTTTCTCATACGAGCAATATAAACCATTTTTGTAAACTGAATAAATTTTTACTATTAGGTAATAAAAGATTCAACAATTGATGATTAAAAAAAAGTCTTCATTTCCAAACTTACTTAAAAACTTATCGGAATTGGATATCAATCAGATGCACGCACACAAACATTTAAACAAGAATTTTATTTTCGAATTAATTCAATACGAGTCACCCTCCATGAAAAAGAAACTACATTTAATTGATTTTAATAATTTAAAAAATTATGAATATCAAACACAAAGCGTTTGAAAATTTTACCATTTTACCACATCAAGCATCCAATATTATACACGAAGATTCAAGCCTTTCAAATGAAAAATCACAAAATAAAAAAGAAATTTATATTTTCAAAATTGAATAACTTTTTTAGGACAATCCACATTTTCCAAATATAAAATTAACTCACTAACTCTGGCTTAGTTAAAATTAAATAATAGTTATTTAAATTTAACTATTATTAGTCCAATTGTCGACTAGCTTCTTGCTTTACTAAAATGGTGAAAATGATCTAATTACTAGTCGAATTTAACACATGGTTAGTAAAAAAAGTTACCCAAGCATTAGTAAAAATGTCATTAATTCATTAGTAAAAACCGATAATCTAAAATATTAATAATTCTGAAGATTAATCACTTCTAAAAATTAGTTTAATACTAACAATGAAAAATTAAGAAATTAAATTTTTAAGTTCACTCCTAGAGAATGAAAGAATTTTAGAAATAGAAATTAAGAATGATATTTTTAAAAAGGAGTAATCAATAATTTCGGAAGAGTCTTGTTGGAAAAAAAATTAAATAATTCCATTTACACACCGTATTCATGAGTCGGCATTTTAATTACTAAAGCTATTACAGAATACCAGTTAGGAAGTATAGAGCTAAAAGGGATCCAAATCTAAAAGAAAAATAAAGATGAAATCAATACAAATGTTTGTAAAATCCAAAATAGCAAAGGGATCTCATTATTAAATGTTCAGAAGCATACCCAATTTCAACGAAATAATTTTTGGAAGATACTTTAACCATTTAAAACCATTTTAGCGCCCGATTATTTTAATATTGATCAATTAAACGTCGATAAACTACCTCGAGTGCTTCGGAAAAATAATGTTTTGAAGGTCAAGAAAAAGCCTTGAGATCAAATGCGGGTTTTCAATTTCAAATTTTAAAGTTCGAATCCAGGCTGAGACAGATTTGATTCTGTTCTTTAAAAAATTACTTATCCGAGATAATAGCTAAATATCGAATTTTAATTGATAAACAGTTGAACGAATAAAAATTCAGAAATGATCTAATGTTAAAAGTAGCTCAACTTACACTTAAATTTCTAAACCAATTTTAAAATTTCCATTTACTTCATTTTTATGATGCAGAATATCTATTGAAATAAAGTTGGGAATGATTTCTTGCGATAAAACAAAGTTTGGCGCCACTTCTCCATCTCTCTCTCTCTCTCTTTCTTTCTCTCTCAATTGGTCTCGACAAATTTCACTAATTTCTTGCCGCGTAACTTGTCCCAGCAGTGAGGAAGTTCGACAAGTTCAAAAGTGGTTCGTGTTTAAATGCAGGTGCCCTCTTCCCCTTCCCCGACCACTTTCCAACATGCACTTCACTTGATATAGTCATACTTAAGAGACAAAGTTCGGGGATTTCAATCACTAAATATAGAGCACAAGTTCAGATGAACATAGGGTAATTGGTCCAATGACTGGCAACTTTAGGAATTTTGCAAGTTGGTTAAATAAAATTCTAAAATACACAGATAGATAATAAGCCTATTAAAGATTCAAATAAACATAGTACGATCAGCGCTAAAAGTAGAAGAAAATTTATACAGAGAAACTCTTTTATAACGCCGATTTTGTGGCTGACCTTGAGTGTAAATTAACTCATTGTAGCCCGCTCCGCTTTTGTTTGTTGACGCATGACTGCTCGCCTGAGTGACAACCGCAGACCCCGCGGTCCCCGCGCAGTTCTTGTTATACCCACCTATGGCGCGGCTTTAATTCTCGGAATGGCTATAGAAGGGAGGGCTATTGAAGTGTTTCACTGTATTTAAAGAAATTGCCAATGAAGCCAAAAAACATAGAAAAAGACTTCACACCTCAAAATTTTCTCAAGACAGGGACAATTTTGTGATTTTTTTCGAAATTAGGGGAATAATAAGGGGGAAATTGTTTTAGATAAATTAGCGTAGGTACCATATTCCTAAGATTTCAAGTCGAAATATATTGAATTTCCAACAAAATACTTTTTTTTTAACCAAAAATATGAATTTTCTACCAAAAAAGATGAATTTTCTACAAATAAGTTGATTCTTTAAGCTAAAACTTGAATGTTTTAGAAAACCTTTGCCTTTTATACCCGAAAAGAAGAATTTTCAATAAGAAATATAATTTTCAACCAAGAAAGATTTATTTTCACCCGAATATTTGCATTTACAGCAAAAAAAAAAGTTTGAACCAAAACCCGTTGCATTTAAACCGAGAAACAAGAAAGATCTACAAAAAAGGTTAAGTTTCAACCCGAAGACACGAAGTTTCAACCGAAAAGTTAATTTTCTACCAAATATTTGAATTTTGAAGCTAGAAAGACGATAAATTTGAAACAAAATAGTTCATTTTCAAACAAAAAGTTGAATTTTAAATTCCAAAAGGCGATTTTTTCACAAAACTGTTTAATTTTCTGTAAAAAATGAAACTTTTACAAAAATAAATGAATTTTTAAGACAAAACAAAACACCATTTTTCTACAAAACAGTTGAATTTTCAACTCAGAAAACATGAATTTTTAACAATAAAGCTAACTTTCAAGAAAATACATGAATTTTCAAAACAGGTAAATTTGTAGTTAAAAAAAAAATTTGGAACAAAAAATAATTTTCAAAAAATGGTGAAATTTCCGAACAAAGAGATGAATCTTCATTTAAAAAAACAGGTCGACCATGTAGTCGAATTGTCAACCAAAAACTACTTTTATTTCAAAGCAAAAAACAGTTTAATTCAACCATAGAAGATAAACTTTGAACAACATAACTGAATCTTAAACCAAAGTAGATTAATTTTTTAAGCACCAATTGCATTTTTAAATTTTAACCAAATTTGTCATGCCCAAAAGGCGGATTTTCTTTGAAACAGTGAAATTTCTAATTTTAAAACATAAATTTTCAACAAAATAATTATATCTTTTACCAAAAGAGATGAATTTTGAATCAAGAATATAAAAGTAGACTTTAAAATTAAAAACAATGAACTTTTAACCAAACAAGATGACTTTTCAGTCCATATAAGTACAAACCTTACTATCCAAAAAAACAAATGTTTAATAAAACAGATGAATTTTCGACCAAAAAAGATAACTTTCGCAGAAAATATTTGAGTTTTCAACTAAATAATTACATGTTCAACCAAATGGTAAAATTTCTAACCAAGAGATAAATTCTGATCCAAAAATATAATAGTATAAACTTTATTAGCAGCTAAATTTCGCTGTTTTGGCAGCGCATATATGCTGATTTGAATAAACGGTATACTTATCGCTGATTCAGATTTAGAGAGTGGGTAAAGTCTGAAAAACTTTACAGTAAAAACTATTATCGTTAGTAGTAAAAGATATTAATTTGTTGATAAAACCATATTTAAACAAGGTAGCCACTGGCCAATCATTGTACCGAATAAGCTACTATATAGAGATGCAAGGACGAAGATTAGGCTCTTGAATAATTTCTCGATGATTAGAATACACACTCATAGAATTAGTCATGGATGAGAAAAGCCGCATTGGGTTGGCTGAAAATGAAATAATACCGATTACCTGGGATGAATTAAATTGATGTCGGACAATTCGCGATGATTACAGTTGGCTAACTTGTTGGTAACAGTTGTGAATATACTACACAGTGTACCGTATACAGATACGGTTGTTCGTCGTCCTTCATTGTTTTATTCGACTGTTAGCCATCGTTAGAGGTCGTCTGTTTGTCGACAAGGTCTGTGTTATACCACAAAACCGCAAAACGCTGCAAAACCACAGTGAGGTGGTTACCCCTGCGATTAATAATTTCAAATAGAAAGACCCTTTTAGAGAAAACGACAGATGTAATTTGTTGAAAATTGTCTACATTTTCGTTGCTGTGGTTTTTCTTCTCATCAATATCCTACTCTAAACTTCTTCAAAGCTAATATTATATAAGATATACAAAGTAAGAGCCTCCAGCGCACTCTCGCTGTGTTACATTTTTTAAACCATTGTTTTCGAAATTGGAATTACTTGTTTTTTGCCGTTACAGTTTTTTCTAAGAACTTTAGATTGAATTCAAAGTATGCAATTACTTTTTTAAATTATAATTTGTTATCAACTTGAAATAAGAAAATTTTTATTTTCAAGGGGGGGGGGCATTAGCTTTTGATCGCTACAGTAAAATGTTTATTTTTTAAATCTACGCACTCACTATTTTAATCACTTTTGTCCCCAGCGTCAGATTGTTGTTCGTGAACAAACAAAAGCGGAGCGGGCTCTAATGAGTTAGTTCCCAACCACCTTCAGCCCCAAATCGGCGCTATAGAAGAGTTTCACTGTATTTATTGAATTCTCTTTTGATAATCGGAGAATAAATTCAAAATTTTGTGAATATAGTTTCGATTTTCAAATACAAACTATTCTTAAGTATGTTCACTAGTTATATTAAGCTCAAATATGATCATTGTTAACATTTATTTATAAAATTGAGGAAAATCTTTTCAAACGCGAACTAATTTTGTAAGAGAACTGAAGGCGTACTTTAGAAAGAAATTTCGGATTTAAATTCTTCTTTTGATAATAGTTATTTAGAATATTATGTTTTTGCTTTCTTTCCCGTGTAGAAATAGCCCGGTTTGACCCGACCAGAAGAAGGTTTCTGGCCAGAATCTGACCGGCTCAAACCGGGACACTATTTTGTTAATTGCCCGGCCGGGATCTAACCGAGTTCCCACCGGCACCCAGTCGGGCAAAAAATGGTGCATAATAGAAGTATCATAAACTTAAAAACATCTTAAGAAATATCCATAAACGATTCCCGTAAGTGGGACCTTTGTAAATATTTGACAGGAGAAACACCATTTTTTTTTTGTTTTAGGTGTTTTTTTTTATCAATTATGAAAGAAAAATTAAACTAATTTTAATTATATGGTTTCCCACTTTTGGTTCTGCCGCTCCCAGACTTGCCGTGACTGCGAAATCGTTGACCAACTTTTGTTTTATTTTCAAACATAGTGCCCAGTGAAACTACACTTATTTCTTTGTGATAGGATTTTTGCATATTTTTAATGCATTGATATATTATCTTGAATAAGCAAAAACATAATAAGAAGGGAAATAACTTTTTCCGAACAAGGTTTGGAATTACGTAATCATGCTTGCAGGTAATAACGATTCGGCGACTTCCGAAGTCTTTAATGCTAAAAACGCAGTAAAACGTCAGTGGACGCCAGGTTATCCGTTAAGAAATTTATTAAATTTCACAAAATTGTATCCAATTTTGTGGAGCAAGCGGATTACACAGCCACACAAAAAAAAGTGTGCGGATCTGGTAACAAGACACACGTATTTCTATGGATTTTGGGGCTCTGAATTCAAATTCGGTATAAAAAATCACCCATTATGTGATGGTTGAGCCATAACCTCAAAAAATGACGAAAAATCATGCACTGAGGCAAATAAATTTCAAAATAATGCAAGTGATGCAAATTTTCAATTCTAAACATGTCGGCAACTGTGAAGGATCAACCCTTGCCTGATATCGACTTATTTAACATAACTTTACCCAACAGAACCTGACCTCACCTAACCTGAATTGACAGAAATTTATTGAACTACACGTAAAGCTCTGGAAGCATATTTTCCCAGTAGCAAATGTGTGCTACATCGAATGGGTCAACTCGAGCCTAACCTAGAAATAAATCTAATCTAACCTAGCCTAACCTTACCTAACCTAACCTCACGAAACGCAATTAAACTGATTGTGTCGTCCCGTTGTGTTTGCGGTACCATTTGAATCAGCTTGGGCTTAACCTGCAAAGAGGTCAAACACATCCTAGCCTAAAAAACCTTACCTAACCTCACCTAACTTAACTTCACGTAACACAATTAAACTCATTGTGTTGCCCCGTTGTGTTTGCGGTACCGTTTAAATCAGCTTGGGCTTAACCTGCAGAGAGGTCAAACCTATCCTAAACTAAAAAAACCTGACCTAACCTACCCTAGCCAAATGAAATTCAGCCACACGTGTAGCTATGTAAGCGTACGGTTCTCAGTCTTAAATGTGTGCTATATTTAATAGGTTAACTCGATCTTAACCTACAAATGAATCTAATTTAACAGAACCTAACGAAATTTTACTTCACGCAACACAACTTAAGTGTTCCCGTTGTAACACAATAAAATTTATTTCATTGTACTACAGGTGATTAAAAATTTAGATGCACATTGATCATTTGAAAAAACTTAAGAAACTTAAGTCTAAGATAAGCAGAGAAAACATTTTTTTGAATAAAACTCTTATTCATTTGCATGTTTAAGTTACAGTTCTACATTTTAATTGATTCAAACGGTACCGCAAACACAACGGGACAACACAATGAGTTTAATTGTGTTACGTGAAGTTAAGTTAGGTTAGGTTAGGTCAGGTTTTTTTAGGTTACGATAGATTTGACCTCTCTGCAGGTTAAGCCCAAGCTGATTCAAACGGTACCGCAAACACAACGGGACAACACAATCAGTTTAATTGTGTTTCGTGAGGTTAGGTGAGGTTAGGCTAGGTTAGATTTATTTCTAGGTTAGGCTCGAGTTGACCCA
>NC_046664.1:43130421-43148006 GCF_010883055.1 Belonocnema kinseyi
GATGGGTGATTTTTGATACTGAATTTGAATTCAGCGCCCCAAAATCCATAGGAATACGTGTGTCTTGTTACCAGATCCGCACACTTTTTTTTGTGTGGCTGTATTATTTATAATGGTAAGTGAATTATTTTGTTAATAAGTAAGCATTCTTAATATTCTTCAACGTTAATGTTAAATCATTTGTCTCAACCGGTTTCATAGGTTAGGATGTCACGTGAAACCCCTCAAATTTATTTTATCTCTTGTAAAAAAACCTATGCAAACTAAGTTACGCTTAAGGTAAATTTGTTGTGCAATTTAACTTTAATTTCTTACAATTCAATTTCTTACAGAAACTGAAGAATCATAACCTATATTTTAGTACTTACATTGAATCAATGTTTGTAGTTAATATATTTATTATTATGAATGCAGTACTTAAATTGAAATTCCAACATCTTTTTACAGGTGGAAATAAATTATGAAAAAGATTCTTATCTTTACCAGTTGATAGAATATATTTGCTGTGGTAAAAAGGCTCCAGTAAAATGTGATCGAGGAGCCCAGTCAAAAACCGGTCGGATTCCGACCGGGTTACCCTATTTGTATCCGGGATCCGATCGGGTAACCCGGCCGGGAGCCGACTGGGTACATCCGGACAGGATCCAACCAGCGCAGCGTGACGAAACCAACCAGAATCCGACCGGACAGCCTGACCAAATTTCGGATACAAGCAGAGCAACCCATCCGGAATCCGGCCCGAACCCGGTCATAATTTCGACACGGGTTTCAAGTAGAAGTTGCAATTCATATTAAATCTTAATGTTGCAGGGCTTATTTTATTCCATTCATCACGATTCTCTACAAATCTCTATAGTATTTTAACATTTTATACATTTTATTTATGAATAAAACAATTGTTCATTTTCTAAATAATATTTTTCTTAACTACAAATTTCTAAATACAAACATACGAAAGAGAATATTTCAAGGAATAAAATGAGCCCTAAAATATTAGCATTAAATAAGAATTGAAATTTTTTTACAGAGAAAGCAAAAACATACAAACATTGAATAACTATTTTTAAATGAACAACGTCATCTGAAATATTTTTTTCTAAAGCTTACTTTAAGCGTTCTGGTAAACATCCCTAAGAACTTGGGATTTCACGCTCTTATTAGATTAATAAATTTTATAAATCTTATTCAATTTTCTGAGAATTTTTCATATTTTGGTCCGTCTGTCAATTTTTTTTTAAAATTATTTTTAAAGTACTCAACATTTTCCTTTCGCTTTATTAACTGTCCTATGTAAACTTTATATTGGCATAAGTAAATGGATCGGGACTTACAAAATATAAATAGTTTTTTATTTATACATTAAATTGTTATAACAAAATTTTAACAAACAAATGGTCAACTAGTCTTATTATTAGTAAAAAATTTGTTATTGTTTAAACTTTTCAAATTAATATATGTAAGAATGAAATTTAATCACAAAAATAATTAAGAAGTTAGCAATAACCATTGTTGTACACAGTTTATGTTGCAGAATATACAAATTTAAGAGGTATTCAGATTTATATTACCTCTACTTTTCTGATAATATAATATATTTAGGAAAATATAACAATTTTAATTTTAATAAACAAATTAGATGAACAAATAAGAAATTTTAATTTATTTTTAATTTATTACACAAATAACTGCCTTTCACATAATGATTTAAAAAGTTAACAATTCACACTTTTATAAACAATTATTTCAGAAAAAAATTTAAAGAGCTTTTTTCAAATTTTGGCTTCCTTTATTCGCCAGAATTTTCACACAAAATTCCCGAAAATAATAGATTTTTAATAATATTTAGTAAAATATAAAAATTTAAATTTGTATAAAAAATTAAGTTACAAAATTCAAAATGCTTTCAGTTTTAGGTAAAAAAACAGTGCTTCTTATTAAAATAGAATGAGACTCAGTTCAGAGTTTAAATCAGTCATAAAAATGAATAAAGATGTATCAAACAGTATTTTTATAGACAATTTACCATAGTTATTAATCAGGATTTTGCATATCCAGTGAGTAGACAATTTGCAAAAGATTTTATTACTTATTCTCAAGCTATTTTGACATAAAAGCCAATTTTTTCTACGTGAAACTGCTAAACTTTTTGATTTCTTTTGTCGCCACAGTTTATAAAGATTTAAATTTTCCTTAAGGTAGTTGACACGCGACAAATACATTCAAAAGTTTACGCTTAGATAGATGCAAGAAATGACAAGTTCTCTCCTAACCATTGATGCGAAATATTAATTGAGATTGTACAGTCTCAAAGAAGCATCCTATACACGAATACACACATTCACAGTAACAGTTCGTAAGGGAACGATAGTGGCAACGTCGCATTTTCATTTTCGGAGAAAATTGTATTGACGGCGTTGATAGCTGGAAATGGGCTAGTCTTAGGCAAAATTCCGTAACGTAGGATAGTTCGTATTATTTTTAGGAATTTCCGTAACAATTCCGACATTTACAGGAAATTTAAATATGAAAAAAATCACACTTTAAAATATTTTGGCAAAATAACTGTTTGTAACAATTGTTATTTTTGACTTTTTACATAATTTTGTAACAAGCAGTCATTCGTGTAATAATTTAAAAGAGTTTCAGTGCAAAAAATATTTTTTCAGCGTAACTGTTAAAATTTCGAATTTGTGTATAAAATTTTGATTTTTTTTCACGAAATCTATTAATGACAATGGTTATTGTTAACTTTGATATATTTTTGTGATTAACTGTAATTCTTGCATTACGATCATAATAACGTTTGCCAATTTGTTTATCAAATTTCGTGACCCTAACACCATAAAGTGCTATCTCACTTTTTTGTCCAAGAAGATTTAGAAAACCTAAAGGTTTTAACGCAATCTTTTGACGTAATTTTAAACCTTTTGTAAATTACATTGTATAAATAAGTAAAATTTATTAAATAAAGTATCCACAAGAAAAATATGTTGAAATATGCAAATTAACAAGATGACAATTAGTACAAAATTCAAGACTGTCTCCAACTACAAAATGATGAAATTTTAATATATACAAACGTTGTTAAAATTTAAATATATTTCTCATGGAAGAGATTTAAAGAGGAAACTAACTTTATACTGATCTTACAGAGCCACAAAGTTCTATCTTAAAGTACAATAATTTACTACTTCGAAGTTTTAGAATTCTCTAAGTTATAATAATGTTGTGTTCTAATTATTCTTGCCGAAAACATATAAAAAATACTTCTCATTACCATTAACTTTGGCAAAATCGAAATATAGCACCCTATGGTTTTAGGATCTCTGTTTATAATAATTAAATGGATCAATATGTCACTTTTTCCATGCATAAATAAAATAAGTTACCGAAACTTTACTTGCATGTCTAAGACTTTAGTCTAGGATTCATTCAAGGTTTAAGACAATCCCTTAAAAGAAGAAATACGAAAGTTGTAGAAATTTATTGTCTATCCTAAAGTATTGGACAATGGAGAGCTAAGTCAAGTTTCGAGACATTATCTTTTCCGTGTACTTTGAGTGAAGATTGCGAAAAGAAACAAATAGAAAAGACAACATTCCAGATCGTGAGGCTCTTCAGAGTTTAATGCACTGCAATTAAAAACATTTTTTAAACCCAACGTATATTACGTCATTCGTTCCGTTTTCCACTAGGTAGATGTTAGGAGAAGTGATCTAATGAAAAACAAGGCAGTGTCGTGTCATGGTTCGTTGAACTTGATGTAACATTAATAATAGTCTGTCTTCTCATCTCTTTTACAGACATCTTACCTGAGAGTTACAATGACTTTACCGCAAATTATCCGGGGACAGCGTGACTGTAAGAACATCTCGAGGTTTCTGCATAAACTACAGTCAAGGAAACTGCAAGTCACCTTTCAGCGCTGTCACCTTGACAGCTATTGCAGGATAACAAAAAGTAACTCAATGGCATATTTCGCTTGGCCAGTTTCTTATCGTTACGTGTTAACGTCCGGAAACATTTTTAACCCTACGTGGACCAACTGGGGTCTACGCAGACCCCCCTGTATGTAGGTGCTGTGGCCTCTAATATCTTGTCACTCAGTAGTGCTCGAGTAACTTTGTGAAGTTGATTTCCCAAAACTCAATTTTCGATACGTGTTTACCGATTGCTATTTTGTAACTGTGAGAGAAATAATAAAAATATTTTTCTGTTTTCATTAACTAGACCCTCATCTTTCTTGACCGCTTTCCCAGAAGTGGATGTTTTTCCAGATTTGGTATTTCATTCTGGTTTGGTGGTTAGGGACTTGCCATCTTCTAGCTTCATTCGTATCCTGGGATGTCTCAACCGCAGTTCTGTTCACGGAAGTTCGAAGCAAGAAGCCATAATTTTACGCCCTCTGACTTAAAATTAAGTGGCCTTACACTCTATAGAGCTCAAGATTGGTTCTATAATTTTTTGAAGCAGCAAAGATGCGATTCTGCAGCGCAAAAATAAGTAGGGTTCGCGTGGACCCCACGTGGTCAGCGTTGAAACTTTAAGCTCTGTCTCACGTGGTCTACGTAGTGTTAAAATGTCAAAATGTCCGGGTGTTTTAAAGGGTTTCAGTTAGGATTTCCTGATGCTAAAAAGAACTTTATGTGAAAGGAAAAGATACTTTATGTGAACATTTATTTTACAAATTTTCTGAAAATGATATCTTACTTGCTGCATATAAAGAAAAGAATAAAAGAAAGAAAAAATGACAAAAGAAATTATAAATAAGCAAAAAGGCCTATTGCATTTCCTCTACTGAAGCTAATCTGAAAATTGCTTAAGGTATATGATGATTGCTGAAAACGGATCCAAGTTTCATGAAATCAACAAAAAAATTTAATTAACGTAACTCGGAAAAGTGGTTAAAAAAGGTTCAAAGTTACATAATATTTTAATTTTTCTAGAATAGTTTTTGAATAATGAGTTTGAATTCAAAAGAATAACATAAACACTCAAATATGAAACAATAGTACAATAAAATGATATAAAAACTAATTTAAACAAAAGACATTTACTAATATTATTATAGTATTCATATTTTGAAATTAGATAACACAAAAATTTGGATGAAAAAATTGGCAGAAAATGCAGGCAGCAGGAATCTATTTCGGATTTTCTGTGTACAAACACGGAGTGCTACCGCCTGATCTAACCGGCAGTCGAAAGTCTTTTGCATCGCAGTCCACGTAAGCTGCACATATTTTTTTAAAACCGTTTCTATCGAGAATGGCTGAATAGCGTATCTTATTACCGGTTATTACTTTAGCATATTACACTTTTGGTAATGACATATAACTGGGTGGAGTATACATCCAAACTAAACTCCGAAGGGTGTTTTCCCATTCTGAGAAAGGTACAAATGGCAATAAAAAGTTGAATGAATTGAATATATTTGGAAGTCATTTCAAATAAATAAAAAATTAATGGGTGCCAACATTCTCAATCTTTAAAAAACCCAAAAGATAAAAGGAAAACCTTTAGAACTTCCTCTATCAAAAATATTTTTAAAATCTGAATTTTCTAGATGGATTTAAAACAGACAGAAGTTAAAAGTTTGACAGAATTTAAAACTGAAAAAAAATCCAAATTAATATAAAGTGTAATAAATGATAATTTGGTAAAAATTTGAAAGATATCAGAAAAAAAAAGATTTTAAAACAAAATGATTCAAAGTAAATAAAAAATATATATTAAAAATAAGACAATTAATAGAAAAGAGATCAAGTTTGAAAAGTATCCAGATTGGAAAGGGATTTTCCAAAACGATACGAAATTTTGAAGTTTTTGAATTTGAAGTGTACTTAAATTTCAAAACCACCCATTTTGAATAAATAAGTTAGTAAACATTGCTAAACCGAAAGTAGGAATTTATGTAAAATTAATAAAACTTAGTTTTGAAAAGCACCCATAAAATCTATCCAAAGTTAAAAGGAAATCAAGTAACGAATTACAAATGAGAAATAAATTAAAAAGTTGTTAACAATTCACAGTATAATATCAAAAGTTAACAAATTTCAAAATCGTAAATTCAACCCAAATTTAAAAAAACATATCGTTGATATCATTCACGAAACATGCAATATTTGAGGATAAGTGATACGTTTAATCGAACGGTTACAAATGTTTTTTGAATCGATAAGAAACTTCGTAAGTAGGTTCAAGCAAGATAGTTTGTAAATCCAATTTGAAGGACTTGATTCGCTTTTCAGATAGCATTCGTGCCTCATTCTATACATCAGCGCTCAAAGATTTGTAATCTAAAAAAAGTTGGCTGAATTCCAGTCCTTTCACTCATCTCAGATTTCAAGTTGACCAGCAAGTTCCCAGCTCTATTCAAACGTAAGGAATCACTTTTTAAGTACAGGTGAATCTATTCAATGTTGGTACACTATGTTAACTCTAAGAAGAGAAATTCTGAAGTTTCGATTCCATTCAATCTCCATCTAAAGTACCAATTTAATCATCTTACAATTATTCGCTACCTAAAATACAACATTCTCAACAACAAAAAATATCGCTTTTCAATTTTTTAACAAAATGATTTACCTTGTTTATAAAAGGATTTTTAAGTTGGGAATATAAGATTACTTATATTTAATCCACTTGTTCGTGTTTTCAAGACGCATGGATTGACCTATTGAGGAACTTTTGAAGATCATTCTTGATAAATCAATAGCGACTTAGAATGATAAAAAAAAAGTAAAATTGTTTCTAAAAAGAAATCTTTTGTTTTAATTTGGAGTATAACAATAACGGAAGTTAAAAAGTTGTTAATCGTAACAGAACAAATCGAATTACATTTTGCAGGGGTTTTGATTTTCTGAAAATAATATTTTCGGAAAGACAGAAATCTAAGATTGAAGAATATTGAAAGTATCAACTGTTTTTTTCATTAAAGAAAACTTCCGTCTATGAGAGAGCAAATTTATTTCATACTTATGAGAAAGCAGAATCTCATAAAATGAGCACAAATGCATAGACCCATAGCAAATATATCCATAGTAGTTGGCACAAGACTTAATTTACAGATCTATTAAAATCTTTTTAAATAAAATTAACAATAACCTAAATAATTATTATTTCCTATTAATTATCCAAATTTTAGAGAAAAGTTTGATTCTTGAAAATATACCAACATCTCGCATGAAATTATCAAACTCATTTATAGACGGAATTCAGTAATTGAATAACGAATTTCCCTGGATGAAATATTACACACAATGCATAACCCATTGGTACCTAATAAATCAACTCTGACTCCGCACGATAATGAATCAGATTCAACATTCATTGCATTAATTAATTAAATAATTAGTTAAACTTGTGGGTGGAGCACAATATTAAAAATAAAATCTAATTAGTATTACGTTTGCGAACTAAAATTCTTCATTTATTGTGTGGGAATGTGAAATTCGCTTTGAGATCACATGGTGAGAATGGAGACTTGCAAAGGACTGAGATGTAATTTAAGTTGCCAACAGATAGTTTGTAACTGCTTTTGATTCTTCGAAACACCAAGTTTAGTTTGAGAATTCTCAAAGGAATCTTTACGCACCAAAAGCATGAAATCCGCTAAGTATGTTCGGCTTTAAATATTCCTTTTGGAGAGAGCTTTGAAATTTTGTTTCTCTTCTTAGTGAGCATTCGGCTCATTTCCTTCCGCTCCTTATATTCTTCCTTACTTCTATATTCCCTTTAGGATTAATCAATTAAGAAAAGTAATCCTCGTCTCTCCACCTTCATCTTTATTCAAGCGAATTAAGTTTATTTGAATTACGAATAGATCTCTAATGTAATTTCATTTCATATTTTAAGTATTTTCAGTGGAATTTTAGATGAATTTAATCTTTGTAATTGGACAAGGATATGTGAGATAAGATTATTTAATGAGCCTCTAACGTGATCAGTGCGATAATCGCCACAAATAAATTCACAGTAAACCTCGGGATATCAAATCGTTGCATAGTATTCTGATTATCAACTTCAGATCAAAATAATCCACTTTTGCGAATCAAAAATTAATTTGTGCAAAACTTCAGTCATATTTGTCAAGTGACAATTGTTTTAATTTTTATTGAATGTCATATTTTGGTCATAAAAATGATGCACCAAAAGAGATTAATTTTGAGAGAAAAATATAATAGTTGCCATTTCAACGAAAAAGATAAAAAAATTCAACCACAAACGGTCGAATTCAACCAAAAAAGGCAAAACTTAAAAAATGGAATAGTTTAAATTTCAGTTAAAAATAATTAATTAAAAAAAAAGGAATCTTCCACAAAAAATGTAATAGTCGATATTTCTACCAACAAATATTTTTATTTTAAATCAGAAACATCTGAATTCCACCATAAAAAACTTCCATTTAATGAGGAATTTGTTTTTTTAGAAACTTTTAAACGTAATAGTTTTTTTACTTTTAATTGAAGACTGTGTCTATTCGTCCCGAACAAATAGGCAGTTGGAAGAGGGTATGGTTTAGTCGTCCTGAATTTTCAGGACGACTAGGCTAGTTTATGAAAAAAAATTTATTACTCTCCGATTTTCGGGACGGCGAGACACTTCGTTAATTTTAACAAGAAATATCTCATTTCTTTAGTTTAAAGTTTTAAACTGAAGAAATTTCAAGTCACCAATTTCATTATTAGATCACTTTTAAGGGTACATTACTTTGAACTCTTGATATTTTTTAATTTTGAGATCTCTCCGAACATTTAAAACACAGAATCCTTTCAAATCGTCTTTCAATTGTTTCTCAATAAATTTTTTTGGAAATGAATTCAACAGTTTTTTATTTTAAAATAAACTCTTTTTTGGTTATAAAATCAAATATGACTTTTTTGACAATTCATCTTTTCGGCAGAAAATTAATACTCTTGATTGTAAAACTATAATATTTTGTTGAAAGTTCAATGATTTTGTTGAAAATTATACAAAAAAATTTAATAACGCTTTTTGGTTAAAAATTGAATCAATAGCATAAAATTTATGTTCTTTATTGGCTGACAATTTTTTCTTGACTGAAAAAACAACTATCTTGTTGAAAGATCGTATTTTGGCTTGAAAATTCATTTTTCCTTTAAGATTTATAATTTTAGTTGAAAATTTATGTTTTTGGTTGAAAATGTAACTATCTTGCTGAAATTTCGTTTCTTTTGTGTTCAAAATTCAACTACTTTGGTAACAATTATTTAGTTAAAAATTAAATTTTTTGTTGAAGATTCATAGTTAAGATATGAATTTTAAATTAAAATATTTTTTGGGATAATAAAATCAAACATTACATTTTTTGTTGAAAATTCATATTCTTGATTAGGAATGCATCTTTTTGGCTGGGAATTCAACTTAAAGCGCTTAAAATTGAATTTAATATACTAGCAACATTAGTTTAATTTAAAAGAATTTATTCTCCTATTATCGTAAAAAAATCTCCTTAGTTCCCCTGTTTTTAGTCTTTTAAATGTACAAAATTACTTTAAAAAATCCTTTAGAAAAAATTTTTAATTGGTATCACCAGAAAGAATCTCTTTCAAGCGTCTTATTTTCTAACGTTTTGAGTTTCTGTTTATGATTCTTAGAAAATAAATCATGACCTGGGAAAAAAGGGGAAACGTGGAAAACTGGGTCAAAATTCACGATTTTATGAGTTTTAGGTTATTTTGAATATTTGATGGTGGAGAGGGGGAAAGGGAAAAAATAGATTAGATAAAAAATGGAATGAGCTTTGATCCCTGTTCTCTTAAAATGAAAAATTTGTCGTCACTGGTGTATTCAGTAGTGCTTTTTAGATTAAGTCACTCACTGGTTTACCCAGTCAACGTCTGAAAATCAGATTTCACCATTGATAATTCAAAATACTTATTTAACCAATGACGTTCACGCTGGTTCAGTTACAGGAAAACCCTTCTCTGAATTATCTAAGAAAGTTCATTTGCAAACTCTTCTTTTTAAAAAATAGGTGACAGAAAAACACGAGTTGAAAAGTTCATTCGAATCAAAATGTTTTTCATTCAAAGAAAAGTTCACACATGAATAAATCGTGATATTCCATCAATAAATTGCTTCATGCACCGAAACGAATGGTTTTCACGATAAATTTCTCATTTTCTGTTCATTGGTATTGTGTGGCACGTTCAGTGAAACAAAACTGTATATCCCGCTAAAATTTAGAAGCGGATTTTGCCAAGGGGATCGATTGCTGACGGCGAGGTTGAAAAGGGAGATATTGCTGTTGACCGTCCTGAAAATTACAGCCGGTTCCGTATCCACGTTTCGGTGGTTTAGTGAGGAAGCGACAGATTTTTGCCGAAAACAAATGATATGCCTAGTCGTGTCTCGGCGAAGTGCCGAGGATTATGCTACGGCTCGACAAACGCGGACACCGAAACCGGAAGCTGCACTACCGTCGACGAGTGATAATCCCATATATCTCTACTTACACTGTCCGACTGGAAAGCGTCATGTATGCAATGGAATGAATAAACGGGTTATTAACAATAGCGACCATTCTCATCAACCGAACCGTACTTCCAATTAAATTTCCTTCGCCAAAATTATATGAGGTATCAACTAAAAATGAATATTGCCCAAACTCAGAAAAATATATTTGCAAGATAAAAGCAAAACCTCATTCAAAAAATTTGCTCACTTTTCGCCAATTTTCCTCTATCTAATTGTAATTTTCTACTATAATTAATAATTAAAGATTAATATTCTAATTTTGTAACATTTTTGATAAAGAATATTTTATCAGTGGAATAAAACGAACTTGTAGCTAGGTCTCGGATACTTGATCAAAAAATGAAACATTGAATCATTATTTCTATGAGAAATGTATGAATAATTTCGAAGTTTTTTTACGAAGAGCTTAAATTTCCAACGAAGAGTACCTGGAAATATCAGACTTCCATATCAAAACGAAAAATTTTATTTGTGCGATGCAATTTCTAATAATTTATAAATTCGCAACTCAGAGGAATCGAACCCTCGAAAGAATGCGTAGACACGCGCAGCCATCGAGGCAAAACAATGTAGGTTCTATAAGACTTCTAGCCACTCATCAGACGAACTTGAACCACACATACGCGCGAACCCACGCACCCCACGTCAGGCGAGCGTGTGTGCGGGCCACGTGCAGGCGAACCTACCTACCAGTTCCCAGATTTGTCGGGCAAGCTCGTGAGTGCTCTGAAAATCTTTTCCCAATCGATCGTAATATTTATGTAATTATTTACGTAAAAAAAGTGACGAACGGTTTTAGAATTTTCACATCCAGTTCGTCAATTTTTGATCGAATTTTGCAGATTATTTAAGAAAATAGATCAAAATCTGATTAAGTCGTTTAAATCTCGCGCTCTATAGCACCTACTTCGATCCCCCTCATCATATCCCCATCCTCTTATCAACATCACCTCACTTCTCACTTCTCTCCACACCCACAATATTCCCACACTTTCCCCTACGTCCACAACCCTTACATCTCGTATCATTCCCCGGAGCTAAACACCCCTAAAAAGTGAACTTAAAGAACCAGTTTATTATTCTTACACCATTAAGCCATTTCCCTTTCGGGGTAGGCGTGACTCACTCGGCAGGGGAAAGGAGTAGTGTGTGGAAGGGATAGAGATTTTTCAGATTGATCCAGAATTCTCGTGCTATTTAAGTAAATAACACGTTCGTTCCGCAACACTGCTCCGACCCAGATTGCTGATCAATCTCTCTAGCAATCACCCCAAGCGAAGAACCTCACGAAGTCCTTATGTAAGGTTCCCCATTTGGGTCCATTAATAGCCAAGGTCTTTGTTTCAGGCCTCATTCATTCTACTGACACTCTTTTTATTAACTATTTGCCGCCATACTTTCCTGTCCTGGCATACTTCTCTAACTTCTTTTATGTCCATGCATTTTTTCATGCGGGCTCTCGTGCTTCTGTGACTTCTTATGTCTCTTCTAACTAGGGTCTCATTCACACATTCTAACCATTCTTTCCGCGGTCTACCTCTGGGCACGCTGCCATTTACTTTACCTTGATACACTTGTTTCGTTAGTCGTTCATTTGGCATTCTCTCAACATGTCCGAACCATCTTAACCGATTTCTTTGCCATGTGTCTACTAGCGTCTCTTCTGCACAACATTCTTTTAGAATTATCTCGTTACTTACTTTGTCCATTAGGGGTTTCAATTACAAATAATAAAAGTGTTTATTTATAATGAAGTTAGACATGTGAACTGAGAAGTAAACGTCATTTTTTCTGTGCCAGTAACATTATAGAATGGCTGCTAAGTGACAAATACTATAAAATAGTAATAATATTGTGTGCTTCCAGTGGGCGAAGAGTGAATGGTGTTTAATGCTTATTTTTACTGCATTAAAAATGTATCTTATGAATAGACAGGTAGCTGCTCAGTAGACCAAATGTGTAAAGTTTAAATCATAAAGAAAACATTGGAAATGAGCAAATTCAGTTTATGGAAAACCGACAAAAGTTGCAATAAAACGATGAATAACCAAATTTTTAAAAAATAATGCGCATTTTTTTTAACGGGACAATGAAATTTCGTCGGTTTTAATATCAATGCAAGTTACGAATTATAATAATATACATTTATGGGAATGATATAAAATCTCAGGGATCAGCTAGAGTGAAAATCACGAGATACGTGATGAGAATGTGTTCGTTAAAGCCGAAGGAGCTTTAACAAAAGAGAATTCACAATCACCAAATTATTGTTGTCGATACTTTCATCTTTAGTTTTAAAAAGTCTCTGCAGAAAGATCGAGCGCGAGGTAAATACATTATCGAGCTCGAAGCGCGAGATAAATATATTATCGAGCGCGAAGCGCGAGAAACCACAGTCGCGCGCCCTAGGCGCGCTCAAACTTTCGAGCCTAATAACCAAAAATGTATCAAAAAATTCTTACATCGAGTGAAGAAGAGGTAAAGGGTGCGTATAACAGAATTGAAAAACCAAAATTTTGCTAAAATTGACTTTTTGCATTAAAAATTCTTGAACTGATCTTCCATATTTTTTTAATTGCCTAAACTCTTACCATTTTTTCAACTTTTTTCTCGTAATATTACCATTTCTACAAAATTTTAAATACAGTAAAATAATAAAACATTTATTTTTTTCAAAAAAAAGCCCCTAAATGAAACTATTTGCCACTTTTTTCAGAACTAAAATATCAACGAGTAATCTCGTTCCTACCTATAATGTTAAAACTGCATTTTTTTAGAAAAAGTTACTTTTATAAGGTTTTTTCAACTAACTTTTTGCCTGGCGAACAAAAATGATATTTCTGAAAACTATTATCATTTATTTATAAGGAAACATATACTTTTCTTCTTGTTATAGACCTCTCAGCAAAAAATAGTTTGTTACAGTGCAATGCCGTTACACTAAATTCATATAAATCTTTATTTTCTTGAAAAAGAATAATTTTTTTTAGGAAATTTTTTTAATTCTTATTCAGCCTCCTTACATCTTGGAAGTAAGGTATGATCATTTTTTTAAATTAAAAAAATAGATTTTTAGTCTATCCAAAACGATTTTCAAAAAAACTGAAAATTCAGCCTCCCAGTCATTGAATGATTTATACTCTGAATTGGGTAAGTTTTTCTAATTAAACGTATTTTATCCCAAATTTATCAACTCAATATTTCGGGAGTAGGTTTTTGTTTTTCGTTTAAACTAAAAATGACACTTTTTATTGTGATCCGCGTGCGAGCCTATTCCAATTTTAGGTTCCTGTCACTTTGAGATTGTAAGATTCGATATCCATCAGTTCCTTTTTGAAAGCCCTAGAAGACTATTATAATAAATTTTTTTATTTGGTCGAAAAGTTTAAAATTCCAAATTTGATCGTAAAATAAAATAATGAAAAATCCAAAAATTCAATTTTTTGGTCAAACTATGCAAGATACGAAAAAAATGAAAAAGATAAAATTGCACGCCCTGGAAAGAACTACAAATTTATAATGAATCACTTTTTGATAGGACGTGTAGTTTTTGTTTTTAGTTGTAAAAAGCAAAATAAAAAATAGAAAAATAAAAGTTTGTTCGACTAACGACACAAGCTACGAAAAAAAAATGAGAAAAAACTTGTTCATCCAAAAAATAGCTATACTTTTTGATAGGACACGTAGTTTTTGCTTTATTCGTAAAAATTTAAAAAATAATATTCAAAATAAAAATATTAAATTAAAAAAAAAAACGACACAAGGTATGAACTAAAATTAACAGACAAAAGTTGTTCACCTAAAAAGACCTATACATTTATTATTAATCACTTTTCGATAGGACGAGTAGACTTTCTTTCAATCGTAAAAAATAAGATTAAAAATTAAAAAATTAAATTTTTGGAAAAAGGACAGAAAATATGAAAGAGGACATAGTACTCTATATAGATTCCTGTATTAGACCCTATGCAGATGCGCAGTAGTTTTTATTTAATCGTAAAAAACAAGATCAAAAATAAAAAAATTATAAAAGCAAAGAAATAAGAATTAGTATGATTCAATTTTTATGCATATTACGAATTGTAATGATATACATTTTTTGAAATGATACATTTTGAGCGCAGCTTAGAATACAATTTGAAGCAAAATAAGAAACAAATATAAAAATAATCATGATAAATAAAATTTGCTCTTTATTTTGCAATTTTTAAATAAGCAATCTAGGTAAGGGCATGTGGGTTAGCGTTCGCAGAGGATAAGGTTGTTATGGCAGAGTCAATAGAAGACTTGCAAAGAATGCTGAACAAACTGAATGCAAGCATAAAGGGCATGGACCTCAACATTAATGCAAATAAAACAAAAACTATGGTGTTCGAAGGAAAGAGTGAGAAAAAAATATGCAACATTGTATTAAATGATGAAAGAATGAAACAAGTTGCTAAATTCGTATACCTTGGTAGCTTAATCAGTAGGGACGGAAAGATAGATCAGGAGTTAGATAGGCGCATAAATGAAGGTAAGAAGCTTATTGGTAGAGCAGGGCCCCTTATCAGAAGTAGAAATATATCAAATAAAACTAAAATGGCAATACATAATTCTATTTTTGTCACGACTGAACTATACGTTAGCGAGACATGGACTTATCAAGAAAAAGATAAGAGTAAAATTAAAGCAATTGACATGAGATTCATGCGCATAATATGCGGGAAAACTCTGATGGACAAAGTAAGTAACGAGATAATTCTAAAAGATTGTCGTGCAGAAGAGACGCTAGTAGACACATAGGAAAGAAATCGGTTAAGATGGTTCGGGCATGTTGAGAGAATTCCAAATGAACGACTAACGAAACAAGTGTATCAAGGTAAAGTAAATGGCAGCGTGCCCAGAGGTAGACCGCGGAAAGAATAGTTAGAATGTGTGAATGAGACCCTAGTTAGAAGAGACATAAGAAGTCATAGAAACACGAGAGTCTGCATGAAAAAAATGCATGGACATAAAAGAAGCTAGAGAAGTATGCCAGGACAGGAAAGTATGGCGGTAAATAGTTAATAAAAAGTGTTTCAGTAGAGTGAATGACGCCTGAAACAAAAGACCTTGGCCACTAATGGACCCAAGTGGGGAACCTTACATAACGACTTTGTCAGGATCTTCACTTGGGGTGATTGCTAGAGAGATTGATCAGCAACCTGGGTCGGAGCAGTGTTGCCCAACGAACGTGTTATTTACATAAATAACACCAGAATTCTGGATCAATCTGAAAATTCTCTATCCCTTCCCCACATTATTCCTTTCCCCACCGAGTGAGTCACGCCTACCCCGAAAGGGCTTAATGGTGTAATAATAAAATAATCCCAGGCAGAGTTACATAAAAAATGTATTATATTTGATATAAAAGTGTTGTGTATAATGTAGAAAAGTTGGCATGTTGGACAAAATCGAGTGCGAAGCACGAGCTACGTGATGAGAATGTGTTCGTTAAAGCCGAAAGAGTTATAACAAAAGAGAGTTCAAAATCACAAAAATACGGTTGTGGGTCCGTTGACTTTTGATTGCAAAAGGTCTGTGTACGAATGCGGGAGAAATGCAAAGACCAAGCACGGAGTACGATTGCTATCAGTCGCGTTCCGTAGGTGCGCTCCAATTCTTGAGCAAAGCTCTTTTAACGAAAGAGAATTCGCAATCACGAAATTACAGCAGTGGATATTTTGAGTCTTAATTTTGAAAGGTTTGCGCAAGAATGTGCGAAAATATAAAGACCAAGCGCGTAGCGCGAGGTAAATACATAATCGAGCGCGAAGCGCGAGAACCGACAGTTGCGCGCCCTAGGCGCGTTCAAACTACGCATCCTATCAAAAAGTGGTTAATAACAAATTTGTAGATCTTTTTCAAATGCACAATTTTGGTGAATTTATTTTTTACCGTATTTTGCACAGTTTGCCCGAAAAATGTAATTTTTGGATTTTTCATTATTTTGAATGCTGTCAAAATTTGAATTTTTGATTTTCCAAGAAAATCCAAAAAGTTGTTATGATAATCTCGTTGGGCATTCAAAAAGCAACAATTTTCTTTTCTTGATTTTTTTCATATCGCGCGTTATTTGGCGAAAAATGATCATTTAAGTGAGTTTTTTGGAATTTTGTAAATGCTATAACTCTGATAATTTTTCATTTTTTGAAAAAAGTCACCAGTCATCGTGCTCACAAACTAAAAATCTACAACACACACACACACACAAACGCGCGCGCGCGTTGAAAATTCATCAGTTTTGTTAAAAATGTAACTATTTTGTTTCAAACATTTTTCATATCTAGCAATGAAATTTTGACAATACATTTTTTTAAGTTTAAAATTCAAATTTTGTTGGGTAAAAACTAATCTTCTTAATAAATTTTTTTTCTGTGTACTGGTTAAATATTCTAATAATATTCATTGGACCAGTATACACATAAATTATCATAAAAAATTATTTATTAATTTTTCCTGGTCAAGAAAGTTAACATAATAAAATAAATAACATTAATCTTCTTAGTTAAAAATTTATATTTTCTCTTTAACCCTTAAACGGCCAAAACGCCACTACCGGTACACTGCTTTTCAACGGCCAATAACTAAGACTATTCGACACTAGAAAAAATTGAGACACATATATTTTTATTGCTTAAGATCTCCTCTTTCTGACGGTGCCAATGCAATTTCTCAAAAAATTTTCTTATTATCCCAAAATGCAGTTTAAACAAAAAAAAACGTGATTTTTCGTGCCCATTTTTTTTTGTGAACCATTTTCCAAAGCTTTTCGAGTCAGTAATTAACCTGGAATCTCACTAACGGGTGGAATAAATGTCTAAACTTTGAGAATCCATGGTTCAAAGATCGATTTTTCGTTTTAGTATTTTCAAAATGGCGTTTTAATGGCAAAATTTTTGTGAAAACATTCATGAATTTTTTTACAATAAACGATGCGCTTTTCGAAAAAATCATCGAGAATAAAAAGTTCTTGTAATCAGCCAAGGAATACGCCTGAATCTTTTCGAAGCGTTTTGAGCAAAATTTTGGATTTTGCATATGAACAATTTTTGCAAAAT
>NC_046664.1:43148106-43167073 GCF_010883055.1 Belonocnema kinseyi
ATCGTCATATGGTGGAGATTGTAGTTCTAACGTCAGTCCCACCAAAAACTTCAGTTAATAAGGGAGGGTTGGGAGAGGGGGAGGTAGAACTGGAACCGAGAGTAATTCAAAAGAATTCAAATAAATTGAAAGAAAATGAAAAAATTTCTCAGATAAACATTTGAGGTGAATTAAGAAAGTTTGAGTGCACTAAAAGCAATTAGCAAATATGAATAAAATCATCAAATTCAAAAGAATGTGGCAAAGCTCCTAATTCACTGTAAGTATGAAAGACTTCAAGGTGCGTTAAACAAATACTGTAAAAAATCCAGAAAAATATATTGTATTGAGTATAATAAAGCTAATTTATAAGAATTCAAGGGAATTATAAAAAATGCAATATGAATTGCAAATGAATTAAAAAGTGCAACAGAAGTTGCAAAAGCTCTTCAAATTTATGAAACCATATGAAATCCTTTACTTGTAAATAAACTGTTTGAAATACATAAAAAAAATATTAGATCTCATGAAATTCTATGAAATTTGATCATACATATGTTCTAAAATAGTTTCTAAAAAAATTTAATAGCTTCAGAAATTTAAAAACCGCTTAAAATCATTGAAATCCTCGGAAATCTGACAAAATAAGGGATTATATAAGACGCACGTCTTGTAAAATTGTCTTATATTTTCAGAAATTCTTTACAACCGCATGCAAATGTTGCCAAGTCCTTTCAAATCATTAAAATCCTTGAAAATCCATTAAAGTTTTCTTAATCCCTTAAAAGTGTTTTTGAAATTTTTAAATATCCTAAAATATTCCAAATTCTTTGGAATCCTTTGAAATCCCTAGCAACTTTTTAAACAGCCAGGAGATGCCTTAAATTCTTTCTAAATACGCTTAAATATTTTATATACTTTGAAATCCCATTAGATTACTGAAATAAATTAAAAATAATATATTAAAAATACCCCAAGATATTTCCTGTGTATTTTTAGGTTATGTAACCTTACGTTTCAATATAAAAATACAAAGGAATCACTGCTGTGCATGTCAGAGATATCTGCCTTCTGATACCACTGGATATTTCAAATTTATTCAAATCTTTTGGAATTCCTTACAATTTTGTAAAGCTCTTGAAAATTCCTGGGACTTCTTAGAATTACCCTAAATTCTTTTCAAAATTCTGAAATCCCTTCAAGTTATTGAAATCAATTAAACATTTCTTTAGCACCTTTTAAAATATTCTAAGATCTTTCACATTCTGTCAACGCTTTGTTCCTTGTAATAATTGAAAACGTCAGAAATCGTATGCAATCCCTTGAAATCTTTGAAGATATCCTAATAACTTCTATAAAATAGTTTCATATCTTCCAAAATTCTAGGAAATTCTTTAAAATGTCATGAAGACTTTTTAAATACCCTGCAATATTTAAATTCTTTTGAAATTCCTTGAAACTTATAAAATCTCTTACAAATATATTGGAAGTTTTAAAAAGACCCTAATATCTTAACATTTTTTCGAAATCCCTTGAAATATATCGAAATTATTGGAAAGTTCGTTTATTGAAATTCTGATGTTTCGGCTATCACTGCGGGCTTATTTCAGAGAATCTGAGCTTATTTTCTTGTAAAAACAAGAATATTTAATTTGGGAGTCAAACATCTGTCAATAGTTTAGTGTCAATTTTCAAAAGTAATAATGATGTGTGACACGAAATAAAATTAAAATATACAAAAAAATATATAACATAAAACCTCATAAAAATTGAAGAGACTTTTTTACAGAAACTACATCTTAATTGACGGAAAACACAGAATCAAATCTACATATTAATAAATCATCATAGTCAAGAAATTTTTTTTTAATCTCCTGCTTTTAACAAGGAATTTTAATTCAAAATAAATTCAAACTAGAGGATTATTCTCTGTTAAAAAAGAAACAATCATGATCAATTGCGAATTTAAAAAGGATTCGCCTTTCAACAGATAAAATTTTTAATAAAAATGTTGTTAATCAAATCAAGGCGGATAAAAATTGAAAAATCAATCCATTAGAATAATTAAAGCACAGAAGATCCGAATTTTTGTGAAAGAGAGATAACATTTTGAACGAAATTCTCCTTAATCTTTTGATAGTGGTATAAAATAATCTGGCGTTATAGGTTAAGCCAGCATTTAAATTTATACGCAATTCTAATTTTCAGGGTCGTCAACCATCTCATAATTACAAATTGGGTTAAGGTATAGTCGCTTTATGTGATTGGATTGTAATTAATGTCATCTATCGAAGCCAATTAGAGGCTTACGATAATAGGAATTCGGAAATTCATTTAAGATAGAGAACTGTTTCCTTAGAATTGAGACCTCTTCCATAATGATGAGGTTCCAGAGTGCCGAGCCTCCGTCAATGTCTTGATTATCGATAACATCATATGCTGACCTCCACTTAATGGCAATCTCTACAAGTCTACAAGCTAACTTTCATTGTTATAATGAAGTGCATAATCATTTCTAGGCGATCATTGTACTAGTAAGAATAATAAAATAAAATCAAAACTATTACTTAGAAGCGATTTCTTTATATTCTTATGAACTTTCCTTTTACCATTAAAAAAATATTAAAATAATTAAAACTTTTCTTCAATTTTAATAATAATTCTTAAGAGACTTTACATTTTTAAAAAAGCATAACTCAACAAATTTAAATTAATTTAAAGCTGAGGCGGATTGCAAATGTAATTTTCTTATCTTTCAAAAACGCCAATGCAAATATCTAATTTCGTTATAAAAAAACATGTAACTAAAAGGATTAATTCTGATGTGCAAAAGATTATTAGAATGTTAAAAATAATTTACACAAATTAGAAAAACTTCTAAGAAAAGGGTTAAAAAATGTGTCAGAATGATTTAGTAGTTATGTACACAGCATTCTCTTGTGAAAATAAAGAAACACGTATTTTATAATCAATCAAAAAACTTTTATTTTTATTTCGTGCAATCATTAGCAGATTACTTGCATGTTCTTTAAAACATTGACAAAAATTTTGTTCGCTATGAATTATTTTCCGAACGAGCTTAGGTATTAAAGATTCCCTTTTTTTGTTCGACTTATGAATCCTTGCCCTTTCAATTAATTTAAAAAATAGAAAATCTTGGAAAAATTACAAAATATCGTCGATATCGGCTTTTTTTTCTTGAAAGAGTGGATTTTCTCAAAAACCCCACTTTTAAAAATTTGTATGTATTTTTTCGCGGGAATAAATGGTAATATCTGATACATATCTTCTGTGTTTTGTTACTGGTAAACCACTGCTACATATAAAAAAAATTATTTTAACAAATTCCAATTTTGCATTTTACGTGAGAAAAACGAAATGTACAAATTTCAGATAAAAATGTACACAACTTAAAAATGTCTACAAAAAAAGTACTTGCTCTTTTTTGATAACTTGCATCGTTTAGGAGAAAAATAAATAATTATATTTTAAAAAATCGTCCTGTGGGCTCAAAAATATGCAAAAAATTCTTTTCTTTTTCATCCATTTATGAAAACCTGAAAAGAAAATTTTCTTGAAACCCCAGGTTTCTTTTGGTTTTTTCAATATTTTTAAGAACTTTAGCCTTATATAAAAAAGGCATGCAATTAGTTTTTGGCGACCTAAGCCATGTTTGAGGTTAGGATTTTTTAACTATAATTTTTCAGTTTTTCTTGACAATGCAAGATATCGCAAAAAATCTCCCTAACTGTTTTGCGTCCGAAGAGCCTAGATTTGAGCCGAAGTTCAGGTCCAAAACCGGTCTAAAATCCAAGTTCGAGTATAGTATGAGTTTAAATTGTACACCCTGTCATTGTTTATTTATACAAGGTCACCAATTGAATCTTAAAAAAATGGTGAAGAACATAGGCTTTACGTAATTTTTTTAGCTAAATCCATTTTGTCTATCAGATTTTCCGAATTTCGCATTTTTAAACAAATTGTTTAAGCAACTAAAGAAAATATTTTGAAAAATCGTCTATTAGTTTTCCAAATATTTCATAACAAAATACTTTTTTCAGAGGTTTCAAAAATTGTAATTTTTCACTTTTGAGCCTTCTATTTGTCTTGTAACATGTTTCATGCATTTTACTGATTTTACTAATTCTCCTGAAAAAGTTATTCCTTGACACTTACATGGTTCTGCCGTGACACCCTGAAACTTTTGTAAACCTTATTTTGCGCGATGTACTAAGGTGATTTAAAATTGAAAAATAACAAAAAAAATAGTTTCGATTGAGTCTTGGAGAGTTACGGCAGTTTTAGTCTTTCAGGAAATTATCCGACCTTGCGGTCTACCAGCAGTGAGAATTAATTCTGGTAAATGGTGACGATACGCCCTTCAAAGTACTCTCCTTTGGTCCTTTGGAAGCCACAACGTTCTTCCAGCAATCCTCCCTACATTCGGAAGCACTCTCGGAACAGCCAACAGCTGCTTCGTCACATTCTGTTTATTTCATCTACGCCTTGAAATCGCTTTCCTTATTTCTGATACTTCAATTTAGAAAATAGCCACAAATCATATGGAGCATAGGACCGTATTTTACCACGGATTGCGGAATAAGCTGCGATGAATAGACAGGTGCGTTTTCGGGGTGTAAGATCCAGTCGTCACTAAGTCAGGCTCATCCTCAAATCTTGGATCCAAATTTCCACAACAATAGTTTTTGGATTCGCGAGGTCTTCCTCTATCTCTTGTACTGTTAAACGACGATTTCTATCAATTAATATTTGCACTTGTTCCGCGTTTTGAGCTGTTTTGGCCCTTGAGGGCCCGGTAGAACAAAAGTCACTTTCCACTGAAGTACGACCACTTTTAAATCGCCTGAACCACTCTTTAATTTGAGTATCACTTATAAAATCATCACCATACACTTTCCAAATCATAACTATTATTTCTGAATAGTTTTTATTAACTTTTTGGTAAAATTTAATGCACACATTTTGTTCTGTGAGTTCCGTCACTCTGAAATTCGACGCGTCCGTGGTTAGATGTTTACGCAACTACGTAGACAGGTCGAATAAAGATTCGGATGTCCGTGTCACTTTCCTGACAGATCTCATCGATCTTTACAGGTTTATATGTTCAGCGTTATTGTTTTTGTCTTTATTAGATCCCTATATTTGCAGTTTTCTAAAAACTATTCTACGATAATTCATTTGAGATTCCATTTCTTTAGCAGAAAAATAAAAGTCGCCTTTCAAAAAACCTTATTCAATCTCTGTTCGAAAGATCAACGAGCAACAGGAGATCACCGCGCGTGATGCCATTAGAGTTTAGACCTTCGACGAAGTTTCCAACTTCTGACTTTAAGCTCATTCGCAACATTTCTTGGCGTATTGCAATTATCCTTAATATCATTAAAAGCAAATTAAATTTATATTATATTTTCATTGTCTTATTTAATTTAATGCACTTCCAGCAGTTTCTTTAGTATTCGAATATTCTGCTTGTATAATGAAATAATATTGAATAGATAACATTCCTTAAACATATAAAATCCTTGTTTAACTAAACTTTACTGAAATTTCCATGGAATGTGTGTTCAAAGGGAGCTAAATTCTATGGAAAATGTATGTATGTTATATTTGCATTATGGAGGATATCTGAAGTATTGAGAGAAATTCTTTAAAGCTTGTCAAGGCGTTTAAAAAAATTTTAAATTACAAAAAGCCTTCACGTTTTATCTAAGATTATAAATTTAAAAGTGATAAGCATTTTAATCGTGCTTGATCCAATTCTGTGAAGTAGAGCGAAGTGAAAATGCTAAAATTAATTGAATTGTCTTGTAGACAAAAATTTGGAATCAGTTAATATTTTCTGTTCCCTTTTTTAAATTTATAATTTAAAAAAAAATCGCTGGAAAAAGGGTTAGTCTTACGGAATTTCTAAAAAAGCGTTTGATCTATTTTACAATTTTTCGAAAAAACAAACAACATATTTTGAAATTGAGTTAAATGCACAATTTTCTGTAAAAAGCTATAATTTTATTTAAATTAATTTTTTCTTTAGATACCTAAATATATTCGGCAGACATATTAATTATTTTTTTCTTACCACAACTAATATAACAGGACTTATAAGCGCAACCAGAATAGGAGCTCACCTAAAACAAACAAGAAAGTAAAACTTAGTCTCTGAAATGATAGATAATGAGGCATGCATGGGTTAAAGCGTACATAGAGCTCAAAAAAGGGTCAATATGGTATTGTTTCACAAAAAAGGGGAAGAATAGAGGAAAGATTGAACAATATCATTTTTACATTTTATAAAGAAGTCAAAATCTTTTTATAAGAAATTTCATAGCTTTTAAATAATGTTAAATAATTTGTTAACGATTTTTGATATTAAATAATTTTTTTTATGAACTTAGGCCTTTAAAAATACATTCATAACTCGTAAATCTATAATAACTTTGAATATAATATAGGAACTCTATAATACATAACTCGTGATTGAATAACTCTTCAATCCTCTTAAATTCAAATTAAAAACAGTTCAAGCTTGCGCGCCTAAAATATTTTAAAGTAGTATAAGCGCAAGCGCGCGAACCACGTGTTCATAAGACTGGATTTTTATCTCATAATATAAATACAGCTATTTAAAAAACAATAATAACAAATTTTCAAATATTCAGAGTTGTACACATTTTTTAAACGAAAGCTCTAGATATTCTTTGGAATCTCAGGTATCTCAGTCCAAAAGAACCTCAAAGATCGGAAATAGGGTAATTTATTGACGAAAAAGGGGAAATCAGGGAAAACTTAAAATACAATCTTTTTATAAGAAATGTAATATTTTTAAGTAGAGCAAAATAATTTGTTAATGGCTTTCGACATTAATTTTTTATTGGAATATTCAATTTTTTAAGTATTTAATCTTTTACGTATTAAATAAACAGAATTCACCTTCTAAATTTATTTTTTTACAGAGAGGTCATTTTTGAAGGTCTACAATTTTCAGTACTTGAAACTTGTTGTAATTTATATAGTTATATTTGTGTTATGATAGTTTTCTTTCTTATCTTTTACCTTATTTACTTATCAATAATTGATTTAAGTGCTTCAATATCATACAGATTATTTTATTATTTTCATTATTATTTATAAATTAATCGATAACAATTGTATTCACAATTCGAAAAGATTATAATAAATAATTATGAATGTTGAAAAGAAAAAGAAAATTTTCACTACAAAAGGTAGCATCAAGTATTTTGTATTGCGGTTTGTAACGTAATTCAGGCTCCTATAGCTTTCAAAACAAGAAATTTTTAAAACATTTTTATTTCTTTTAACACTTCTATGGGTTTACTAAATCTAATACAAAATAAAGTTGGGCTGATTCTTAACGGTAACGAAAAGATAGTCTATTCTTCGTAGAACCCATTGATATTCTAGTTTTGAATAGAATAATTTTGTAAATCATGAAAAGGAACAATAATTTTTGTAGTTCTCACGTATATTCAAGAATTTGTGATCATTTCCTACGCAATTCAAATACTGTACTTTCATATGAAACATATTTAAAGAGAAAAGGAGAAAGAGGGGATGTTTTTCGTAAAACAACAGATAACGGGGAATTAAAATATGTATAAATCATTCATACTATTTAAAAATCCACAATGTGAAATTTTTAAATATTAAGAGTTCTAAAAATATTTAAAACGAGTTAAATAATTTAGAAAGCCATTAGTTCTAGTTAAGTAAGATATGTTTGAAAAAACTTTTACTTTCGTATTTTTAATACTTTCATGTAAATAAAATTTCATGTAAATAAAATAAAAATAATGAAAATGATCCAATGAATTTGTATAATATTGAAGCACTTAAATGAATTATTGATAAGTAAATACAGTAAAAAACAAGAAATAAAAAAATATATCATAACATAAATATAACTATATAAGTGCAATAAATTTCAAGTACTGAAAAATATAGTCCTTAAAAAATGAGCACTTTATAAAATAATAAGTATTAGAAGGTGAGCTCTTTTTGTTAATTATGTAAAATTACGATTTATTCATTAATTACCTAATTTCTTAAGAGAAAAAATATTCGTGATTATCAGAGTGATTTTAATCATAAAATGTTTTATTTAACAAATGTTATTTTTATCTGGCGGTTTTGTATCTCATGAATGGATTTCTAACGACCAAGCACATCCAGTTAAAAAATTTTCTTTAATGTCGGAAACGATTAAAAAATTATTTTTCGTCACTAGAAAATATTGAATTTCTTACGAAAAGAGTGTATTTGAACTTTCCTTTAATTTCTCCCTTTTTCGTCAGTAAATTACTGTATTTCCCATTTTCTGAGTCTCTTTCGGAAATCCAATGCCTCGGATTACCAAGAATTTCCAGACATTTTGTTTCTAAAATGTGTAGAACTTCACAACATTTGAAAATTCGTTGTTATTGTTTTTTAAATAGCTGGCTTTCAATACTATAGAATTAAAACCTAGTTATGTGAACACGTTATTCGCGCACGTACGATGCCTACATTGCAGGTACTTCAGTTTAAATGTCAATAACGATTGCGCAATCGTTATTCAAATTTAAACTAAAGAATCTGCAATGCGGACAAACAGAGCATCGTAACTTATAATAGTTACTTAAAAAAATATTTGATTCGTGTAAATTCGCCAAAAAAATATTTTAGCTTTAAAATTTGATTTAGATCCTATATAGTTTAGTTTAGAATTAGTCAAATGTAAAAGGTTTAAATTAACCATGATGGATAATTCCGTTAGTGAAAAATATACTTTCACTACTCGCGGTAGTATATTCTAATTTCTAATAGATTAATTTTGTAGGCGCAAAAGAGGATGTCAGTATTACGATTGCTGGACGAAGGATTCAAATGCGAGAAGCTACATTAAAGATTACAATTACAAACTAGTTTAAAGTGATATAAATTGTAAAACTTCCAATAATAATTTAAAAGTACTAAAGATACTTTTTCATTTTAAATAAGAGAATATTTCAGTGCACATATATATTTTAAATTTAAAAGTTTCCATGGAGAATAATGTTTAATTCATGAATCTGATTGTGACTGATTGTCAGCCACTCAACGCTGCCAGAGGCAGAAAATTAAGTTACTTTTTTGCTCCTCCTTAGAGTCCTTGGAACATTTTTCTTTCGTACCTAACAGTCTGGTACGTAGGTAAGTCACCGCAACTTGAAGTTGCGAAAGAGCAGTTTTCGACGAGAAGTATCGATCGGAGAAGATGCTGTGACCGGAATGATAAGTAGGTGTAAGTACGATGGACCCTCAGGTGTATTTTCTAGGAACGGAAAGACTCCACTTTGTCTAGAAGTCAGTCGTAAAGCCAAGCTAGAAAAATCTCTGGCAATCATTGGCCCTGAACCGTAAACGGGCAAGTGTTGAATGAATCATTCGGGCGTAACTAGATAATCAATTTCACGAGTCACATAAAAAAGTCGATTCACCCATTAGGCATCTATCTTTTTCCTTGTTTTCACCTCAAATTGATTTAAATCACTCCTTTCTAGCGAAACGTGGTAACAAGCTCTTAGCTTGTGGACAAAGCTCACCCAAGTGCTTTTATCCTGCTCTCGAATCATGATCAGTTTTCTATCAAAATACAAGAACATTGCACGGAAAAAATTTCTTGAGGCGAACGAGAGTCAGCTTTAGTTGATTTGAGTTTGAGTTCTCGTAAATGAATAATTTTGAGCAACTCGCTAAGTTCGAGAATTTATTATTTTCTGCAGATACTAAGATAAGCAAAACCTTTTGATAGTATAAAAATAAAAATTTAAGAAATTTAAATTAGAGTAACGTCAAATATAAAATTCTATTTAACGTCCAATAATCAGGTTAATGTATAGTATTCCTAAAAAAATAAAGAATCCAACGAAAGAATTTGGAAAACCACCATAAAATGTTCCTATTGTTATTTGAAAAAACATCCTCTTAAAAAAAATAATTTTCCTAAAAAAGAACAAATAATTTTGGAAAGAAATAAAAAAGAGGAAAGAAAAATGAGAAGGCCACAAACCGAATCTCCTTCCTTCTCTTTTTTTTATTTCTTTGATCTTTTTTGTCTTTATTATTATCAAATCACAATAAAAAACATTTGTAAATAATATTCAAACGTTTCAATACTCATACAGCACCCTTATCAAGGTAAGCAAATTTGAGCAGAGAGGAACAGCAACCAAACAACGATGCTATCAAAGTATCAAAGGGAGAGGATCGCTCTTTCGTTGCAGTTTTTACCTGCTCAAACTTTCTTACCTTGATAAGGGTGCTGCATGGGTACCGAAACGTGGGTCAATATTATTGATAAATATTTTTTTATTGTGATTTGATAATAATAAAAATAAAAAAGACGAAAAAAATAAAAAAGAGAAGGATTGAGATTTGGTTGGTTGTGTTCGCATTTTTATTTTATTATTTTTATTTTTGTACAAATTTTTTTTTCTTTTTTACACGGAGAGAAATTTTAAGGGATTAATTCACGGAAATGCTCCTTGATTTTATTCACGCGTTGGCGCAAGAACTGTGATCCCGGAACCCATGCTTTTAAAGCCACGGCTGTTTATCTAAAAGCAAGGGTTCCGAGATATTAGTTCTTGCGCAAAAGTGTGAACAAAATCAAGGAGCAGTTCCGTGAATTAATCTCTTGAAATTTCTCTGTATGTAGGAGCATTTTTTTCAAGTTGATCTTTTTTTAAATAACAATAGGAACATTTTATGGTGTTTGTCCGAATTTGGTTTTGTTTTAAGGAATTCTATACATTGACATATTAACATACAGTGGCCAATTTTTCATTTGGAAGTGAGAAAATGAATTTCCCTGAAATCCGCATTGGATATTTGGAGGGCAAGCTTATTGTTTCCCTCGCGTTTCTTTATATTTTAATTTAGTTACCACCATGCTTTGTCCACTTCAAACGTGATCGAGAAGCGATAAGTGCGCAGTTGCTGATTTCGCACGTCTTTAAGTCACGATAACTTAAATTTCTGTTAACCTTTAGGAATTTAAAAAAACTATTTGTAATTGTCAGATACCGCTTCTGAATGTTCGTGAAAATTTAGTAAATTTACTATAAAAGTTACTGAATTTCTTTTTCCGCAACCTAATTTTGTAAACTTCAGTTACTTTAGTATCCTAAATGTATCGAAACTTTCCGAACGTTTCCAACAGTGTATAAAATGCAGGGAATACAACTTTAATGAATTTTGTTTTTTCAACGATAGTCTTTTGCATAACACATGCATGATTTTGGTGGACCAAGAATCGAACTATTAAGAACGGTGAAAGTAACCGAACGTTAGACAACGACCCAAAGAGGCCTAATGTCTCTGCTCAATATTTGAAAGTACATTTTTATAAACCAAGATATGCTTTAAAAAACCAAATTATGCTACAAAATTGTACAAGGAGGTTTAAAAAGAATTACGTTCCTTAAAAATCTGTTTTTAACCGATTTTCTCAAGTATTTGTTTTTTGAGAAACATAATTTTTTCAAATCTCCTTGTGCAATTTTGTAGCATAATTTGTGTTTCTAAAGTTTATGTTGGTTTAAAAAAATGTAAATGCAAAAAAAGTTCACTGTATGACAGAATTTTTGGTTTATATTATCCAAATAAATTGGTTGTGAAGGTATCCTCGAACAAAAAAATGTCCTTGACAACGAATGTGAATTGAATCAAATCAGTTTCTTCTCGGGAGCAAATGGTTTCCTAATTTATTAAAAACAAAATATTCATAAACTTAACAAACATGAATATCCATGTTCTAAAATCTAAAGCGTGAAGCTGTCTCAAATAAAAAACAATTCTTTATTTCAGCCAGAGGAAATCAAGGCAAGATGAGCATATGGGATCAAATAACACACTGAATTTTCTCTCAAAACATGTGGTTTTCGTTGCTCTTCTCTTCAGAAATAACGAAAGTAATGAAATTGAATTTCTCCAGAACAAAAAAAATAATGAAGTAAATGAGGGAAAAATAAAAGTGATTGAAATTTCAACAGCTGCATCCTGTTATTCTATGATACGTTGAAACAATAAAAAATTATTGAAAATAACAGATAATATTACCAATATAAAGGTTTTTGTTAAGTTTATTTATCGAACTCAAATTTACTAATGTATTTATACAAATTAATTAACAAAAACATTCCATATTAAAGTTTTAATCAAAATCACGATTTGGGGCAAAATGAGCCAGGTATATAGGGTGAGACGAGACTCTTGTACACCTTCTCATAACCTCTTTATGAAACTAGTAAAAAAGTTTTTTTCTGGCAAGATTTCAGTCTTTTCGAGTGCAATTTTCGAAAATAGGTAAAGATTTAAGGGCGAGTTGCCATCTTGAGAACTAACGAATGAAAAACTGATATGATACCATAAATTACACACAAACAACAGAAGTTAATTTTTGTTGCGGCAATTTCAAGTAGATAAAGCTGGATTTTTTTGCATCGAAACAAAATAACATTTAATAGAGTTGACATGATAACCATTTCTCATGTGGTGGGAAAATTTTAATACACGAAGATAATTTTTTTTGCAGGTAGAGATTAATTTGGAATAACTGTAAAGATTACATTTCGTTTTTCTGTTTTCCGATAAATTATTATAGACTATCGAAAAATTAACGTAAATTACCGGAAATTTCTGCAAATTTTTAGATATCTTTAATTTTAGACCATTGTTGGATACTTCAAATTTCCGCAAATTTTTAAAAACCTTACGTTGTCGGTAATGTATAACATTTCCAGAAATTTTCAAAATTAACTACATTTTGTGTAATTTATAAAATCACAAACAACTTTCCAAATTTGTTGTTAGTTATGGTATTCAAATATTTGGTATGTCCTTATAGAATGTTACCTTTCAATTGTTATTCGAATTTGTCAAATTTTCCAGTTATTTTCTATTTTGAAAAATGAATAGTAGAACGAATTCCAATTAAAGAAAACTATTTGTTAGCTAATTGATAATGCGCAGAAATGAAAAATAGTACAAATAATAAAATAATAATATTTGGTAATTTTGTAATTATCCTGATTAAAAGTAAAATTTGAAATATAAATAATGCGAGCAGAATCTTTAAAATTCACTTACACATGATTTTTATTTCATTTATGAAGAGTTAAAAAATGATCTGAAAAGTCGAATATTCAAAAATACACTCCTGATACACGTATTGTACGACTGAATTGTGGTAAAAAAAATTGATGTAAAAAGTCATTCAGGTCTGAACAAATGAAAAAAATGTTAATTTTGTGATTGCAGTCTAAGTCTTAGAGTCTCTAAGTCTCTAAGTCTCTAAGTTTTAGAAAAAGAACTGATTATAAAAAATTTACTTTTGAATTAAAAAATAAAACAAAAATATTTCTCACCTTCTCCCGGACCAAATATTTTCTGTTCTTTTCTGACCAAGTGCAAATTTTCAAAGAAAATTTTCAAAGAAAAAAGACTAAAATTCAACCACTAATAGCTGTGAAAATCTTATCTCTAGGTCATTTTGTCATTCCATCGATTTGAAACTATTACACTATGCATCCATATTTTCGGAGATATTCAACATTTAATGTTCAATATCACATACAAAATAAAATAATCATATTGCGCAAGTGCAGAAACGTGAAAAAATATAGTCATTTTCGGAAACACAGGGTCGTGGTCAATGAGACTACATTTGCCACATCAGAAACAGCATTTCCGGTTTGTTTGATATAACCTTTCACAAACAGCAAAAAATGTGCTTTTCATTGAAAAACGCGAAAACAAAGAATATTTTAGCCTTCAAGTTGGTATTGGACAGAAGAAAGCATAATGAAATCTCCCATCAATTGATGAAAAACAAAATCTTGTACCCTAGTGTTACGTGCTGCTGTTAAAATTAAAACTAACCAATATTGTATAAGCTTTAAGGTTTCTTTTATTAACAATTTAAAAAATTTCTGGTATATCTTATACCTAATTATTTTTAGTGTGAAGGATTTTTAGATTAAATGTTTTATTTTTGTTTCCAGTTTGAGGAAATAAAACAGAATCTCGTGCAGAGTAAATTGTCTTTGATTCCCATCCGGCTTGATGGCAAGTTTTCCGTGCTCGTATTTTAAATTGGGGGTCTCTTTTTATTATCGCAAAGAATGGAAAGGATAAGAAACGCTCTGCACGGAGAAAATTGTAGGTTCTAATGACCACTCTCCTGAGAATTACTTGGAGTTTTCTTTAGCTTCGCTACTGTACGTACGTTACCGAAGCCGTATCCCAGGGATCAGGGTTCCACCCGACCCTGAATCCGACGATCGCCCTGAAGGGAATCTCGCAATTTTCTAGCCCGCCTAGCGCAATATTAGCGACGAGAAAGATAAAGCGAGTGCTGGTGACGCGATAAAAACACTACGTCTACTTCCCAAGCATCTCTCAATGTTTTTTTATGATCTATTTTATCTTTTTTTTATGTGTATTCTGAATTAAATGCGCCAGAAATAAGATTTTAATTAACGAACTTCCTGCTGGGAATACATTTCTCTTCCTCATCTGACAACAGAGTTGAATTCATTCAACTGTTATGAAATTATAAGTTTGCTCCCTTGATATTATATAAGTTAAAATGTTATCAAAATTCAGTTCTATATTAAGCGAAAGATGTCTACTAGCGTGGTTAAAAAAAACTTGTTTTCATTCTTCGGCGGCCCTATCGCAAGTTTGTTTTTTTGGATGAGAAAAAACTCTCCTAATTTTTTCTGATATTTATAAAATTGTTTAGAGCTTACGAGTATCGAAACATAAAAAGTGAGATGATCGTGGTTCTCGATTTTTTTTTAATATAGGTACATATTTGCTTTAGAGCAATATCTTATGAGTAAAAACTGTAACCAATACGACGGGTAAAACTCTTATTTGGTGTCAGATTGATTTCTTAAGAACAGATAAATATAATGAAAAAATATATAATAGAGATGAGAATCAAAATTTAAAACCTCTGTGAGCACCACTATAAAATTTTTTTAAAAATGTTCTTCAATAAGGCTTTTAATGGCTTCTTTATCACTAAAAAGTGGTAAAATAGCAATACACACAAATATATTGTATATAATTAGGAGCAACAAAGAATAATTTATGTTACATAAAATCTCTTTTATTATTCGTAACAAAGTTACAGACAGTAAATACCAGAGATAATATATATTTGAAGTTGGATAAAAACGATGCAAACAATTGAAAACTACCGTTATTCGACAGCAAACAATTTTTATCGCGAGCCTGATAAAAATTAGCTGCCGTAAGATAATTGTACTTGACAATTGTTTGCAGCCTTTTTATCCAACTTCAGATCAATAATATTCCTTGGATTTACTATGGTTGAACTGTGTAATGTTGGCCATTCTTGGTTTAAAAGAAGCATGCACTTGGAAAATGTTTTATTCCCATTATCAGTCGAATGAGTCATTTATTGATATTATACGAATAATTAGTGAAAGCTAAAATGTATCAACCAGCAACTATCATGATTAATTTGTCGAATATTTGTAAGAATATTGAGGAAAAAAAATAGTATTTTAAGCTTAAGGACTATCGTCCCACCATCAGTATATGAAATTTTTCCTAATAAGAAAAGTCTACATGGTCCAACTGCATACCTTTCCTGATTATAAGAAAATATAGAAAATGATTTCATGTAACAGAAGTTATTTTTTCCCTCATATTTATGTATATTGTTATTTTAACCAATTTTGGTGATAAAGAAACCATTCAAAGCCTTGTTAAAAAAATGACTAAAATATTTTTTCTAGTGCCCAGCTTTTAAATTTTTCACCTCATCTCTATTATATTTTCCCCCTATTGTACGGGGAATGTCCCAGAATTTTTGGCAATCCTTACATTATTCAAGTTTCTAACCACAGGCTTCTCGAATCTTGTCATGAATTCCCGGTTTTTGCCCGTATTTTTCAAGGTGCACAAAATTGCTTGCTCTCCCGTTTTCCCAGGTCACTAGAAACCCTGAGAAAGAGTGTGAGTCAAACATTTTAAAGTACCTATTTGCAGTTTAAATCTTCTAGCTTTTTACTTTCACAAATTTTTCCACTTTTCTTTGTAAACTTATTATCGAGACTCAAATAATGGTCAAAAGGGCAGCATGAAAATTCTTTTTCAAAGAAAAAGGGGAAACCCCTGGATGGAAAAGCAATTTTTCTACTGAAACCCTCAACACTGTCGTTGGCTTTTCCTTTGAACTTTAGAAACCCACAGCACGGCTCGGATAATATTTACCCACCCACACTGTACCCTTGGAGAAGAGACTCTTGATTAAAAATCCAAAGTTCCTCGCTTCTGATACAGAGACTGCAACTATACGTCGGATACCATGAATTCTCTCCAGTTTTCTCCTCTTGTTGGAAAGACAGAGAATTCGATTTGTAATGTATATATCAAAGAAACGAAGATAGCACCACCGCTACAAAGTTGCAGCTCGTTCTTCGCCCCACTGCTTCACCTTGATTGAATCTATCGGTGCAAACTTGATATCCAATAGCTAGAATATCCGTCGATGATCAGCGAGTGGCAAGACGTATCAATGAAATCCGGATAGGGCAATTCCAAACTACCTATACGAAAAAAGCTGAAAATCTGTTTCTTCCAATTTATTTTAGAACATACAGTCGGACGTATAAAAAAATAATGTTTTTTATTCATACAGAATCTTCCGCAAGAGTATGACACTTAAAAAACTAGCGATTAAAAACATGCACTCACTTCTCGCAGGATCTCTGGGACTGAATAGACTAGAATAAGTTATAAATAAACGTGGAAAGGTTATTTCATTTCGCACCAAATGAGTCCCATTTAAAGTATTAAAATTTAATAAATACTGAGATAGTGAGTTAAAAAGATCGTTCTAATTTCTGCTTATTTTCAAGATACAAATTCAACTTCTGATCAAATCTCGACAAATAATTATACAAATTTGAAAGTGAACCAAAATAAACATTAATATCTTTTCCTTAAAATTAGCCTAAGAAACTGTAAAAATATTCTTTGATTCTTGAATGACTAGATCTGTCGGGAAAGTATCCGATTTTGTGCTCTAACGTTGTACCTATTTGTGCTATTGCCAAAAACACATGTCCACTCTTTGAGGGGGGGGGGGGGTCTGTGAGGCCACCTACTAAGTGACAATGATCTGCAAATCTTTATTCAACTAGTGTACGCAGTTGCAGAAACGTCTCACAACGTAAAGGTGGGTTTCCGAATACGCGACTGGAGCAGCGCTATTCAAATCGCGCGTTTTAGTTTATGACTGCTTATCGCTGAATCTTATGGCGCCCTTTTCTAATGCGCGAAACCCGACGCGCGACGGTAGGGAGCCCGAGGGCGACTATAAATCGCGGCGACTAGACTGCTCGAGAAGCCGTCTAGCCGCCCAGCCACCGCGACTTGAGTATTCAAAAGTGTGTTTTTACTTTGTACTTTTTAAATACTTTCTCTGCACAAGGCTGCTTTTTCTGCTAATTATTTAATTCTGCTTAAATATTTTAATCTTTTTAATTTTAAGCAATTTCAGTGAAAAGCATTAAAACTTGATGGATTATAATTTTGTTTTTAATTGCAACTTTTAAACTAGAAGTTAAAAGTTAATAATTATTCAGTTATTATTTATACATCAAAATTTGTTTTGAAATCTTGTTAAGTATTTCTTTAAATTATTTATTTCAAAAAAAATCTTTAATATTTTTTACATGAATTTAAAGCATATTTTTTTATTATCTGAAGATCTTCAACCAATGTAATTAAACTGGTTGATATTAACGCGGAAAAATGTTCGGAACACTGTGTCATCACAATAAAGATGCCGCTCTATTAAAATTTTCTGGAATCTCTCCGATTCCCTGTTTCAAAAAAGTTCTCGAATTTCACTTCGACTTGTCTCATTCAATAAAAGCATAAGAAGTACTTCCTCTTCTTCTTCCTCGAAAAGATTAATTATTAATTGATCCATTATGTCATGTGCTACTGTACAAGCTACTGCAGCAGACGTTCAAACTGGACTGATTACAGACAACGAAATGAAAATTGACCTGCTCGCTTGTTTCCAGACTCCCCGTAGGAAACCCGTAAGATTCACTAATCACACGACTAGTTTCGCGCAAATCAAATAGTGCAACTTCAGTCGCGCATAAGGAAACCCACCTTAAGCGCCGCCTTTCAGGATGATGGAACGCATAAAACAAACAGCTTGATTAAATTTTGCCAAAAACTTGGTCATTAATTTGCGGAAACGATCGTAATGATTTAGAAAGTGTATGATCATGAGTTTATAAATAATATATACCCAAGTGCAAATTGCGGGAGCTGAATAGACGGCCGAGTGTTGGTCCAATTTTGGCAGCTAAAGGTCGGCTAAAGTTATTGGGCCAATACAGGGATTTTAAGCGGCCTAGTGTTGAGCCAGTGCTGGCAGCCTATATTGGTTATTTATATTTGCTGATCCTCCACCTATGCTTGGCCTAGCATCGGCACTTTATTTCGTCAAGTCTCACTTTTAGCACCTAATAAACAATCTTACACGAAAAATAAATAAAAATGTATTGAAAAATTGTCAAAGTTCACGATGCAATTTGTTAAGTTCTGTCATTAAACATTTTAAATGTTTATGAAAAATTACATTTCCTGTCATTGCAAAAATTTGTAAAGTAGGCTACAACGGAAAAAAAACGAAATATTACGCGAAGAAAAATTGTAATAGATTTACATTATTTATTAAAAAATTATTGTATTGATATTCCTGTTAACAGTTCGTGTATTTTACATTTAAACAACGTCGCATACTGCCGACAGCTAGGCGATAGATTTAGATATACCAGGTGTATACATATGAAACCGGTATTTTTTCAAGAAAAAAACACATTTATTTCAAGAGAATGATAACAAATATTTTATTCAAAGTATGCGC
>NC_046664.1:43167173-43173410 GCF_010883055.1 Belonocnema kinseyi
ACGCCAATTAGCACAAATGGTAAGTTCCGACAGTGCCTACAAGTGTGCCTACTGGCCGCTAGATGGCAATACCGGTTTCATATGTATACACCTGGTATAGATGTAGGTTCGATACCCCGTAGCGTTGGAAATGTTATTTGTAATATAATGTTCAAAATGTAATATATGTATTCAATCTAAACAGGACCATTAATATTTATATTCAAAGTGATCGCAATCAATTAATATTTATTTTTTAAATACCTTTTTTGTCATATCCATAGACCCTAGACTATAGCAGTAGTGGTAACCAGCGTTGAGCCGACAATGGCAGCCAGACCTTGGCTGCCAAGTGCAGGCCAATGTTGGCCCTGAAGTCGAAATTCAGTGGAAAGTAAAACTCGCTCTGGCAAACCCACAACGGACAAAACATCTTAAAATATGAAACGACTGCGAGTGTTAATCAATGAAAATTGTGGCTTAATATTGGAAAGGATACAGGAACACATTAAAAAAAAAGAGTTCAAACTGATATCGAAATCAATGTCATTTTGGTATGCAACAAAAATGATACCGAATTAAAGAGCATTTTGATCGGCCGAAGTGAATGATCGACTTATGAGATCATGATGATCTGAATCGGGATCATTTATGAATTCAAACCAAGATGACTGACGTTCTAAGAGTACTTTAGCTCATATGCGAGCTTTTTATGGCTTCTGATTGTGCAGTGTGCTTGAAAAGTTAAAAAATAACGAAATCTTATATTAGAAAATATCACCTGGTAAGTGTAGTTGTCACTTTCGTGTGGTTAGATACAGTTTTTAGGTTATATCGTTATGACACCTGCGCCAAGAACTGGCGGCCATTTGGTTTAGTCTCACAAAATGAACCAAAAAATAAGATCAAAATGATCCGAGTGGAAAATCATAATGATCTCGAGAGTCAAATGATCGCTGGAGCAAAATGCTCTGCAACAAAATTAATCCTTTTTTTACTGTGAAGACCTCGGGATTCCAAAAACTGTTGTTTCGGAAATTTAGAGCCCAGATTTGGGGATGAGACTTCGTCAGTGACGATTACGTTATTCAGCAGGGCAATACACCTGACCATTAATCGCAGCTTATTCAGCAATTTCTGGTGAAACACGGACTTAAACAACTTCGGCAGCCTTGCGTAATTTATCAGGGCAATGCACCTGCCCATTAGTCGCAGCTTATTCAGCAATTTCTAGTGAAACACGGACTTACACAACTTCGGCAGTCTCCATACAGTCCTATGCTGGCTCCCTGTAACTTCTGGCTGTTTCCCAAGTTGAAGTATCGTATAAAAGTAGAGATTTCAAGACGTAGATGAAATAAAACAGAATGCGACGAAGCAGTTCCGAAAGGTAACTTTAAGGAGTTCTTCCGACAGTGGGAGATTAACCGAAAAGAGGTTGAGGCTTCTAAAAGGAGTACTTTGATTTTTGACATGTAAATTTTTAATGATGATTCAAGAAATAGTAAACATTTTTTAAGTTTCTTATGCTTATTTTAAAAAGGAGATGTGAAGATTCTTTTTGTTTGACTTTCAAATGCTTTCCATTATTTTCCTAGATTTTTAGAGGCTTTAAAATCGAATCTTGAACATTGGCAAAAATTAGACACTTACTAACCCTAAAATTGCCACAGTTATGAATTAGCAATCTGAAAGTATTTGAGTAAAAACGTTTTAAATGTAATTACTGAGTTATTATAATCGTACAATTCTGAACAATTTAAATGACAAAGAAGACATTATTTATTTATTTATTGTTCAATTCCAAATTGTAGAACCTGAGACGATTTTAATTTTTAATTGTCTCATTCGTTTTCGAAATATCAATCATCTTGTATTTGACTCTGAATTATGTCAATTTAAAATCGTTAAAGTATTTTTTAATTACTTGTTATCTGATGAAGTATCAGAAAGATTTTTTTAAATTTCAACATTTTAAAAGAGATGAATTTGAATTAAAAAATGCGTTTAATGATGACCTAAAAATGGTTTCAATTTGAAAGCTTTCTATATAAGATTATTCCTTACAATTTGAAATAAAGTTTTATAATTTTGCAAGAATCATTTCAAAAACAGTGAATTTCACAAACTAATAGAATAAAATAGTAATTTAGAGAGATTTAAATGCTCGCTAGAAGACATGATGTAAAAATTAAAAATGTTAGATTTCCACATTTTTAATGTTCTCAATTTAACAATTAAAAATTTAGATACTTAACAATTACGATTGTCAAATCTAAAACCTTGCAAATTAATCAATTGTACACTAAAGTCTTTAAAATTCAATAACAGAAGATTAGAAGTGTTCAATCTGTATAATTCTTCACTGGAATCATAGTTATTTTTATCAATTAAAAAACAAGCTCGTTTAATTTTACTTTATTTCATATTATATCAAGTAATATTTCAAGTGACTATACTAAAACTAAGAACTAAAATAAATTATTTTAGAAAATAAATTCACACCTATTTCGAAGCATTTTCCAGATCTCGAAAAATGAATTTTTATCCGGATTCTGGGTCGAGTGGCTACCGTGATATACCTATCATGATATACTAAGGTATTGATAAAACTTAACAATATTCGGGGTTTTCCAATTAAAATGAAAGCGAAGCAAAGCAAACCTCAATCGTTTGATGCCGTTTCGAATCATGGACGCAGATTTACTTTTGAAATCCTGGTCTCTAAAATCTACCAACACGCTTTTCGTGTTTGAAAACATCCTTCTGGGAGTGAGTAACGATGCGAAAACACGCGATAACTGAAGGCGGTGAAAACGTCGAAAAACGAAAACCAAGAACGACATTATATCAGACTCTAAATATCAATATTTCCCATTTAAAACCATTTCTCAAGATAGTGTATTACGATATTATTACAAAATATTTGTTTAACTCTTTAGCTCATTTTGCTCCTATCGCACTTCTCTACAATCAAGTGACGCAACTCTATAATTTATTGAACATCATAAAATTTCTCAAGTCATTTGTAGATCGCACTAATTGTTTAATGATCAAATTAATTATTCAAAAGATGATTTAACGCTCTCTTGCAATAATTTCTCAGCACTACAATTTTAAAACTTTTAAAAGCAGAAAAAAGCCAGTAATGGGAAGTAACTAGTTTCTTTTAACTGGTTACAAAACTGAGTTTTCGAAAGTTTGAAAATTGAAATTTTGCTTTACCCTGGAATTCAAACTTTTTAGAGATCTCTAGAAACAATTTTAAAAAGAAAAAGTAAATTTATTTCCAGAGTTGACTAGTTTTTTCGATTTAAATTAATTTTTTAATTACAAATTTTACTATTCAATTTTTGGCTGAAAATTGATTTTCTCTAATTAAAAATTCAACTAGAGGGGTAAAAGTTAAACCACTGACTTAAGAATTTATTTTGTTGGTTGAAAGCTCATCTCTTTGCGATAGATAATTTAACTTTTTTTTCTTAAAATTAATTTTTTTAACCGAAAATGAACTTTTCCATTTATTGTTGAAAATTGACTTTTGTTAGTTGAAAATGCGCCTTTTAGGCTTTAAAATTGATCTTTTTTGTAGAAATTTTCGCCTTTTTAGATAAAAATGTACCAGTTTGATTGAAAATCATTCTGTTTTAGTTGGGAATTAAAATTTTTTGATGAAATTTCTCATCGCTTTTGGTAGATTTCAACCATTTTTTTAAACTAAAAATCTGTTTTCGTTGAAAGTCGAACTACTTTATTAGAAATTTATTAATTTGTTGAAGAATTATCATTTCAGTTGAAAATTTATCCGTTCCATTCAAAATTTAATTCTTTTTTTTTTTAGGTTGCACATTAATTTTTTCTCTGAAAATTTAACTATTTCATTTTTGTAAATTTCATATTTTTCAGTTGAAAATTCAGCCATTTTATTGAAAATTGATTTTTTTTAGTAGAAAATTCAACCGATATGCCAAAAATTACATTTTTTTTTTGTTCAAAAACTGACTATTTTTTTTTAATTCGCATTTCTTTGTATTGGAAATAAATTTTTAAACTGAAAATTCAACGACTCTATTTTTAATGGAAAATTTTGCTTTTTGGTCCAAAAAATTATCTTTTCTAGTTGACAAAACAACTATTTGGTAGAAAATCAATCTTCTGGGATAGAAATTCAATTTATAACTTAAGATACTTTGTTTCAAATTCATTTTTTTTGTTTGAAGATTCAAACTTAGTTGGAAATTCATGTCTTTAATTAAAAATTGAATGATTGCTTTTTTATTCTTTTTTTTTTGTTACCAATGACTTTTTTACTGAAAGTTTAAGTATTCTAGTTAAAGATTTACCATTTTAGTTTTAAATTCATCTCTTGGGTAGAAAATCTAACTATTTTTGGTTGAATGAGAATGTATCTTTTTTATATAAAATTTTACTAACTATTTCAAATTGTTATTATTTTGTAAGAAAAACACTCTTTTTCGTTGAAGATTGAACTATTTGGTAGACACATTTTTTCCTAGTTGAATACAAAATCTTTCCGGGTTCAAAGTTAAACGCCATTCTTAAAAATTCATTTTTTTTTTGTTTAAGATTCACCATTTTAGTTGAGAATTCATCTGTTTCAAAATTTTAATTGTTTGTTGGAAATTATTGTTTTTACTGAAAATTGAACTGTCCTGGTCGAAGATTTATCATTTTAGTTACAAATTCATTTGTTTGGTTGAAAATTTATCTAGTCTGTTGAAAGCTGTTTCTTTATTAACATTTTTTTAACTGAAAATTGAACATTCCCTTTCGGTCGGAAATGCAACGTTTTTAGTTGAAAATTAAACTATTTTTTGGTTGAAAGTTGATGAATTTTAGTTGAAAATTTAGCGATTTCTAAAACATTTTCTGTTGGTCCGCGGAAATTGTAAATCTTCCAAAAGTGGGTCTTGGGACTAGTTAGATCTGTAGAATTACTTTATTTGTTGTTCTAAACATTAATTTTTGGTCCGCAAAAGTGGATCATTTTGATCTGAAGTTGATAATCAGAATGATACGCAACGGTTGGATATCCCGGGATTTCCTGTGTAAAATTTCTGATTAATTCGAGGTGCAATAGAGCTGATAAATCGATATTTGGTCATGGTCAGTGTAGTGATTGAATGTCATGTTCGCTCACGTCCGGTCAGTGCCTCCGCCCCAGGCACCTTTCGATTCCACGGTCTTCTGACTTCTGCATCACCAAAGCCTGCTAGCTAGAGAGTTCCACGACTCAAGGCACCTTATGCTTGCACCATATCAAGAAATCTTTTTATACCTGAAAATAGTAAGAAAGACTTATTTTCCTCGACCACACTAAAAATTTCTCGCTTAATTTCACAATGGCATTCTACTGCTCAATCTAATACTTCTGCTATTTATTCACGGTTTAAAAAACTAAAGATCTAGATAAAAGTGCAAACAATCAACAATTAAAAATAAAAGACTCTAGCTTCCCAACATGATTTTCTATTGATACCGATACTTTTCACATGCTGAAATCAGGTGTCATTTCAATACACATGTATACATTTTTGTCGGATCTATCATTATGTTCGTAACTGACGTCATGAAAGTGAGAACTGTGAGAGCAAAAATTCCACTTCAGTAGATTTGTAAGAAATTTTATTTTTCCAGCTGTAAATAATGGAGTTAATGAGCTGGTAAATTAGAAAATCGCTAATTTTGCTGATCGATGTCTGTTTGGTATAACTGAAAGCTTATTTTAAACTTGTTAACAATAGATACTTAGTAATACAAAATATTTTTCTAAAAATGAGAAGAGCCAGTGTATTTTTAAGAAGTTTCTGCACTATTAGCAGAATTACTTCTTTTGATGAATTAATTTTTTTTATTCAAGATTTCCCTTTTGCAATTTAATACTCTATTGCTAAATTTGTAATGCTCTGCTTTAAAAAAACAGGGGTTATGCTGACTCAACGTTAAGCTAACGTAATAACGCGTGAAAATAACATTTAACCGAGTCCTGATTTATAACATAATTGAGGGCTCATTTAAGGCTCTCCACAACCACGAAAACAAATCTTCCAAAATAAACTCATGCCACTCAAAAACCACCCTTAATATATAGTAAAAAAACGTTGTAAATACGAGGGTAGTTCAATAAGTCCTTATAATGACCAACAGATGGCGCGCGATTCGCTCCAAATCATCTGTTTTCAGTCAGCACCACTCCCGACTAGATATATGGTGCAGTCACAGTCCACATCTTCTGAG
>NC_046664.1:43173510-43181402 GCF_010883055.1 Belonocnema kinseyi
ATAGAGCTCCAAGGAGATTATGTTGAAAAATAAAAAAAAATTTACCCAAAAAAAATTGGTTTTATACTTCATTCTAAGGACTTATTGAACTACCCTCGTATGACTCTCCCATATTTACGAGCTCCTTAGGGGCTCTCCACAAGCACAAAAACAAATTTTCTAATATCAACCCCTATTGATTGTACGCGCGGCTACGTCAGCTTAACGTTAAGCCAGCGTAACACCTGTTTTTTGTTTTAAGAGGAGCAATCAATTTCGAAATAGGGCATACAATTAACCCTCAATAAGCTCTTAATTTTGGCAAAAATAAATTTGTTCAAGTCAATACTTGTATAGTTTTCACATTTCATTGTCAGCTTAGCGTTAAGCCAGCGCAACGTAACCCCTGTTAGAAGAAAAGTGAAAGCATTAAATTTGTCAATAGGGTACTAAATAAGTGTGATTAATTAATACCCTATTATTTTTAAAAATAGAGTTTTTACCTTTTAACTATTGCTAAAACCTATGGAAAACTTTAAAATTATTAAAGAGAGACTAAGGTGTTTGAAATAGTATTTTATATTTTGAATAAGAATCATAGAGATTACTGTTAGAAATTAATTAAGGAAAATTTTATCTGGGCTGTTAAATATGTAATAATTTTAATACCTAATAATAATTTACAGTGTTTCGAGTAGATTTTGGAAATTTGTTCCTGATTACAGCGACCGAAGTTGACGTGTCCACTCGCCCTTTCCATTTTTCATTTTGTTGTTTTTTAATTATTAGTTGGTTTTTTATTGTTTCGTAGAGGTTGTTCTTAAGTAATAGGGGTTGGAGTTGAATTTTTAACCTAATTGATGAATTTTCAACTCCCAAAGATAAATTTTCAACAAAATAATGAAATTTTTCAAAAAAATAGTTGAAATTTTCACCAAATTGATGACATTTCAACGCCAAAAGATGAATCTTTAACCAAATATATAAAACAGATAAAAGTTTAACAAAAAAAGATGAATTTTCAATCCAAAAGGCCGAATTTTCTGTACAAATAGATAAAAGTTGAATTTTGAAGAAATATTAAAATTTTCAACAAACTAGTTGATTTGTAAAAAAACAGTAAAAATTGTAACGTATACTGATAAATTTCCAGCTAGAAAGTCGAATTTTAAACCAAGAAGATTAATTTTCAACAAAAAAGACGAACGTTTAACAAAATACATTAATTTTCAACTAGAAAAGACAAAGTTTCAAGAAAAAAGTAAAATTTCCAGTAAAAAAAAAACGAATTTTAAACAAAGTTCTTCAGCTTTTCATCAAAAACAGACAAATTTTTACCTAAAGACGAATTTTCTATACAACTATTTAATTTCCAACCAAACACTTTCTTTTTTAACCAAAAAGATTAGTTTTCTACCAAAAAAGTTAAATTTTCAACTAAAAAAGATATTCTCAACAAAACAGTTACATTTTTAACCAAAAAGATTAGTTTTATACCAAAAAAGGTGAATTTTCAACAAAATGGATGAATTTTTAACAAAATTGATGAAATTTTACCATCAAATAATACAAATTGTACGTAAAAATATAATCTTCTGGAGGAAGCAACTGAAAAAATGAATTAGAAATACAAGGCAAATAAATTATTATTGGCAGGAGTATTGTATCAGGGTGAACGCAAAATTCACAAATTTCATTCACACAAAGTTTCTTTAAATCAAACAAATTCTTTGTTATTTAAACTCATGTCAAACATAGTTTTTCTTTGCTACAGGCTGAAACAGATGTTTATTTTAAATATAGTTCTTGTTCAATACAGGCAAATTTGTTTGTTTGAAACATTTTTCTCGGTGTAATATTCAATTACCAGAATTTGAATCTTGTGAAATTTCTAACATAGAATATTTTATAAACGGAATAAAATTTAAAAAAAATTTAATTCAAAAATCTAAATTTTATTATCCTAGACAGTTATTTAAATTTCCTGTAAAAAAATTACCTAATTTTTTCTAGTTTTTTTTTCTTCTAAATACCTGACTTTTCCCTCATTTATAGGCCGCCCAGGTTTAATATACACATTTTAAGGAAGCAAAGAGAAATTAAAATTAAAAAACCAACAAAAAAAATGAATAAGCTGCTAGTTACCTCGTAGTTACAAATAGATTATTATCTCATCATAGAAACGAGTGGTAGGAGCAGAGAAGGATTTCCACATGCGGTCGAGACAGGTTTCGGTCTAGCAGGTTGCAATTAGTCCGTGACAAAGGTTTGGTGGGAATCCTAGCATTGGATTACCAGCGGGTACGGGGACTGTTCAATTATTATTCGATGAAAGCCCAGCCGAAATCCCTCACTTAGGTCACCTGACCAAACGCAACGAGAATCGGATTACGGCCGAATTTATCTCAGAACGAGCAAACGCGATAACAAGGTTATATCCCCAAAACTAAATCTGTCGAGAACCCTCTCAATTTTCGACATGGCCTTTCCCGGCATATCTTACCTCGTAATTATTCTTCACTGAAATTCGTCTTAATTCAGATATAAAGGAAAATCGTCCAGGTTGTAATAGAAGTCGGACTTCAAAATTCCAAGATATTTCGAGGTTTACCAGGACAACTTTTTTACATTCCAGAAAAGTTCTTCTACATTACTAGCAGAATGTCAATTTTATAAAGAGATATTACACAAAACGTTAAATTGAGGTGTTTTTGAAAATCTCGAATAACTCTGAATACAATTGTAGTGTGGCATTTGAGCGAGGAATACAAGAAATGAGCAACAACGAGAAAAGCTCTCGTCTTTTTTTTATGAAATCTCATCTCATCTCGTCTCATATAAGCGAGCTTCTCGAAAGATCGTATATTTCTATCAACTGCCTTGTCAGTGTCAAAATTAAGATTCGTAAACAAATGTCATAAGTAGTGTCATAAAATATGAAAGTAGTCATATGAGGCACAAAAAGCATAGCATTCCGAGTAAAATGTGTATTTCTATTAAATTATATAATTCTTTTATTAATAATTAAGGTTCCTAAATATGATTTTCAATAGTATAATCCTCTTTTTTTATCTCGTTAGTTTATTTTTTGTATAATCTTTGTTGTATAATCTTGTTAATATTTTTATCAAATATATATCGCTAAATAATCCTTTTACGTATATTTAAAGAATTCTTTAACTGCAAATTGCAAAGTTTACAAAAATGTTTAAACTAATTTGTTTCTATAAATTTAAAGAAGAACGTTTTCAAAAAAATATAAGCCGCTATACAAATTTGTTTGCAAGAATTCTTTAAATTCCGTGGCTAAGTGGCGCATATGTTGGGGAAAGCAGTGCACCCTTAATTTTTTATTTAACTTTATTTATTGATATATAGCAATTGAGGTTTAACAATTTTTAATTGTAGACATCTATATTTTTTACCCAGGAGTAGGAAATATCGCATTCAGAAATGCAAAATCAAGTGCCTACATTCGCAGCTTGGCCCCAGTATATTTAACAACAATGTTTTAAATAATTTTGAATTTTTAGTATTATAGTAACCAAAGAATAACACTGGCAATCGCCGATTGTGTCCCTACAAGAAATGAGGTCATTTATACAAATTTAATCAAATTCACTGATCAGGACCGCCATTGTTTGTCGAAACGTTTGAAACAATTAAAGTGTTTTTAATTTACCTGAACCTAAAGCTAAAAACAAACATCAAACTTGTCAATATATACATTTGATGTTATTTTTACCTTGAATAACAAATTGGTGATATTTAAAAAAAATCATTCTCAAGAGGCATCTCTAAATTTAATTAGCTTCGATCTAAAAAAAAATAAAATTTAAAATTGGTTAAAAAGTACGATCTCTGGAACTTTCTGAAGCAAAAGTGCAACTTTTTCCTCACTGCGTGAGAAAATCAGAGAGACTTGAATGAGAATGAGATTTGTACCCCTAAGCTCCAAAGCTATAATGCATCAAGTATTTCATTATGGTCAATCATCGGGGGACAAGCGGACGTGATAACGAGGTTAATTAGTTTGCGACGCCCGCACATTGTCGACAGTCCGTCGCACTACTGAATAATTTATTGCACTGTATGTGTATCAGTACAAGCATGTACCGATGTACAACTCAGTGAAAGCCAACATTCAAACCGTCAACATTCGCACGTGGCTGTCACGGTCCTTACTCTGTGTTACATGGTACGCAAAATGGCGCCAACGTAATTAACAGACGGTTTTAACTCTTCAGCCCCTTTAACCAGACCTTCCAGCACGAACAGGTTGATGTCAATGAGTGCGATCTGATGGATGAGAATGACGTCAAGTCTCGAGTCAGAGAGCTAACGAGGCAATTATTGTGAAGGATGCTCTGCCTAATCTCCACCACATTGCTTGTCATTTTTCATTTAGTCATCATTTTGTTCTTTTTTAGTTAAAAACCCGCAGGAGTAATTCCGTGGATTAGTTAGACCAACTATTTACTTTATGAAATATGGTACTGCTATTTTATTAGTTGTGACGACCAATTTCTTATTTGCTGGTACTAATTAGATAGTTATTCCAATTGATGGAATGTTTGTGCCAACAAATTAAATAGCAGTACCATAGATTATTAAAGAAATAGTTGGCCCAATTAAACATTTTTTTCAGTGCAAGATCGTCACGGCGCTATTGAAGAATATCGCCAAAAATATATCCCTAAAACACTGGCATAGGTCAATATTAGAGATAAAAACAAATAGAATTTTATCAAGATACGCGTCCTAAAGAAAATGGTTGATTCGAGCAACTAATAAAGTAGTAGGGCCGACTAATTGCCGTTGCCACTTGAGTGGTTGTGGTTACTATATGATTTTAAATGAGCAATAAGTTGTACCTACTAATATTACTTGTCCCAACAACTTCCGATGGTAGATAACCATTTCCAGGTAGTTGTACTTCCTACTTTAAGTGATAAGGGGTCGCCTATAATCTAGGATACCAATTTTGTGGCAATACCCCCCCCCCCACCCCAGTGATTTAGCCCAAAATTCTATCAAAACCGGGGAAGTGGTGCGATTTTTCACGAAAATAGAGGAATAATATTGGCGCGAATTCTTTGTAGTAAAATCAAAGTGAATAACGCATATTGAATTCAATGTGAAACACTTTTAAATACTGAGATTTCAAGTCCAAATATATTGCATTTTTACCAAAATAGTTCAATTTTCAACCAAAAAATATTTTCCAGCAAAATAGATTAATTTTTAAACAAACAGTGGCATAAACGATCAAATAGTTGAAATTGCAAGAAAAAAAAAACAAGTTCATTTTTAACCACAGAAGATACATTTTCAATCAAGGAAGGTTTCAATTTTTAACAAAATGGTCGGAATTTCCAAACAAAAATTAAATTCAAGTAACAGCAGTTGAATTTTCAAGTCAAAAAGATGAACTCTTTAGAAGGGAACAGAATGTTCAGCCCGAAAAGATTAATTTTGAACAAAAAGTTCATTTTCAACCCCGAAAGGTAACTCCTCTATCACAAGTGATAAATATTCTACCAAAAGCCGAATTTCTAACAAAATAGTTGAATTTATTAACCACAAAGATGAAGTCTCAATCCAGAAAAATAAATTTCAAATCAGAAACTAATTAAATTTTCACCTACAAAACATTTTTTTAACCAAAAATCTGTTGAATTGAACAAAAAAAAGACGAATTTTTGACCAAATAATTTAATTTTCTATAAAATTGTAGAATTTTCAAGCCAAACAGAAGAATTTTCCAGAAACTACATCAATTTTCGAGTGAAATCATCAATCAATTGTAGTAATTTTTTAAAAAGTAATTAAACTTTAAATCAAGTTGTTTATTTTTCAAACAAAAAATGAGAATTTTCAACAAGAGTCGAATCCTCAATCAAAACAGTCTACTTTTTAATTGAACATTTGATATTTCCATCAAAGGATTAAAGATTAAATTTCCATGAAAAAGGACGAATTTTTAAGGAAATAGATGAATTTTCAGTCAAATTGTTAAATTTTTAACTAAGAAAGATCGATTTTTAATTTTAAAAATCATGTTCAAACACAAAATGGATCAATTTTTAGTTTAAAATATCATGTTCCAAGAAAAAATGGATCAATTTTCAATTTAAAATATCATATTCGAACACAAAATGAAATAGTTACATTTTCGGTTGAAAAACTTAAATTCTAATAAAAACATAAATAGAAAATTTCAACAAAACACTTACCTTTGCAACCACAAAGATGAACTTTCAAATAAAATTATGAATCTTTAACAACAAAAATAAATTTTCGAGAAAAGAGTTCAATCCAAAATATTTTTTTTCTAACCAACAAGATTAGTTTTCTAAAAATACAATAGAGTGAAATCTGCATGGAAAGAGATGAATCTTTAGTCAACAAAATAAATTTGTAACAAAGTAGTTCAACTCTCAATGAAGTATTTGAATTTATGACAACAGAAAATTACTTTTTAGCAAAATAGTTATAAAGTGATAATCATAACTATTAAATTTGTTAAAATCTCAGCTCCTGATTTTAGACCTTTTAAGAAGCTTCTATTTGACTTGCTAGGTGGGTATGTTTGTGACCTACAAATCTTGCATTTCAATTTTAAAACACTTCCACATATCTAATCGAGCATATATCCAATTGACAAGTCTGTAGTCTAATATTTAAGCTATAAATCTGTATGAACATGTTCTGGATATGCAATTTAGGTCGACACTGTGATATTCTCTTCTATCAACAAATTTAGTATATCATATTTTACATTCAAAAATAATTTTGTTTACCTGTTCTCATCTCTACATCATAGTCAATCGAACTGATTGGTATCAAATTTTAACAAGATGTCAGCAACAGCAGCTTCTCGACATATATTGCAGGAATTGTTGATGTACTGAACAGCTTGTAGAGTTTTACGTAGTTATTTTTTATTATTGTAAAAAATGGAAATTCAGAAATGACATAAAAGATAAATTTTAGAAAACTATTCAAGAGAACGAAAATTCTTGTAATAAGAAAAGAACTCTCTTAATGTATTTACATCTCAGCATCAGTTGAAATAAAATTCAAACAAAAACTAAACTCAAATAACTAGTCAGGATTTTAATAAATTTTCAAATTGTTTCATTTTTTAACAATAATTATTGTTACAAATAATGCCAAGTTCTCGAAATAGTTTAAATCAACTCGAAAATAAAATACATACAAATTATTGAATGAAATGTACACACCTTAGTGATTTTTTATCCTGATTTTACGTAATAAAAAGTATTATTTAATAATATTAACATCGCCACAATTGCAATTTACAGACAAATGATCATGAGAAATATTTTTATTAATGACTCATATTAAAGTTTTTTAACGCAATTTTTCGCTGCAAGTACATGAAACGTTCATTACTTACACAAAATTATGATAAAACATTTATTACTGTATAATAATGGTTGTAACTAGCTATTTTATAAATTATATTCTTATTGGATGCGCAAGTTGACAATCTCAAAGCGACACAAACCTAAAATTAGAAGTCTCCGCTGCAGATTACGATACCAAATTTAATTTTGAATTTAAATTTTTAATAAAATAATGCTTTCGAGATAAAGAATGTCTGAATACGATTAAACAAAAGGTCCCGGAAGCTGGAATTACAACATTGGCACATTGATGTGGACACTATGCCATAATTTAGTGCTTATTTAGTGCTTATTTATGCTGCAGAAAAAAAATTTTGTGCCCGGTAATTTTGGCCAAAAACATGTAGTGATGCTAGCTTCAGCTGAAGCCACAACTCCGGTATGCGAAACTCGGAAACTATTAGTGGTATCAAATTCTACTTTACGCAGGAATTTAATGCTAATTAAGTGCTCTGGATCTATGCCTTTCAAAAAATCAGG
>NC_046664.1:43181502-43185087 GCF_010883055.1 Belonocnema kinseyi
TGCTGGCTTCAGGTGACTGGTGTTGTGAAACTCGGAAACTATTAGTGGTATCAAGATCTGCTTTGCGCCGGAATTTAGTGCTAATTAAGTGCTAATATATTCCACAAAAACTAAATTTTGGTCCCGGTAATTTTGATCAAAGACATGTAGTAATGCTAGCTTCAGGTGACTCTGGTATGCGAAACTCAGAAACTATTAGTGGTACCAAATTCTACTTTACGCAGGAATTTAATGCTAATTAAGTGCTCTGGATTTATGCCTTGCAAAAAATCCGGGCACTTTTTTTTACCAAAAACGTGTGGTAATGCTGGCTTCAGGTGACTGGTGTTGTGAAACTCGGAAACTATTAGTGGTATCAAGATCTGCTTTGCGCCGGAATTTAGTGCTAATTAAGTGCTAATATATTCTACAAAAACTAAATTTTGATCAAAAACATGTAGTAATGCTAGCTTCAGGTGACTCTGGTATGCGAATCTCGGAAACTATTAGTGGTATCAAATTATACTTTGCGCAGGAATTTAGTGCTAATTAAGTGCTCTAGATTTGTTCTATTCAAACAATCCGGGCACTTTTAGTTTTACCAAAAACGTGTGGTAATGCTGGCTTCAGGTTACTGGTGTTGTGAAACTCGGAAACTATTAGTGATATCACGATCTGCTTTGCGCAGGAATTTAGTGCTAATTAAATTCTCTGGATTTGTGCTATGCAAAAAATCCGAACACTTTTTTTTACCAAAAACGTATGGTAATTCTGGCTTCAGGCGACTGGTGTTGTGAAACTCTGAAATTCTTGCGCAAAGCAGATCTCTTTTATCACTAATAGTTTCCGAGTTTCACAACACCAGTCACCTGAAGCCAGCACCACTACACGTTTTTGATAAAAAAAAGTGCCCGGATTTTTTGCAAGGCACAAATCCAGAGCTCTTAATTAGCACTAAATTCCTGCGCAAAGCAGATCTTGATATCATTAATAGTTTCAGAGTTTCACAACATCAGAGACACCTGAAGCTAGCATTACTACATGTTTTTGACCAAAATTACCGGACACAAAATTTAGTTTTTGCAAAATATATTAGCACTTAATTAGCACTAAATTCCTGCGCAAAGCTGACCTTGATACCACTAATATTTTCCGAGTTTCGCATACGAGAGTCACCTGAAGCTAGCATTACTACATGTTTTTGATAAAAATTACCGGGCACAAAATTTAGTTTTTGCAGAATATATTAGCACTTAATTAGCACTAAATTCCGGCGCAAAGCAGATCTTGATACCACTAATAGTTTCCGAGTTTCACAACACCAGTCACCTGAAGCCAGCATTACCACACGTTTTTGGTAAAAAAAGAAGTGCCTGGATTTTTTTCAAGGCATAAATCCAGAGCACTTAATTAGCACTAAATTCCTGCGCAAAGTAGAATTTGATACCACTAATAGTTTCCGAGTTTTACATACCGGAGTTGTGGCTTCAGCTGAAGCTAGCATTACTACATGTTTTTGGCCAAAATTACCGGGCACAAAATTTTTTTTCTGCAGCATAAATTAGCACTAAATAAGCACTGAATTATGGCATAGTGCCCACATCAATATGACAATGTTGTAATTCCATCTTCCGGGACCTTTAAACAAAAGGTACATGCTTTTTGAAAAAAATAGATGGATTAAAATTCAAAAAGTGGGCACGTTTATAATATTTTCGAGACCATTTTTTTAAAAATTCAAAAAATCGCTGTACGGTTATTCATAGTATTCAAAAACTCGAATAATTTATCCTAATGACTTTTTTTATAAAATCAAAAATTAACAGAGTTATAGCATTTACAAAATTCCAGAAAACACACGAAAATGAACATTTATGGGAAAAAAGTCAAGAAAAAAAGTTTGATTTCTAAATGCCCTACAAGATTATCATATCAATGCAGTTATGAATTATAATAATATACATTTATGAGAATGATATAAAATTTCAGGGATAAACACGAGTGCGAAGCAAGAGATACGTGATGAGAATGTGTTCGTTTAAGGGCGAAGGAGCTTTAACAAAAGAGAATTCACAATCACCAAATTATTGTTGTAGATGCTTTTAACTTTAGTTTTATAAAGTATGTGCACAAAGATCGAGCGCGTAGTGCGAGGTAAATATATTATCGAGCGCAAAGCACGAGAACCAACAGTAGCGCGCCCTAGGCGCACGCAAACCCACGAGCGAAGCGAGTCGCGTGCATAGCGCAAGATCACAATGTGCCCGCGATGCGGGCAGATTTTTATTATTATTATGATACCATTAGGCCATTTCCCTTACGGTTTAGGCGATACTCACTCGGTTGGGAATGGAGTAATGTGAGGAAGGAACTATGGAATTTTTAGATTGTTCTAGAATCCTTGTGTTATTTATTTAAATAACACGTTCGTTCCGCAAAACTGCTCCGACCTAGGTTGCTGATCAATCTCTCTAGCAATCATCCCAAGTGAAGAGCCCCTCAAATTCATAATGTGAGGTTCCCTGCTTGGATCCATTAGTATCCAAGGTCTTTTGTTTCAGGCGTCATTCACTCTCCATTATTCAGGGGAAACGCTATAATTGAATTAGGTACACTTAAAAAAATTTGCCGTATATGTAAAGAGTAATTTTATACAAAAGAACAGACTTCAATGTCCAGAAAGCAACCCTAAAACACGAATTTTCAACAGAGTTGACTTTTCAATTTCAAATATCAAATTTTTTAAATGAAATTTTATTTTTAGGTCCGAAAATATGAAGTTTCGACAAAAAAGTTAATTTCCAACCAAGAAAAATGAACTTCCAATCAAATAGTTGAATTCTCAACAATAACATTAATTTTCATCAAATCAGTTGCATTTTCAACCGGCTAGGTGGGGTTTCAAGCAATGGAGTTGAATTTGTGAAATGAGGAATTTTTAACCAAGTAGTTATAAATTTTCAACCTAAAAACTAATGTTTACACCAAATAGATAAATTTGAAACCTAAAGAAACCAAATTTTCTACAAAACAGATGATACTTAAGTTTCAACCCGAAAATATACATTTTCAACTAAATAGTTGTATTTTCTACAAAAACAGTATTTGTTTACCCAAAAAAATAATATATAACTAAATTTTTACCAAAAAGACGAATCTCCAACAAAATACATGAATTGTCGAAAAAAAGTTCAACCAGCGATGAATTTTCAACTAATAAAGAGCAATTTTCAAGCAAATATGTAATAGTTGATACACCAAGCAAAAAAGGTTTTTATTTTTAATTAAAAATAGTTGAGTTCAATAAGAAGAGGAATTTTCAACAACATACTCGAATCCTCGATCAAAACAGATTAATTTTCAACAAATTATTGGAATCCTAAGCCAAAATAGATTAATTTTCTACCAACAAGACAAATTTGCAACTCCGAAAAACTTTTCTGTTAAGCAAGAAAAAGAACTTTAAACCAAATTATGGAATCTACGAACCAAAAACGGGAATTCTGTATATTATTATTATTATTATTATTATTACACCATTAAGCCATTTCCCTTTCGGGGTAGGCGTGACTCACTCGGCAGGGGAAAGGAGTAGTGTGTGGATGG
>NC_046664.1:43185187-43207632 GCF_010883055.1 Belonocnema kinseyi
ATGAAGACATAACGCATCCTTGTCTAACTCCTTGAATAATATCGAAACAGTCACTCAGTTTCCCATTCACTCTTACACTCACTTTGCTACCTGTATATATTATTTTTATAACTTGTAGGATCCATCCATTGACTCCATACTCTTTCAGAATTTCCCAAAATTTACTTCTATCTACCTTGTCAAAAGCTTTTTCTAGGTCAACAAATGCACAGAAAACTTTTTTTCCTACTCTCAAACTTTTTTCTGTTATTTGCGGTAAGCTAAATATTTGATCCGTACATGACCTTCCTGGCATAAACCCACTTTGGACTTCCCAAATCTTTGTTTCTGTTATTTTCATTACGCTTCAATTTCCTTTCTAAGCTTTGCAGCAATAATCAATTACCATTTTTGTCAATTTTATAAATCGTGTTAGATATTAAGTAATTTTGAACTTGACAGTAGACTTAGGACATTGTTAAAGAGAAAAGGGTAAGTTTTAGAAAAGTAAAGGAAAAAATATACCAGCTGCCGGGACGCGACTGTCGGATCTCATGCTTTTAGAGCTTCACAAGAGTTCGAGAGAACTCTAGCTATCGTCTCGCCTCGAAGTCGAGAGTCGAGTCGATATCGAGACGATAGTCATATAAAATCTCGATCACGAGATCGAGAAGGGATTGGACGAGATATCGATCTCGACGAGGGTTTCCGAAACTTTTTTTGCGTTTTTAGACGGCAAAACATCCATAATCACAAAATAATTCATACAATTAAAATTAATAAGAAATAATTTATTAATAATCTACTCTTATTAGAACTCTATTATACACAAAACTAGAAATCAGGATTGCAAGTTTGTGCGCAGCGTGAACTTTTTATCCATCCACTCAAGCAAGTTAATGCTCTCAGAGAATCGTTGTGCAATGATGTTCTCTTTGAAGACATAATCCGAATGCTGATGAAAAATTACAAAGTATGTATTTCCGTATTTAAAAGTGCCCGTCAACTTCCCATTGGCTGTTAAAATAGCCCCAATATACTCAGTGTACTGCACATGCTAGAGATATCCGCGTTCTCTCATAATTGAACGATAGTCTGCTTTGAACTGTGGCGCTTTTGTTTTACGTTTAAACTATTTGAATTAGTGCACGATTCTCCCGCGCATGTATTTTCGCCTATAGCGCTCAACTACAGATCGTCTGCTTCGTTCTGTATTGAAAACAGTTTGTCGTGCGTGGGATGAATAATTACTATTCAATATGTGATGAATATATTAATATCATACATATCCTTCTCTTGCTATTTCTTTCGCCCATTTCTCTTTCTCTCTCTTTCTCTCTCGATTGCTCGCATACTATGCATTGACAAATAAAAGAGAGAATAAGAATAAAAAGATAAACGTAACATAATTGTAGTCTAGAATCCCAATATTTAAGGGGGTTATTATTGATTCGCATGGAAATTGTTTCATTTTGCTTGTATATTAAAAACTATAATTCTGAGAATCGATACAATAATGTTTATAACACACTGAAAAAAAAGATTCACGTGGAGAGTTTCTTGCTTTGAGATCGAGACAAAAGTCTAATTATCGATCTCTCACGAGATCGAGAGTTGAGTAAAATCTCGTATCGTCTCGCTCTTGTGAAGCTCTACATGCTTTGCGTTCAATAATGTATTTGCCTCGCACTTTGCGTTCTTTTTTTGTTCCTCCTCAATATTTGTGCATATACCATTTTAAATTAAATGATAACTTATTGACAACTGTCATTTGGCAATTGTGAATTCCCTTTTGTTAAAACTCCTTTGTGGAAGTATTCTACGAGGTTAGGTCCGGAAAGTATCCGACCTAATGATGTACCAGGAGTAAGAGTTAATTCTGACGCACTCTTTAAATAACTTCAAGTCACCTTTCGGAATAGCTAACACTTGCTTCATTGCATTCTGTTTTACTTCCGCTATACTTCGAAATTGTTTTCCTGAGAGGAGGTTCAATTTGGAAAACAGCCAGTAATCACAGGAAGCCAGGTTACAACTGTAGGGGTCTGCTGAAGTTGTGTAAGTCCATATTTCACCAAAAATTGATTAATAAGCTGCGGTGAATGAGCAGGTACACAGTTAGAGCACAAGGTCGGGTATTTTTCAGACCAGACCTCGTATATTATGCTGAATCAGCAAGGCTGATTGACAAAAGCTCTTCATTAGTGTTAAAACACATACCCTAAAGGGATGGACATCGATTTGGAAATTGCACCAGTTGGTATAATACCATTAAACAGGAGATGCTTGTTCGATCCTTAAGTAGGATTATGTTTCACCACAACATCACTAACAGAGTTGCAAATTGCAATACACATGTAATGATATCACGTTGAATTGCTTCACTATCAACAGAAAATTTAAATTTAAAATTAAATGCCATACAACTGCAAAATCAAAAATTGTGAACTTCTGTACATTGTACAGTATAAGGATTTCTGATTACATAACAAATACACGCAATCATTTTCAATGTTCTTAATTGAAGAACGAATCAATAAATTTTCAAATTTAGAAAATGATAACATTTTAATCGACTTTGAGTTAGAAAAAATAAAAATTGAACGATGACATATCTAAATTATGTTAAGTTTAATTCGTTAAAAATTGATAAGTATTCAATTGTTAGTTTGTGGAAATTATTAATTATTCAACTGTTACTTATAGATAATAATTCAACACTTTCAATTACAACTGACAAATGTTTTTAATAGAACGTTCAAGTGCTTCTAATCCAAATGGTTTAGTTTTAAATATTTGATTTTTAATTTCTCATTTAAAAGAAACATTTAAAAATTGCTAAATATTAAAAAATTATTCTTTCTCTTAGTTTAAGAATTTCACATTGAATGGGTTAAAGTGAAATATTTTAGACTGAAACAATATTTGAATAGGATTTGATATTTAGTTAAAGCGTTTTATTATGAATCTATTAATTTGATATTATTTCAAATTTAAAAATAAGTAGTTTATGAAGTTCAATCGGACGTTTACATGTGTATAACTACTAAGGATTTTACATCAAAATAGTTCAATTTTAAACGTTAATTTCTAAATTTTTTTATTTTTAACATATTCAGAATCGCCTTGCAAAATGAAGTTGAACTTTTTATACTCGAACTACATACAGTTCAGTTTAAAAAAAATTCAATCAGCAAATTTCAATTTCCAACGCTTTTATTTTTAAAAGTTCACAATTGAACTTAAAATCACACCTTGACATCTATGTGAAGATAATTAAAAAGGCATTTTTCTCGTTAACGGACACATCAATTTTTATGAAAAAATGTAAAATTGTTCAGTTTTTAATATTTTTATTTTAAAGAGATTCAGTTTGCAACTTTTCAATTTGAATTTTTGTGTTTGAATATCTAAAAATAGCAATTCTGTAAGTTTGATGGCCTTTCATTTTGGAATTGTACATGTGCGGCCCATGCGGTGAACACTATCCTAGCAAACGAGTTGTTCATCTCCGGAGAGTTGTGGGTCCGGTACCTCTAGAGAAAAAGGTTTTCTTATAAGTACTTAAAGCTGTTGCTGTTGGTGGTTCGGAACCAACCTTAAACTGTATCTCCTCCTCCCACCACCAAGTAAGTGTGTGGGGGTGTGTAAAGGAATAGGGAAGAAGGTGCCAGAAAAATGTAAATCCTTAGGGGACACATTAGAAGCTTGCATTCCAGACTAGCAAATAACTAAGCATTTTTTCTGTGCCTTCACGGAAAAATGGATATTCAAACGTAAATGCTTAAAATATAAGATAGTTAGAATGAAAGATCCAAGATTTTAAAGTCGTTACCAGAAAGCAGGAAAGCGCCAGACCTCTATCGGCCACTTGACTCTAAAAAAAAACCATTCGAGATAAAAAAGCTCAGCGTTACATACTTGCATATATTTTTTAATTTCCACAAAAACTAATCTTTAACATCCACACGGATGTCCTATAGTCAAACATAAAATATTGCAACCCTAAATATCCGGATGTTAAATGTAAACATCCACTTTTTCCCATTTTGAGAATCTAGTGTCCACGCTGTCTATAATACTATAACCATTTTTAAATAAAACAGACTCTACTCTCATATCTTCTCATCTCTACGAGATCAATACTCGAGTGTCATAAAACAATCTACGAATTGCTTGGATGTTATTCTCACAACTTTTGAAGAAGTTTCCCGTATCCGTGAAAGTCAAGAATATACTGCTTCAATAGGCCATAGGGTATAAAAGCGCGGTCCCAGTGCCCGTGCTATTCTTCTCACGAAATCCGAGAGATAATGCCTCTGTAGATAGTCACGAAAGCCAGGAATCTTGAAATTGAATCGACTTATCGCACCTCGCACCTTATTCCTTTCGGATGAGTTTGCATTAGTGACAAGAATTTAATTACATTTCAACTTTCATGCGCCATTGTCACATTCGACAGCCCAAACAGTTCGTGTGTGAACCTTAATTAATGACAGCGCTCCTCTGATGTAATTGCATAATACGCTCATTTTCACACAAGGCTGCGAAAAATAATAAAAATGCATATGTGATATGTATGACTCCAGCTACATCGAGCAAAAGTTATTCCTTCAAGATAAGTTAACGGGAAACTTTTTGTAATCGAGCTAAGGGAGCGTCCATTAATTGCATAAGTTTCCTCTTTCTAATTCCTTCTTTTTAAATATGCTAATTGAATCATGTTTCGTCTTTTGAAATTAATTTTCGTATTATTATAGATATTATATCATTTTTTTATGATGTAATATTTCATAACTCCGTGTCCATGTAAAGTTTGTGGATTTTTTTTAAAGCCATTTTTCTCGGTAATGGCTTAAAAGCACATCACATTACTTTAGCATATTACAAGTTTGGCAATTTCCTACTACTGGGAGGAATATTAATTCAAACAAAATTATGAAGGGTGCAAGTTCCCCTTGTTAGGTCACTTTTTGACAAACGGTTTCAATTATAAAATAAAAAATGGGATGAATTTAGGAAGTCGTAAATTTAAACAAGTTTTCTGACTTTTGATTACTACCTAGCAGAAGATAAACAGCGAAAATTAATTCCCTCTTCCAAGTCATAAAACACGTGGATGATAATGAATCCCATTTTCCTATAGATAAAGTTTCATCGGTGTTGAAAATTGTCACAGGTTTTTAATTTTTATAAAGTGTACCAAAGGTATATAGTTCGCAAGAATTTAATTCAATTAGCTTCGATCTAAAAGATGAAATATTAGCGAATGAAACTTTTTCTTTTGTCCATAATACTTAAATGTTGAAATAGCTATTCAAGTTAATTCATTATTTTAACACAACCTTACTTTTGAATAGTAACGTCTGGGACACTGCAGTTTTTAACATAATTGAAGTTTCTATCCAGACCAGACCAAGAAGGAGTTAAATTTGATAAATTCCGAAGGTTCTTGAGAGAAGTTAAATCAATGTCGTAAGTCCTTACCTTAATCCTGAGATGCACTCTCAGTTTCGCTGAAATTTACATTTCACCTATGAGTTTCGCGAGATGTATGTCAAGTGCGTAACAAGAGCTGACTTTACGGTTTATCTCACACTCACTAATCCAAGAGCTCCAAGCCTGATGTTACACGAGTAGACATCAGACACTAGGACGATAGCACTGAATAAACAGTCGTTTGTACAAAGGGATTTCCCGTGGACCTTTACTCTAGTCTAGTCTACCGGATATGGATACCTACCCTGCAGTGGACAGATGAGAGAGCAGTTTACATGGAAAATTTCGGATACGAGCTCACGATGCAATTTAGCACGTAATTCACTCCGTCTGTGGGTGGATGATAACGAAATTACTGTGATTGCAAAATTCAACTCCACACCAAATCCTCAGAGTTTTCGACCGGAAATCTCTCTATATTATCCCTTTCTTTCTACTTTTTTTTATTCTTTCAATTGAATAAATAATAAAATACTGATAAGACAGAAATAAATCACAGATAAAATTTTTTTAATGAATTTAGAATGATGTGCTCAGGCAGTAAATGAAAATTCAATTGCTTGTTACTTTATTTTCGTACAGAATTTAAACGAACAAAAATGTTAATTAATAGTATAAATGAAGTTTTATAAAGCCACTTTTCAAAGCTGTTTCACAGTTATACCTTCTCGCCTTTATTCTAATCTGAAAAGCATAATTTTCGACAGATTAAAAACTGTTTTATTTTTGTTTAATTTTTTTTAACCTGGTGAAATTAATATCTGTTAAAAAAAAGTGGAGAAAATCTATAGCTCAATCAGTGATATTTGTCTTTGATCTAGCTACAAATATTGTCAAAAATGAATCAACGATAATGGTTTTAGTTGAGGTTGAATTTTTCTAAGTTGGCTACTTAGCATTTGGACTTGTTTTTTCAAGCTTTCGAGTTGATATTTTCATAGCTTCAATATTAAACAATGTTTTCTCAATATTATGTGGTGAAACATTTTTTGTTGCGAAAGTTAAAAACAACCAAATTATAATGTTTCAACATGAATAACATTTTTTTCTTTAACGCTAAACGGATATTAACAAATGTGACGTCAACATTTTTATTTATGAATGCCCATTATAGAAATAAGTTACTGAATTTACGAAAATGAATTTGTTAATAAAAATGTCACTTGTTTATAAACAATTTGAGGTTTTTTCTACTCATATAAAATTTTTGATCTCGCCTTGTTGTACATTGCTTTTGGAGACAAACGCTGGAAGAAATACGATGTAATTGTTATCATAAACACTGATATTTTATTATTATTATTAACTGTTACAAAAAAAAATTTTGTGACTTAAACTTGAAAAACTCTTTTATGAATGTCTATCATCACATTTCTTCAATCGTTTATCTCCAAAAGCTATGTAAAACTACGTGAGATGACAAATGTTTTATGAGTAGAAGTAATCTCAAATTGTTTATAAACAAATGAGATTTTGATTAACAAATTCATTCATGTAAATTCAAAAGCATATTTCTATAATAAACCTTCATAAATAAAAAAATTTGACGTAATATCCGTTTAGGAGAAAAATTTCAGACATGTGGAAATATTATAATTTTCTTGTTATTAACTTTTACGAATAATTTTTTTTTTCGCCAAACGAACTTCAGAAAATATTTTTTAACATAAAAGCTACACACACACAAAATTAAAGGTATGATTTGTAATAAATGAAAGGTCTCGAGACAAGAATAGTTTGGTGAAACGGAATCTGCAGATAATGCAATTTACATGAGTCCGTCTTTGTCACAAGTGAAAATTCTCGGAAACTTTACATCAACATTTTGAAAATAAACTTTTTTACGGCATAATCATTTGCTTGTTTTTCAAACTCCTGACCGATACTATCCTAATTTTAAAGCGTGTAAATTTGGTCAAGAATTTATAGTTGCATTGAAGGAAATGCGAAGTTAGTGAGATGGAATATTTAAAATGTAGTGTAATTCCAAAACTAATAACTTAAAAAAAAATTCAATTTTTGCACCCATATTAAAAATGTAAATTCATCCATAGTTCGCGATGTGAATCATTTTAAAATATTTAAACACTTTTTTACACAAATTAAAAAAAAAATAAAACATTTCCAAAAACTTCCTGGGAAATACTTAAGGTGACTCTATATTTTCTTGAATTAATTTAAAGAGAATATTAAAAAAGATTATAAAACATTAAAAAAAGATTTACAAAATTTTCAAAAATGAATCAGGCAAATTTTAAAGCAATTTTATGAATAATTTTAGTCAGTTCAAAAGAAATTTAGAAATTTTTGGAATTTTGAAACATCTGATAACACTTATAAAATATTCTCCAATTTTGTCCAAGCTTAAAAGCAAAAAAACACAACCAAAAATTGTCATGCAAAATTTTTATTTTGTATAAAAAAATAATTTTTTCTCCTTCAAATTATAATTTGCCTAACATTTTTTTTTTATTCTGGACTGGAAAATCTTTTTTTGGTTACAAAATGAACAAATTTAATGAAAATTCGTCTTTTTGGTTTGTAAATTATTACTTTTTTGTTTGAAATTTCATCTTTTGTTTATTAAAATTGCAAATGTTTATTTTAAAATTAAACTTTTTGTTTGAGGGTTTAAATAATTGATTGTGAGTTTATATTTTGTCGCTGAAAATACAACTTTGTAAAAGGTAAAACTGTATTATCATAAATTCATATTTTTGTTCGAAGATTCATCACTTTAGTTAAAAAGCTGTATTTTTTAATGGACAATCTGATATAAAATTCATGTATTTGGCTCGAAATTCAAATATTTGGTTGAAGATGAACTTTTTGGTTAAGATTTTGATTTGAAATATCTTAAATTTTCAAAAATGTTTTTGAATTTTCTCAAGATTTTTAGGAGAATTATATTTATATAACCTTAAAACGAAGTAAGCAAACAAACTTAAAAAATTAGTAGGTATTTGAAATTTTGATTTTTTAATCAAAATTATTTCCCCCCTTAAACCGAAAAACTAGACGCGCGCGATTAATGACGCTAGTTTTAATAAAAAATCAACAAAAAAGAAACAAAGTGCTTCGTATTCCAAAATGAAACTTTCCCTCCTTATCATAAAACACCATTATAATACGGTCGAATTATTGTTGGTGGCATAAAAGGGTGTCAGATAGGAGGTTTAAAAGTTCGAAGGCGCGAAATCCAAGTGCTTCTCACGACGGATTTTCACTAGGCTTTCGATATGGAAGATTAATGGTGTTCGATAAAAATAGATTCTCGACTTTCCAAGACGCTTGTAATATTTCTCCCGATCGAGGAAAAAGTATTATAGAGTAGAGCGGTTTCTAGGTATTAGGAAAAGAAAATTGTAAAACGGAAGTAAGAAGCGGAACAAGCACGATACGGGAATGAATTTGCGTGCAATGGCTCGCGTTGGATATCCATAAATCATATCATTCCCGAATAAAAAACTTCACCCTTTTACTGCGTTACTTAAACGTGGAAAGTTAAATTTTATATCTCAGAAAAGTTTTTAATTAAAAAAATAGTTTCGTTACTCCAGATTAAAAAAAAACTGTTATTGCACTTTTTAATTCCATTTCTTTTTCAACAAAAAATCTTTTTAAAAAATTAAATGATTATTCATTCTGTTGAAATATCTATATATTCACAAAAAACGACCATCCTCCAAAGAACGACAAAATTGGTGTTCTTTTGAGTTGCAACAAAAATGAGCCACGCAGTTTCATTTTGAGAGTCTAGGGGAAATTCATAAATTTAAGACTGTTTTTTTCTCATTTGGAGCAGCGTGAAGTTTTCCAATTGTCAGTCACCTGCCAGGATGATTATGTCGTGCGTTATTTGAATGTAATAGAAGTTGGTACTCAGGTAAGTTATAATAATAATAATGACCTAACTTTTAATTTCCTCTCATTCACCAGTGCGTATTAGTGTCTTGAAATAATATTTCTACATTGCGTGGTATAATTTCCAAATCTTAGGTTAGTCATAACCGACATGGCATTCAAACCACCAAAGGCGGGAGGTCACAACTAGGTCGTGACCGTCTGCATGAAAATTGATGCCTGAGGGTTCGAAGAAATTTCCTCTAAATTTTCGGCGGAAGTTTTAAAGTTATCTAATCTTGTATTTGGTAGGGCCATATATGAAAAATAAGGCAACTACAATTGCATAATAAAAACCAAAATGTTTCTTTTCACGATCCCAAATAATCACAAACTGTACTCTGATAACGATGTTCGGTTCAGACTTCGAAAGTGGCAGGAGAAGCAGTGAGTCATAGCATGTATTTTCGATAAACAAAACCAAAATATCAAGCTTTATCAAAATAGGGCTGAAAAAAATAGGTCTTTTCGAATATATATTTATTTTACTTAACTTTTTTAATTATCTGTCGCCGTTTGGCTTAAAATGGTAATTTATGACTTATTCATTTTCAATGCATAAAACTGAAAATACGAGGCTTGTGCAAAAAATTTGGACGCAAAAATTGTAGATATTTTAAAAGGCTTCGATTTTTCTCTTAAACTTTTTTCACGTATCTATCTTCGTTTATCGTAAAATGGAATAATCGATTTTTTGACAGAATTTCGATGAATAAAACCATAACTGATGATCAAGCAATTCTGGTTAACAAAGAAAACCAGTTTTGATGTAATAGGTGTTTTTTCGCTGTATATGATGAAAATTCAATATATAACACTTAGTTTCCGATAAATCTTAATTTTTTTCGTTCACTAATCGCTTTAAACTATTCAAAACAATTAAACAGCAAAGTTCCCTTCGTTGAGTGCTGAGGGGAACACCATGGACCAAATGAATGAGATTCAGTCAATGTGTGCCTTATCTTGCTAATATCTCCGTTATAACTAATTTTTTCTATATAAATGCATGTGAAAAACAGTTTTTATTTTTAAAGAAATGTTTAGTAAAAAAAAACTAAAATGATCAAAATGATTATACATTACGAAGATATTACAAAAATAAAGTTTTGTCCATTCTTTTCCCCTCAGCAATTGACAAAGTGCAGTTAGCTGGTGGTTAAAGCGAAAATATGTAATGGACATAGCTGCTAGAAATGGGAAGCAGAGGCGCCCTGCTTAATTAGATTTATTTTTAAATTAGGCTAGGAGAAATTTCTTTAATTTGATGTTTGAAATTTTTGGCGCGTTATTCACGTATTTCAAACACTTATTTGCCACATAAGTGCCTGAGGAAATAAATGTGTTTTCACGTAGATATTGATTACCATTGTCATGCTTTTGATAATTGCTCTTGTTTTTTTGCTTATCACATTCTTTTTTCTCAAACAGGATGGGGGGGGGGGCTGCCTGAAGTAGATCTGCCCGACCTGTTTCACATAGGATTAGCGCCACTGCTTGCCCTCTCCACTCGGCTTCTCCTCACGTGCCTGACTTAGCGAGAGTGCTATGTCGAGCCTTGACAGGGGCGGGGGGCGTTGTCCTAATGAGGCATAAAATGACAAACCGCATGGTATTAAAGCATTATGGCAAATACCGATACTACTTCTGCGTAATAATCACGTGACCGAGCTGATAATTCGTAAACATCATCTTTCTTTAAAACACGCTGAAATACAAGCTACGCTTCACGCAGATAGCGACAAACATTGGATACTTGACGGACAAAATGTTACGCTTAAGGTCATTCATCAATGCGTCGCGTGTTCTCTATATGCAGAAAAAAGAACCTTACATTTTACTGAAAACCAAGTTAAATCTACCGATCTTCCTAGTACGTACATGGACAACACGACTGTTCAGTAAACATTACAATTATAGGCGAATAAGTATGACTATCATTGATGGTTACTAGTACTGATTCTCAAGTGGTGCTGACCTGCGGATCAGTAGATTTTACCGATCCAGTCGCTATTCTGTACAGTTCCTAGATGCTGCAATTACGAATTATCATGTCACTTTAACGAATAATATACAAAAATCTAAATTATGTTATCGGCGTAGACTAGAGTTAAGACAGCACTATACATTGTAAAAAAGTATTGGTAAAAAATAATTAATAAATAAGCGCACGGTTATTTCTTATAAATATTTATAGATATACTTATAATTAATCTGTAAAATAATTTTGAAATGCATTTGTAACTAAGGGTGGTGACCTCGGGAACGACTTCTGAATACGCGACCATGCCATCGCCGCACACAACAAAAGTTCTAGCATTTACCTCAGATCTATATGTCAACTGAAACAGTCATGGAATAAAAAGACGTCTTGCCCCAATAACTTCTCAAGTGTATGCGATCTGTGAATAAGTTGTGCCATCCAAAATTGTAATATTTTTATAAAACCCCTTCCTTGTAAAGCAGGAATATGATTAATGTGACGACTGTCACAGAAATGTCAAAAGGGAATGTTTTTTAGGTGATGCAATCCATTCATTGCCAATTGCGTCGTGCGTATAGCGAAACCAAGTGGATTTAATTACATAATTGACAATTTTCCAGCTAATCGACTTGTGTACTCGCGGCCATTTCTGAATATCGGAATAGACTACTGCGGCCCTTTTTTTGTCAAGCAAAAGCGCTATCGTAACACGAGTAAGCTCAAATCATACGTAGCTGTTTTTATATGTTTCGCGAGAAAGGCTTTTCATCTTGAATTGGTCACTGATCTCACAGCAGAGTCCTTTCTAGGCAGCTTAAAAAGACTGTTCGCGCGCCGCGGTGTAGCTGGTACTATATTTTCGGATAACCCAATAAATTGTGTCGGCCCTAGCAGACAGCTTAAAGAAATCTCTAATTTATTAAATTCGAATGATCATCAAACGAAGGTCAAACACTTTTTAGAAAATAAAAATGTAGTATGGAAATTTATTCCCCCCAGGTCTCCTCTTTTCGTTGGGTAGTGGCAAGCAGCCTTTGCGCACCATTTTTTACGTACTTTAGACGATACTCTATTGACTTTTGAGGAGCTAGAGACACACGTTATAGAGATCAAAGCAATTTTAAACTCGCATCCTATTTCGCCACTATCTTCCGATCCCAACGACCTTAGACCATTGACTCCAGGCCATTTTCGTATTGGTGGTCGAATAACTGGCCTACCACAGGAAGATTTTTGCAGCATCAAACCGGGCCGATTACCATCGTATAGCAGTGCACTCAGCAACTGCAACACCACTTCTGGAATCGCTGGAGCCAAGAATATTTAAATGAGTTGAACATTCGAAATAAGTGGCAATCAGGCTCCGCAAATATCAAGAAAGAAGCTTTGGTTTTGTTAAAGGAAGAAAATCTTCCTCCAATGCAGTGGGTTCTCCGGCGCGTGGTCGCCACTCAACCAGGACTCGATGAAGTTATTAGAAATTATTACTTAGGGTAGCGCAAGCATGTGAAATTCGATTATTGTTGCGATCCAATTTCTAGGCTATATTAATCAACACTTTACCTCGGTTGTGATTATTTAAACAATATCTTTTTTCCTTCTTTCTTATAGGTATGTGCGTGGAGAATTGTATGTTGAACAAAATTGTTCAAGGTGGCCAAGATGTTCGGTTCTGACTGTTGTTATCTATAGATTTAGAGTCTCACTTAGATGAATAAACAAGTTGTGTCTTGTACCCTCACCCGCACTTTGACTACCAATCAGAAGTAACCATTTGTTCTCCTTCCAAAAATCTTCATTCCTTCAGCGCCAGCAAAAAGAACTTCGAGCTGAAGTTGACAGAGTCAAAACATTCGCAATTGATCACTCGTGGGATCAATATAGCAAACAGTCAAACCTATACTGACTGCAAGTAAATTGTAAAAACTAGAGGTTAAAAATAAGAATCGAGCCAATACGGATTAACCGCTAACTGTAGCTCTTCTCTCACTATTGCGCACATCAGAGATATCCGCGTTCTCCCATCACTGGTTCCCAGTTGACCCTGACCGATAAGAAACGATATCCACGTTTCCCAACCCCATCTAGGGGATATTGAATGGAACCTAATGACCGGAAAGCAGGAAAACCTAATTCAAAATATCCAACTGCACGGCCGTGTCCGAATGTATTATTTTTCTATGGACAATAACCTTCAAAAATACACAATTCCATGCTGCCAAAATAATAGCATCATAGTTGTTTACCTCAGTGAATATGTCGAGTTTCGTTCCAAGTACATCATTTGTGACATTCGTTGCTTTTCTTATTTCATCAAAAGAAAAAGGCAGCTGAAGATCATCGATTGCTGGTAGAAACTGATGGTGAACATGCTCCAGTGATTAGAATATGTGAGACGTGGATTCGTCAATTTAAAAGTGGAGATTTCGATTTAACAGACAATGAACATCCTGGTGCAGCGAAAAAGTTCGAAGACGAGGAATTGCAGGCGTTATTGGATGAAGACCCAACCCAATCGCAAAAACAATTGGAAGAAACACTAAATGTAACCCGAGGAGCAATTTGCCAACATTTAAAAGCCATGGAAAAAATCCAAAACTATGGAAAATGGGTACCACACCAACTGAACGATAGACAAATGGAAAATCGAAAAACCATTTGTGAAATGCTGCTTGAACGGTTCGAAAGGAAATCTTTTCTGCATCGAATTGTCACGGGGGACGAAAAATGGATTTATTTCGAAAACCCGAAGCGGAAAAAATCATGCCTTTCACCTGGTGAGGTCGGCCCATTGACTCCAAGGCCAAATCGCTTTGGCCGTAAGACAATGCTCTGTATTTGGAGGGACCAGTGTGGTGTGGTGTAATTCGAGTTATTAAAACCTGGTGAGACGGTGAATACAGATCGCTACCGACAAGAAATTATCAATTTGAATCATGCGTTGATCGAAAAACGGCTGGAATGGACCCGAAGACATGGCAAAGTTATCCTACAACATGACAAAACGCCTTCTCATAACGCTAAAGTGTTGAAGAACACATTAAAAGCATTGAATTGAGAAATATTATCGCACCCGCCGTACTCTCCAGACCTCGCCCCGTTCGACTATCACTTTTTCGCATCGATGGGACACTCACTCACAGAGCAGCGTTTCGCCAATTTTGAAGAAGTCGAAAAATGGCTCATCGAATGGTTTGCCTCGAAAGAGAAAAAGTTTTTTTGGAATGGTATCCATGATTTGCCTGAAAGATGGGCAAAATGTGTAGAATCCAATGGTCAATACTTTGAATAAATTTTTTTGAGATTCCCTTGAAGATTAAGTGTTTTCTTTATTGAAAAACAGGCAAATTTCAACTAAAACCCCTGGTAGATTACGAAGTAAATACTTCCGCCGTAAGATAAAAAATAAATCGATGTTCTTTGAGTTTCTGTTTGTCTCTCTTTATCTTGGAGTGCAAGCATTTACTTTTTTACGTAGTTAATTTGAACAACAGGTGGGATCCAGATGTCTTAATGCAATTAATTCACTCTTTCCATTGTATAAGGTAAAGAAAAAGGTGCGATCGTTTTGAAACAATCATCGTTTCACGGTGAACCTTTATCTTTTTCTTTTACGATATAAGGGGTGACTGTATCATATTAAGGAATCAGAATCAAACCCAAGTGCCAAGGATTACAAAAAATATATACTTACATAGACAACAAAGGGAAATTCTTCCAACTTTCAGGTTTTATTGTACAAATAGACGGCCATGACTTGTTCTTTACATCTCTTTTTTAGTTTAAATGTCGACGGTCATGGCTAACCTAAGATTTGCAATTTGCATTACAATGTAATAATTGTATTCGAAGTGACTAATACGCGCTGTTAAATGAAAGAAAATTGAAAATTAGGTAAATATTATTTAAATTAGTTTGCTTATTATCAATTATTTAGTCTAATATCGCAAAGCGAATAATTATTTTGCCAGATGCTCAGGTGGTTTTAAAATGATGAATTTTCTCTAGATGCCCAGATTTACAACTACGTTCATGTGAGTAAATATGGGACTGAAAATTCTCATTTTGAGACCAATGAAATTTAAGCTGCAACAAATTTAACACCAGCGTTTTTCTTTGGTTTTAAACTAAAATTTGATGTGATTTAAATCATGCTTTATTCTAACAAAAAAATTTTCCTTAATAGAGATTAGTTGAAAGGGAGAAGCGGCCTAAAAATGTGTGAAATTCAGCACATTTATGCAGTTATTATTTTAAGATCTGCAGTTTAAAAATAAAAAGTATGTAGTAAAAAGTTCTTTGTTAAAGAAAAGACTTCTACGAAAAACTGAATGCAATCGTTTGATCTGAGGGGAAAAAATGTGTGGTATAGCATTCAAAAAAAATTAGGGTTAATTTTTTATATTAGAATTTTGAAAGAAGTATTTAACTCAATTTAGAATTTTTTGAAAATGTGCAAGAAACATGTCTTTTATATTTAGTTAAATGCACATGTTTTGGAAAAGGTTGAAAATCTCTCAAATCGACATATTTAATTTTTCCCAAAATGTGTGCAGATGACTCAATCTAAAAGAACTTTTTTTTACACATTTTTTAAAAATTCTAAATTAGACAAACCTTTTTTTAATTTACAATTTTATATTATTGTTCACTAGCGAAAACTGTACATACAAAAAATTCGCTGTAATTTTTTAACAAATAGGAATTTTTGAAAATTTTGGAAAATTGTAATCTTCAAATCAAAGCAGAGAACAGTAGATATTAAAAGACTTCAAATTTTCAGTTCATTTCATTTTATTAAGCTCATCGGTCAAATAACATTTACAAAACTGCAATTTCATACATGTAGCATTTATATATACATAGGTGCTTTATGCTAAAAAATATTTGCGCAGATGTATAATGTATATATGTTATATGTGTTGTATACTAGTATATTTTCCGGCCACGACGTGTAAATCATTTTCATGTACCGCGTTACAAAATGTGTCGATGGATCAAAATTCCAGTTGCAACTCGGGATTCTTTTTTCGAACACCTTTAATGAATAATATATTTAATACGAAGTATTAAAGTTATGTGAACTTACTTTTCACAGAAATTTATTAAATTACTTCGTTTTCTTATTTTCAGCTTTGAACACTTTCGAAGCGTTATTAAAATCGCAGTGCTTAATTTAAAAAATTTAAACTTACCTCTTAAGGTTCATTTTTGATCAAACGTTTCCAAATTTGAGCACTTTTTAATATTTTTTATGCTAAAATATTAAAAACTACACTGTGGAGATTTTTTTATTTTCGGAGATGAACATCTTGTGCGAAGTAAAAAAAAACAAGGGTTTAAGGCACATGTTAATCGGTTCTGCATTTAATCACTCTGAAATTTTCGAGCTAGTCCTGATCCTTTTTCTAGTGAAACAGTCCTTTTTAAAATAGCTCAAAATATTGCTTTTTTGAGGTGTGTTTAAACGAAATGTAAATATCACTATGAGGTAAAGTAAGTTTTTGTAATTTACTTCGAGAAATTTGAATTCTGAAACATTTGGCTAATTTCGGAAAAGACTCAAGTTCTGAAAATTCTGATAAAAAATAACCTTCTTTGCTAAGTTTTTATTTTCAACATTAAAAATTGCAATTTTAATAATGCCTATAAATATGAAATTTTTATACAAAAATATCAAATTTCGAAATAGAAAAAAAGTAAATTAATCAGCCCAGCAAAAAAGAAAGAATTTATATAAATTGGGGAAAATTAACATTTTTGAATGCGCGTGAATCCCGCTTTCTGATTCATTTAAAAGAATTTAGACGTATTCAAACGAATCAAGAAATTGCTAGTTGAATGCGTGTAAATGAACTTCTAAAGAAGGTCATCAGGACCGCAAGTGACTACAGCAGTAGCAGCGTAAATTAATAATTAATCCAGGTTTAAATTGAATGATGAGTCCGCTCTTTCCTATAAATGACGCCCTCTTGGTTCGATAGTTTAGGCGGAAAAATTATATATAGTTTACACATAACGTGAAATATTATATATAATTTTCATTTAGTTTAAGTAAAAATTTTATAAAACAATTGAATATTATATACAATACTTCATACTATACATCATGTTTCTGCCTGGGCAGTTAGATCTTTAATTTGGCGTCATTCTGTTTGCTCATTAATTGTAATATAAATCTGCGATATTTATTTGTCTTAACAATATAAATTATACCAAGACTATACAAAGTATATATGTAAATGACTGGGCACTTATAAAGGTTACATATATACTCAACGTAACAAATGTGTTTATATTAAAACTCAATAACCACACTTGTGCGAATTCGCACCTCGTGAAATTTGTTACGTCTGTAACTTTCGACTTGTGTAGGCCAAGGGTCTCTCCCCACTACAAAAAATATGCTAGTACCGTAGGCTATTTACTACGTCAAAGCTTTTGCCATTCACTTTAAAATCGCTCGGGCAGCTGGGTCGAAACTTGGAAGGAGTTCAAATTTGCATTAGTAAGTATTTTAACACATTTTATTGTTTTTAATACAAAGTTACGAAATACTTCATGATTCTCTCATATTTTTGAAAACATTTGGAGAATAATATTTATGTGTGTATAAAATAAAAAATAATCAAAGAAAAATATTCATCATTATTGCATAATGTCCGAAAATTAAGAATTACTTTATAATTTACGAAATTATATGTATAATACAATAATATGCTGAACGAAGCATCGATTAATTCTGTTTTAATGCTGAACGAAGCATCGATTAAGTCTGTTTTCAGTGCGAGCTACAGGCGAGCGAGCTTGAGCCGAAGTCGAGATTTGAGTTTTCAACGCATGAACCATAAACGGAAGAATTCAATTTTCATTAAACGCAATTAATTTTCATCCAAATAGTTCAATATTTACCCAAAGTGATGAATCTTTGATAATAAAAACATGAATTCTCAACGAAAAGTGTAATAGTTGATATATTCACCAAAAATTAGATTATTTTTGCATCAGAAACAGATGAATTAAAACTAGAAAAAATGGATGTTCAATAAATTAGTTGAATCTTTAACCAAAACAGACTAATTTTCAAACCAAAAAGAGGAATTTTCAACAAAATAGTTGAATTTTCAATACAAAAAGACAAATTTTCTGTAAAACTGTTGACTTTTCAACCTGCATATATGTATTTTCCACAAAAATAATTGAATTTCTAACAAAAAAGAGTGAATTTTCAACAAAATAAATTAGTGTCCAATAAAATAAATGAATTTTTAACTAAAAAATAAAAATTTTCAAGTCAGAATGGAATAGTTATATGTTCAGTTTAAAAAGATTACTTTTCAATCGAGGAAATTTGTTTAGTCAATAAACAAACCAAAAAATGCATCCAAAAATTTGAATTTTTAGGTCGAGAAGACGAATCCCCCGCAAAAAAGTTGAGCTTTAAAACCGAAAATATAGGGTTTCTAGCAAAATAATTGAATTTTCAACTAAAAAAAAAATTCGAAGCAAAAATGGCATAGTTACACTTTCAGCTTCGCGCTCGAATATAATTACACCTCGCGCTTCGCGCTCGGATATTTATTCTTTGCATTTGGAATGCTTGAAACAAAACTTTATCAAAAAGATCTCTTTTAGATGGCAGTATTTATATGCGTCTTCATATTTTGAATTGTCTACTTAAGTATAGTCAAATATTAAGTTTCTCAAAGCTCTGTAGACTTTGAGGTACACATTCTCATCGTGATACTCGCGCTGCGCGCTCGATTTCCGACAGACATTTGTAAACAGGTTTTATTGGATTTTTTTTCTCGTAACTTTCGTCGTTTTTCCACACTTTTTTTACATTCTCCTCATTTATTAATGAGAAAGTATTAGAATTGTCGAAAATTTGACATCACACTTTTTCAACGGACCTCCACGTTTCGTGACCCCCTGAATTCGAAAATCAGGTTTTCACGATGGCGTCTGTCTGTGTGTCCGTCCGGCCGTCCGTCCGTAAACACGATAACTCTCGAAAAAATGAACGAATCAAATCCATCTTTGGCACACTTTTTCTAGGTCCTAAAAGAAAGGACGAGTTCGTTAACCAGCCGTTTTTGATAAAATTCAAAAAGTGAGCGCATTTTGAAATTTTTTGAGACCACTTTTTTCTGAATTTGAAAATTCTATGTACGGATATTTATAGTATTGAAAAGAACAAACAATTTATCCTTATGACTTTTTTCGATAAAAAGAACATCCTAAGAGTTATAGTGTTTTCAAAATTTTTTCAATCAACCGAAAATCAAAATTTGTAACCGAAAAACGCACGATATGAAAAAAAGTCAAGAGAAGAAAAACATTTCTTTTTGAAAGCCCTACAAGATTACCATAACCAATCTTTGGATTTTCTTCAAAAATCGAAAATTCAAATTTTGATTGCACAAAAAATAATGGAAAATAAAAAATTCCATTTTGCGGACAAACTATGTAGGATACAAAAAAAAGATGAATTAACGAAAATGGTTATCCCAAAAAAGATCTACAATTTCGTTAAGAATCACTTCTTCATAGGACGCGTACTTTTTATTTTATTCGTGAAAAATAACGTTGAAAAAAGTAAAATAAAAAAAAAATGTGTCAAAAAACGGCGAAAGTTACGAAAAAAAAAATCCAACAAAACCTGTTTACAAATGTATGTCGGAAATCGAGCGTGCAGCGCGAGTGTTAGGATGAGAATGTGTACCTCAAAGCGTACAGAGCTTTGAGAAACTTAATCTTTGACTATACTTAATTATGTAGACAATTCAGAATACGAATGCGCGAGATTCAACTGTCGCGCGCCCTAGGCGCGCTCAAACTTGCGAGCGAAGCGAGCCGCGCGCATAGTGCGCGATTAAAATATCCCCGCGAAGCGGGCAAATTTTTTTATTTAATTTTTTTCAACGTTATTTTTCACGAATAAAACAAAAAGTACGCAACTTATCAAGAAGTGATTCTTAACGAAATTGTAACTTTTTTTCATATCGTGCGTTTTTCGGCTTCAAATTTTGATTTTCAATTGATTAAAAAAATTTTGAAAACCCTATAACTCCGAGAATTTTCTTTTATCGGAAAAAGTCATAAGGATAAATTGTTTGTTCTTTTCAATACTATAAATATGCGTACATAGAATTTTCAAATTCAGAAAAAAGTTGTCTCAAAAATTTTCAAAATGCGCTCACTTTTTGAATTTTTATCAAAAATGGCTAGCTTACGAACTCATCCTTTCTTTCAGGAGCTAAAAATAGTGCGCCAAAGATGAATTTGATTCGTTCATTTTTTCGAGAGTTATCGTGTTTAAGGATGGACGGCCGGCCGGCCGGACGAACAGACAGACAAACGCCATCGTGAAAACCTGACTTTCGGATTCAGGGGGTCTTGAAACGTCGAGATCCGTTGAAAAAGTGTGATGTCAGATTTCCGACAATTCTAATACTTTCTCAATCATAAATGATGAGAATGTAAAAATCTTAAATTTCCTATTATGCTGTAGAAATTTTTTTTTTTAATGAAGCGTACCATTTCAACTTTATTTCTTGGGAATTTCTACCCCAAAAAATACCTACTATATACTAAATTTAGATTAAATAGTTCCGAGATATTTAGTTAGAAAATTTAAACCCCAAATCGCACTAGTGAGGTTACTACGTATGTTGAGTCAAGGTGTGGTTACTAAGGGTTAATTTCATTCACATTTTATTACTATTTATATTTTGAGGACAAATATAGACTAAATATTTTATATTCAAATTAATTAACTGAAAAGATTGCAATTCCCTAAATTTTTTAGTTACAGTAATTGCAATTTACTAAATTATAACCGAATTTTCTGAAATATGTGACTAAAGCTTAATGTAGTTACTGTTGCGAAAATGCCTGTTCCTGCTTAGGAAAATTTAGAAAAAGTTTTTGCACTAAGCTTTAGTGACGCGTCTCTACAAATTCCGACAGTTATTTTCAAAGAGTGTGCTTTCAATCCTATGAAAACTTATATAAACAAGTTTGTTTTAGAACATACGAAAGTAATATGAACGCAAATGGGTGTTTACGACGTTAAAAAGGGGATGGAAAAAACAGACAACTAACAAAGAAAAAAAGAAATAACGTCTAAACAGAGTTTCTACAGGACTCGAAAATGAGAAAATCGATGCAAGGCGAGCGACACGAGGTTGAAATCGCATAAAACTTTAGTACATACTCGAGCTGGGTCTCTCTTGTAAAAAACGCGTTACACTCGCGAAGAGAATCGTGGCTGTTTATTCGGAACCGAAATAAGAAACTGAACTGCACTTTTATCACAACAAAAGACTCTGAACAAAATGTTTTTTTCGGGATCAGGTGCCAAATTGTTTGGCATTAAATGATTAATAATCAAAAGATATCCTTTTCTTTAAGTAAAAAAGTAAACAGTACTATACAAAATTAACAAAGAAGTCATTTCACTTTTTTAACTAGCTTTGTAGACAAGAAAATAAATTAATAAATTTTATACTTGTGAACGCTTAAAAAGGGTCAACTGATTTAATCCTTCCAAGAACTGCTGGCCCACGCAGTTTCAGAGCCGCGTGGCGGTGAAAACAATGAGTTCCCACCAGTTAACTATAGACTGTTTACGTTTCCATAGACTGATTTAATCTCAAGGCCATTGCCAGGCAACCCCCGAAACTGTTCTTATATAGACGCTCTCGCATATCATAAAATTTTCCCAAGTATAATTTTCCGTAGTACGAAGCTATTCAAATACTTCGCAATTTTTTAAGCAATCGACTTGGAATATGTATACAGTTTCACGAGTTCATTATGAATAACATTTTTTCAAACATATTTTTACTTTATCTTCTAATACATCGAGCGTTCCCACATAAAATTGTTTTTTTTTTATCGGGTTGAAACTTGGATGAATAGGTCCTGGTGGACCTATATTAATTACCTGAACCAAAGGTCCATTTATGAATGGGCTTTCAATATATACAGGGGCCTGAAGTTTTCACTTTTTCAGGAGCTTTTTACCTTTACGTTAGTGTCACTTCTTTTAGAATATTCTGATTAAACTTTTATTATA
>NC_046664.1:43207732-43231375 GCF_010883055.1 Belonocnema kinseyi
ATATCAACTATTACATTTTCGTTTAAATTCATCTTTTTTGGATATAAAATGTAATTACTTGGCGAAAGGTTAAACTCTTTTGCCATAAATTATTTAATTTGGTTGCATATTTATAATTTTCAATAAAGATTCATCTCTTCAGTTTAAAAATGAGCTATTTCTATTAAAACTTGTTTTTCTTTGGATGACAATTAACTTTCTTTTTTACTAAAAATTTAACTATTCCAGTTGAAACTGTAACTATTTTGTTGGTGATTTTTTTGTTAAATTGTTTTTTTTTTTTAACTGAAAATGTAACTATGCCAGTTGAATATTCCACGATTTTAGTTGAAAATTCATCTCTTAGTTTGAACATTAATTTTTTTTCGCAAAATTTAATTTGAACATTTGATTTATAAAATTACCTTTTTTTAGTTGAAAATTCATTTATTTCGATAAAAATTCGTCTGTTTTTGTGCAAATTAATCTTCTGGGTTTAAAAATTCAACTAAATCGTTACATATTTTCATTACAAATTCAAGTATTCCAGTTAAATATTCATCATTTTAATTAAAAATTATTCTTTTTCGTTGAAAAAAATACTTTGTTTACAGTTGAACTCTTGTTAAACATTCAGCTTTTTGGTTTAAATTTCATGTATTCCAATTAAAGATTCATCAAAGTTCATCACTTTGGTTGTAAATTTTTTTTTTGGTTGAAAATCACTTTTTCAATTGCTAATTTACCTATTCCATTTTTGTTCGAAAATTGATATTTTTTATTTTAAAGTTCAATTATTTGTTTGGAAATTGATTAATTTATATTTGAAAATTTAACTATTAGTTTGAGGGTTCATATATTTTGTTGAAAATGACTACCATATTAAATTTTCTACCAAAAATCTCAAATTAATCTTGAAGTAATAAAATTTTACTTCCAGAAAAGAGCAATTTTGAACGCAAATAAAGTAGATGATATTCTAAAGCTATTTTACAAATTAATCATTTGCATTCAATTTTATATTGCAATTTTAAAAAAATAATTGAGCACGCTCTCCAAAGATTTCCCTGACTTAAACAAAAAATTTCCTGAAATTTCCGGGTTTTCCAAGTCGGAAAGAAACCCTGATCCTTTACTTGTAGTTCAAAACTACACAGGAAATGTACAAAAAATCTCTGACAGACCAAGTTCTTTTTTTCACCATTTTTAACAAGAAAAAAGTAATTACAAAATGCTATTATTAGAAAGAATTGATTTTTCTCAAAAATAAAAATAAAAGTGGAAAATCGTAAATTTGAAGTGTAAATAATTAGCAATATTTATATTAGTGAAATTGGGAAAATTTAGCAATGTTTTTTTAACAAAATAACACTCTGTGTCCAGAAGAATTTAACTTTTTAAATTAACCAATTTTTTATTAGAAATCAATATTCCTTTTTCAATAAAATGATACATCGTACTCACTCATATATTATGTGCCTATTTATATATTATGTGCACAATCTCATCGCGCGCTTCGCGCTCGACGTTTATTTATCTCGCGCTTCTCACCCGATTGTACATTCATCTCGGGCTTCGCGCTCGATTATGTATTTACCTCGCGCTACGCGCTCGGTCTTTATATTTCTCCCGCATTCGTGGACACGCCTTTTAAAATCAAAGGTCAACGGACTGACAACTGTAATTTTGTGATTTTGAACTCTCTTTTGTTAAAGCGCTTTCGGCTTTAACGAACACATTCTCATCACGTATCTTGTGCTTCGCACTCGATTTGGTCCAACATGTAAACTTTTCTTCATTATACACAACACTTTTATATCAATTACGATACATTTTTTATGTAACTCTGCCTAGGATTATTTATTAGAAAATTGCAAAATAAAAAGCAAATTGTATTTATCGTGATTATTTTTGTATTTGTTTCTTATTTTGCTTTAAATTGTATTCTAAGCTGCTCTGAAACATGTATCATTTCAATGAATGTATATCATTACAATTCATAATATACATAAAAATTGAATCATACTAATTCTTATTTCTTTGCTTTTATAATTTTTTATTTTTAATGTTTTTTACGATTAAATAAAAACTGCTGCGCATCTGCATAGGGTCTAATACAGGATCCTATATAGGAGCCTATGTCCTCTTTTGTCTTTCTGTGCTTTTTCCAAAAAGTTCATTTTTGCATTTTTTATCTTATGTTTTACGATTAAAAGAAGATCTACTCGTCCAATTGAAAAATGATTAATAATAAATTTATAGACCTTTTTAGACGAACAACTTTTGCCTGGTAATTTAAGTTCATACCTTGTATCGTTTTTCCAAACAAATTTAATATTTTTATTTTGAATGATATTTTTTACGACTAAAGCAAAAACTACGTGTCCTATCAAAAATTATAGCTCTTTTTTAGATGAACAATTTTTGTCTCATTTTTTTTCGTAGCTTACATCGAAAAGTGATTCATTATAGATTTGAAGTTCTTTCCAGGGCGCGCAATTTGAGCTTTTTAATTTTTTTCGTATCTTGCATAGTTTGACCAAAAAATGGAATTTTTGAATCCAGGCTTTTTCTCGTATCATGCGTTGTTTAGCCTAAATTGTTCATTTTAGTTTTTTTTGGATTTTGAAAATGCTATAAATCTAGTAATTTTTGATTTTTCGAAAAAAGTCATAAGGATAAATTGTTAAATTTTTTTGAATACTATGAATAACCATACAGAGAGTTTTAGAATTTTTAAAAAAGTGGTCTCAAAAATATTCAAAATGTGACCACTTTTTGAATTTTCATCCAAAATGGCTGGATAACGAACTTGATCTTTAGTTTAGGACACTAAACGAGTGTACAAAAGGGCAATCTAATAGATTACTTTTTTCAAAAGTTATCGTGTTCACAAAGAGACAGACATACATACAGACATACAGGCAGACACATTCGTAAAAACCTGTTTTTCGGATTCAGGGGGTCTCAAAACGTAGACATTTGACAAAAACTAGGAGGGGAGGGGGGTCAAATTTTACACAAATATAATACCTTCTCTGATGCGAAAGTAATAATGCAAAAAAGTTTGCACTTTCGACAAAATCGAATCCGAAGATACATAATACGAGATACATAATGAGAATGTGTTCGTTAAAGCTGAAGGAGGTTCGACAAAAGAGGATTCTCAATCACCAAATAGAAGTTACCGATGTTTTGACCTTTAATTTTTTTTAAATTGCTCACAAATGTAGGGTAAACACAAAGACTGAGCGTGAAGCGCGAGAATTAATAATCACGCGCCACAGGCGCGTTCAAACTTACTAGCCACGCACACAGAGCGCTATAAGAACGTGCCTGCAAAGCGGGCAAATTTTTGTTTCCTATATATATTTTTTAATCAGATTTTATAACAAACTTCTAGAAATTTTTGGTTAAAGAAACTTTTTTTTTAAATTTGTTTTGTCGTTCGTGTCCTTTTTCCAAAAATTTATTCTAAAAATTTAATTTTTTTATTTTCACTCTTATTTTTTACGATTAAAAGAATATCTACTCGTCCTATTTAAAAATGATTAATAAGAAATTGATAGATCTTCTTAGGTAAATAACTTTTGTCTTTTAATTTTAGTGCATACCTTGTGTCGATTTACAAAAAACATTTATTGAAAAAAATGTATTGAAATAATTTAATTTTTTTATTTTAAAGGTTATATCTTACAATTAAAGAAAAAAATAAGTGTCCTCTAAACAATTATTCATGAAAAACTTGAATGAGTCCATTTATTTTTTCATAGATTGCGTTGTTTGTCAAAAAATTAATCTTTTTAGTTTGATCCATTTACGAATAAACAAAAACTGCGCATCCTATAAAACAGTAATAATAAACATTTGTAGCCTTTTTTTTTGATAAACAAGTTTTTTTTTGTAGCCTATGTCGTTAGTCCAATCTGATCAATTTTTCGAAAGTTATCGTGCCTGCAGAATACAGACTACAGATAGACAGACAGACAAACAGCTTCGTAAAAATCGTTTTTTCTGACTCAGTGGGTCTCAAAACGTGAGGATTTTATGATTTTATATTATTTTTATTTCCATTTTATTTTATTTTTGTTTTATTTTATTTCATTTTATTTTATTTTATATTATGTATTAAAAATTTTTTTTGCCTTGGTGGGGGTGCTGTGTGAGTGCCGAAATGTTGGTGATTATTACATAATTTTATTTATTGTTTTTTTTTCTTTCTTTCTTTTTTTTTAAATGCTTTTTATTGGGATTTGATAATGGTGGGAATAAAGAGGACGAAAGAAATAAAAAAGAGAAGGAAGGGGATTTGGTTGGATGCCTTCTCATTTTTCTATCCTCCTTTTTATTTTCGTCCAAAGTAAAGATAAATAATTTTCTTTTCTTATTTTTTTCTTTTGTAGGGAGAAGGGAGGATGAGACTTGTTTCCTTTTTATTTTCCAGATTCCAATGGGAAAATTTTGTAGTGGTTGTCCAAATTTGGTCGTTGGGTTCTTGATTATATTTTCAAGAATTTTTTTTTCAATAATCCACTTATTTCAAAATAACTTTCTACATTCAAGTTCAATATAGAAATTGAAAGCAGCTTCAATTTAGAAATTAAAACCAAAAATATACTGCAAAACGCTTAAATAGTTTATCTTACACAAATGCTGGCTGTTATGCTGCGTCATTTGACTTTTTTCGTTTATTCGAAAAAAATTGTCTTACATACTCCAATGTTTCCATATCGTGATCTGTTTGATAATCTGATATTTATATTCCCAAATTTCAGTTAGGGAGGCGATATGTACGATTTTAATATTATTTGATTTAAGAATTCCTTTTAATTAAGAATAATAAAAATAAATTAATATGGGCCCGATCGGTGTCAGGCCGGGTTATCTCTGGGCGCGGCGCTTGGGCCCCGAACGGGAATCGCGTTTAATTTCGAGTCTGGCCCCATCTCGATAGCCCGATTTGGGCCAAATTCTGCCCGATCTGGCCCCGTTCAGATCCATATTGAAATTTCTGCACGCGTAGCTAACAACTAGTTTCTAAACCATGCAGTGGCTTAAGGTTAGCCCATATTATCGCTACCAACTACTTTCAAGACTACATTGGGTCTAACTTTTAGTTATATAAGTAGTTTGTTTTAAAGATTTTAAGCTATGCTAGTTTTTAACGGGGCTGGTCGTTCTTTATGTTACACATTGAAACAAGCACACTCTTGATTTAGAATCAAGACATTTTTTTCTGCGTGTATCTTTGCATTTTTCAACTAAATGTTTCTTTGTATTTATTACATAATTATCATATTTTCTCCGAAAATTGCATTCTTTAAATTTGTAAATAATAATATATAATAGTGGTTGGACCAAAATTATTTCTGTGTACAGTTACTTAAAAAACACTATTTCTGTGAACAGCCACAAAGTACATTCCCGCCCTTGCGAGACGTTGTACAGGCGTGACCAGCATTATTTCTGCATAAAGTCACAAAAGGATTATCACCTTCCCGCTCTCATGAATCGCTAATCATAATTCTTGATTCGCAAATCGACAATAAAGTGCGATATATGGATAAACCGTTCCGTCTAAAGCGTCAAAAGCCAAAATATGACAAAATAACTCTCAAATCACGTGACCTTACTCTATACTCGTCACTTCGTCCCTTCGGTAAGCTGGAAATATTTTTTTTCACCGTCACCGACCGAGTATTTTTTTCCGGTACCGGTAAAAAAACTTTTCAGCCTTATTTCGCTTTTGACGGAATGTTTTTTTTACATGTCGCACTTTATCGTCGATTTGCGACATACAGGCAGAAACACATGTAGTAACCTTTTTTTCATGTTCAGAGTTTCTCAAAGCGTGGACATTTGGAAAAAATCAGAGAGGGGGAGGCGGTTAATTTTACATAAATCTAATACCTTCTCTGATGAAAACATAAAAATCAATTGTAAAGAGCTCTGTTATCAGTCCAAATAAAGAGCCTGAAACCATTTTTTTTTATTATACTGTCAAAGCGTCACACATGCTACCCATAAAAGAATCAAGTTGGCTTTCAATTTTAATTTAATTGCCTTTTTTAATATTCGCGTGAATACCCTTATAAAATTTTAATTAAAATGATCATCGATAGAAACTTAACGAACCGTTCTAACAGATATTGAAATTTACACTCGTCGCTCTATTTTCAGTGGAACGATGTGAGAATAGAGAGTGCCAGAGGCTCGTCAGCCGAGTGTTTTTCAAACGAGTTGAAACAATGGCTTTTACGGATTTGAGTAGAAAAAATGGGAATTCAGAGGAAAAGAAGGCCAGGCGCAGGTGTATATGAAAAAAAACTAAGTCTAAAACAGACTTCAGGGATTAGTAATGATTCCTATGATTTTAAAATTCTGTGTTCTATTTTCAGATTTTCATTTGGAATTTTAGTGAAAGTTGGGATTTGTGCTACAATAAATTGTTGACAGTAATTTTTTTGCATTTATTGTTCATTAGGACGTACTAATGAAATCCTGAAACCCTCCAGTCTTATAGATTTTGTCAAGATATTACAGGGCATTATAGTTCATTTCGACGGCTACACTGTTAACAAACATTTGCAATAAACATATTATAATTAAGCAATGACTTTTCTCCACGGTAAATTATTTTGATTATTATTTCAAGTAATCAATAAAATAAAAACAATATTTTTGCCCAGAAGTAACATTTCAAGGGCTAAGATAACCTTTTTATTCAACTATTGGCGGATCTATAAATGATTCATTCATTTAATATGCTTTTCTCCAACAATGTGTAGGTTATGTCATTATATTCACCAATGTATCAAAACTCACAAAAATACGGTAGAAAATAAACGAAAACAGAATTTTAAGATTAGTGAGATTTATTTTTTGATTAAAAAACAAACAATTACGAGCATTTCACAAGCCAAACGAACACCTATCGAACATTAACCAAAAATTCACGAAGAAATACGTGATCATGCGTAATCACGTGAAAATTTTAACACAGGGTGGTCAAATCATGTGTCGGTCATATATTTTAAATATTTAGTATCAGTTATAAAAAATACACATATACGAAACCTCAATTATAGAAAAGGTTGTACAACGATTTAATTTTTAGATATAATGGATCGCACTGTAAACGTAGTCCAACGCATTTTTCACACTGCTTTCAATAATTATTTCATACATGTATGTTTGCAGCGAATTGGAGCAGTATACGGACTGAATTAGAAGTAGAGCTTTCTGCTCTACTATAGTAAGATCAAATTCAATTGTAAAAAACACGATTAAAATCAATGCTTATTTTATAAATATTAACATTTCTTCATTAAAAATAATATTTCTTAATTAAAATCCCATGATTAGTTATATTATTTTCATTCTTAAATTCATGTAAAAACTATTTTTCAGAGATCTCATTTTTGGCACGAAAACAACCTTCACTTTTTCCTTACTCATTTATATAGACAGCCAACACTGTACAAAAATTGGGTACTCTTCCCAATCCTTTGGCATGGAATATTCTACGATTTTCTTAGGGAAAATACTTTTTCCAAAATAATCCTTCCATAAGAATATTTTCTTATAATATTTCCATGAATCAAACGAAAATTTCCACTTTGATTATCAAAAGAACTACCGTAAATATAAGTAATTTTCCCTGACAAACTTACAAATTTAAACAGCTTTAGAAAATGTTTAATTAATTACTACTTTAATTAAGAAAATAATTTTTCGTAAAAAATAAGGTACGTTTCTTCATATTCAGATATTTTAGGCATGTCAACATTAAATTAAACTTTTAAATAGATTTTCTAACTGTTTCTGGAATATACCTAAAGTTTATTGCAAAAAAACTCCTACCTTTATTTAAATTTCCAAACTTTTAAGTAAATTCCTAAACAAATTTCAGAATTTTTTCTTACAAAATGTAAGGGAAATTTTCCGAAATTTTGGGTAACTAGCTTCTCGAAAATTTTCAGGATTTTCAAACTGTAGTCTTTTTCTTTAGACAATTAAATCAACAATAAAAGGTCTGTAAGGAGAATGGACCATCTAAAAAATAGAGAAAATCGGGAAGAAAATTAATTAGTTCAACTTTTTGTGAATTGTTTGCAGCTTATTGAAGAAAATAAACACACGAATCTTATTTGTTAGCTATAAATGCGTAAATTAAATGTTATGTGAACGGTAACTGAAAAAATGAATTAAAGTTTCATTAAACCATAAATTTTTATAATTATTTGGCGTTTTTGTGGAATATTGTTTAAATAATATTTTTTACCACGAAACTTACAATAGTTTCACAAATCTTCTCGAGTACATTGTTGTACTTGATTTTTCAGAGTTTTTGGACACGTAAGTATGGAAATGAATTTATAATTTATAGCAATTTGTTGTTGAAAATGAAAACAAAAACATTTTAAAATGTGCCTAATGTTTTTTTTTTTTGAAGTATCACTATGCCTTATACGATTCAGCAAACTCCAACTCACCAAAAAATTGGTTAAAAATATTATTTTTATTTTTTAATATGCGCCCACCCCTTGGACAATAATTTTGAATTTTAAGTAAAAAGAAAACGTTTTCTAATACTTCGGAACATTGAATTGAAGGATCTAATATGTAAAATTATATCAAAATTGTCCCTACAACAATGTATTTCAACTAGACGTAATGTTGAAAACGGTATAGTTATTAAAAAAATTCACAACTTTTAAAATCTTAGCCATACAGGGTTCAACAATGGCTCATTTAAAAACTTATTTTACTCTTTACAAAATTACTCTTTACACAATTATCTTGAAGCAATGTCATGTCTTCGATTCTCGCTAATAACAAAAATTCCACAAAACTTCCAGACCGGAGGGTTTCAGGATTTCATTAGGTCCTCCTTAAGAACAATAATGATATAAAATTTTCTGCCACCTGTTCTAACAAACATTCTCTTTTTTCGCCCTAATTTGTCTGTACTATTGTAGAAAAAAAATATTATAAAGTTTTCTCTTTTATGAAAGATGAAAAATCTACCGTTCTCACATTATGCGAGTTCAACATTACTTTATCTCTGCTTTTAATTCTTTCGCTTACTTTTCTCTAATTGTAAGCTCGAATTCTCGCTCAAAGTGCATAACGTTAGCAAATTTTTTCCCAATCCAGCCCGAGTTATACTTTTCCAAAGCAAAGCCAAAGTTTTTTTATCGTAACTAAAATATATTTCAGCCTTGTCATTAAAAGGATCGGAAAGGAACTTTTTCGTCGCTCTCATTTCTACATTGAACGAGGTAACATCTTCGGCTAAATTTTTCCATACCCAGTGACGTCACGCTTGAGCGGAAGCTCAATGCAGAATTTAGTTGGTTTCTGGAATGTTGAAACAAGAAAGAAATAATGTCCCCACAGAGTAAATGTGTTACATAGTTTGTATAAATATAAGATAAAGGAGAGGATAAACTTCACTCTCTTAACCCGTTGAAGGCACACTAGTGCGAAAATCGCACCGGAAATTTTTTTCAGTTTGCTGGCATTTGAGCAGGCACAGCTGAAGCGTCTTATCCCTACTAGATTAAATATATATGTGAAATATGTGCCTTCCACGGGTTAAACTGAACCAGTAAAATTGTCAGTGATTGAATCAGTATTTTGAACTATCACTGGTGAACCAGTGATTTTCCGACTTTGACCCTCGAAATAAAAAATATTTAAAATGGTACCTACTTATAATTCAAAAGTAGAAAACATGAACATGAAATACTTTTTATTTAGAGGTCTTCAGATAGAAAAAAAATCAAAATTAACATTGAATATTGAAAGAATGTAAAACTGTGCAATAGTTAATAATTTCAATTTGACAGTAACTCGTTTATAAATAACGTTATGTACCACGAGTAGATGGGTTTCTCGCTTTCTGAGCGCGATTTGAAGCAAAAAATTAATTAATTGTTGATGGTACAGTATACTTTACTCTCCCCGAGAAATGTGCACACATGCGCGTTCGTTACTTCGACTCACGGGCACTGTTCTAGCCGATACTGGTTCCTTTCAACTAACCCTAAACTTGAAACGTAATATCAAGAGAAAACTCGGAAACCATACTCTTATTACATCAAATATCGTGTGTAAAGAGGCAGTTAAGTCTTTTTACGGTCTCGCGTGTTTGCAAAAATCCATGCTCGGCTGTAATAAGACTAGTTCGCTGCCTTAGTGCAAAATATAGTATTACAGGCGGCTTACAATTATAAAGTGTACTTTTTCAAGAATTTTTAAGGAAAAAATAAATTTTTAACGCATTTAATTTATTTATTTATTTAACTTATTAAGGCTTTTAGTAAGAAGCTGTAAAATTTTAAACAATTGAAATTTTAAACCAGGCGGCTTTCAATGTAAAACACTTTTAAATTTTCAATATAAAATTTGTTTCATATTGAACAAGTTAAATTTAAAATTGTTTAAAGCAAATTATAATAAAATTTAATTATATAATTTATTATTGTGCAATTTATAAAATATAGAAGTAAAATTATAAAATTTTTAGCATATACATCCAATTTGTAATTATGAAATTTAAAATTATTCAATTTAAAATGTCCTAATTTAGATTTTTTCAATATTAAACATTTTGATCCGGAGTTTTTAATTGTCATTTTTTGCAAATAATAAATATAAAAATATTAAAAGGATTCAATTGATCATTTTGCAACTTTGAATTACTTCATTTTAAGACCAATCCATTTTGAATGTTTCAATTTAAAATTAGTTAACACTTTTTAAGGTTTTAAATTTGAAATAAATTTGCAGAAAATTAAAAGGTTCAACTTCAAAAACTTGAAAATTCAATTCATTGCATTTCCAATTATTGAATTAACTAAAATGTTATATTTCTATGAAAGGTTTCAAACAATAGTTGTCAAATTTCAAGCACTATAGATGTGAAATGATCTAATTTACCATGTTCCGAGTTAAAATGCTTGAATTTTGAATGTTATACACATTTTTATTTAGCTCTTAGGGTTTCTAAACAGGAAGCTAACAATTTATTTTAAAAAAGCAAACAAAAGTGAGTAAGTGAATCGCTATTCGGCTTAAGAATAAGCATTAAAAATGGTATATATTCAAATTTTTTACGGTATGACTTTATATACACCATTAAGCCACTTCCCTTTCGGGATAGGCGTGACTCATCCGGTGGGGAAAGAAGTAATGTATGGACGGGATAGAGAATTGTCAGATTGATCCAGAATTCTCATGTTATTTATGTAAATAACACGTTCGTTCCACAACACTGCTCCGACCCATGTTGCTGATCGATCTCTCTAGCAATCACCTCAAGTGTAGATCCTCACAAAGTCGTTATGTAAGGTTCCCCACTTGGGCCTATTAGTGGCCAAGGTCTTTTGTTTCAGGCGTCATTCACTCTACTGACACTCTTTTTATTAACTATTTGCCGGCATACTTTCCTGTCCTGGCATACTTCTTTAGCTTCTTTTATTTCCATGCATTTTTTCATGCAGGCTCTCGTGTTTCTGTGACTTCTTATGTCTCTTCTAACTAGGGTCTCATTCACACATTCTAACCATTCTTTCCGTGGTCTACCTCTGGGCACACTGCCATTTACTTTACCTTGATACACTTATTTCGCTAGTCGTTCATTTTGCATTCTCTCAACATGCCCGAACCATCTTAACCGATTTCTTTCCCATGTGTCTACTAGCGTCTCTTCTGCACCACATTCTTTTAAAATGATCTCGTTACTTACTTCGTCCATCAGAGTTTTCCCGCATATTATGCGAATGTATCTCATGTCAATTGCGTTAACTTTACTCTGATCTTTTTCTTGATAAGTCCATGTCTCGCTACCGTATAGTACAGTCGGTACAAATATAGAATTGTGTATTGCATAGTGTTTTCTCACTCTTTCCTTCGGACACCATAGTTTTTGTTTTATTTGCGTTAATTTTGAGGCCCATGCTCTTCATGCTTGCATCTAGTTTATTCAACATTCTTTGTAAGTCTTTGATTGACTCTACCATAACAACCTTATCATCTGCGAACGCTAACCCACGTACCCTCGCTGTTTCGAGATCCACACCCTCTTCGTCGAAGAGAGCCATTCTTACACACATCTCCATAACTCACTTTGGACTTCCCAAATCTTTGCTTCTGTTATTTTCATTACCCTACGAATAAGTATTTTTGAGTATATTTTACTTACGGTACTTAATAAGCTGATCCCTCTGTAATTATTGCAGTCGCTTTAATCTCCCTTTCTTTTGTATATTGGTAGGATAATCGCTTTTTTACAATCGCCTGGGACATCTCCCATCTCGAAACATAAATTTATCAATTCGCACAGTGTTTAAGCATTTCAGCGTTAATACCACCTACTCCGGCAGCCTTACCGTTTTTCAAGTTCTTAATTATATCCCTAACCTCAGTGACACAGACTTTCTCAATTGAGTTTTCTATCGCATCGTATTCAACATCGCAGGTGTGGTGTCCTATAGCTTCATCTCCAAATTGTCTCCTAAAATATTCTCTGAAAGCCTCTAGTACTCCGTCTGCATCATATATACAATTTCCTCCCTACTATTTCTCATGTTGAAAAAATTCTGTACTTTTGTTTAATTTCATTTTTTTATAAAGCTTTCTTGCTTCCTTGAAAGTCGTTTTGTATTTTCATCTCTTCTTCTGCTCTAATTGTATCTTTACGTTCCTTAGCTAATCGTTTGAGTATCCTGTTTTCGCCTCTATAGTAATTTCTACATCTATTTCTTTCCTCATTGCTAAGACCTGCGATGTTCAAAGTTCTCCTGTACGCTTATATCTTTGCTTTTTGGGCAACCTGAATTTCATCATTACACCACGCATCACCAGACATTCTTCCTACAACTGCGGTACCACACACTTCGACCGTACATCCAACAAGGATATTCCGTAACTTTGTCCAGGCGCCCTCTATATGTTTGTTTTATATACGGTCCTCCCATGTTGCCCTATCTATGCTGTCGATTATCTTCTTTTGGAAATCTATTAACACATCCGGTTTCTGTAGGTTCTCAATTTTGATTCGCGTTTGTTTGTTTTCTTGGTTCTCTTTTTTCTCCATCCCCGACCTAAGTTAATTTTTGAGATCAGAAGGTAATGATCAGTATTGCATTCAGGACCCCTCATGACCCTTATATCTTTGACTAACTTTCTTAATCTTTCATCCGCAACAACAAAGTCAATTATACTGCGGCTATTTCCTTTAGACCAGGTGTACATATGGATCATTTTATGCTTAAACCAAGTATATGTAATAAACAGACCCCTTTCTAAGCATAGACCAACTAATTTATCTCCGTTATAGTTTGTTCTTGGATCCCCAAAATTACCTAGTACTCTTTCTGTATCCTGATCTTGGATACCCAACCATCCGTTCATGTCTCTTAGTAGAATTATTCTTTCACCATGTTCCCAAATATTTATTGTGTCATTTAAAGTGTCCCAGAAGGCGTCTTTTACTTCTCTGGGATTACTATCAACTGGCGCGTAGCATGCTATGATAAATAGTCTTCTGATTACTACTTTCATTCTAGCCCACAGCAGTCTGGGAGATACGAAACCATGGTCTCCGAGATGCTGCTTTGCTCTTTCATTCAAAATCAGACCTACTCCTTGTTTACCATGTGATTCACTGTCCACTTCTGACCATATTTCAAATCCTCCTTTCGACACGCCGTTTTTTATGTCTTTGGTTTCGCATCCCTTTTTCTTTGTTTCAGGCACACATAAAATATCTAAGGGTTCAATAATTTAAAATTGGAAGCCTTTAAACCCTATCTGAATGAGTTCTACTAAAGCTGAACCGCGTTTATATCCGCTCTCATTTATATCTTCTCGCGCTTGTATCCCTGCCATAGCCCATAGCTCTCATTTACATCCGTTTGGCACCCACCACCTCGCAGTACCACGTGACAAACAAGCGAATCAGCGCGCAGCGCTTTAAGTTTCTTTCCGCTGAGGATCATTGGTGGGATCTCCTCCCGCGAAGATATAAGTAAATGTTTACGTTCTCAGGCGGCGGATATAAGCGCGGTACCAGTGCAATTTAAAAATTCCCAACCAGTAAATAAATTCACTATCTGACATTCTTCCGACATAAAAAACGGTGATATTGAAAACAATTTAGTTCATAAACTGAAAAACTGGAGAGAGGGTGACAAATTTTCGAAATAGGTGAAATAGGTGACAAGTTTTAAAGCAGGTGACAAAAGGTCTACAGATGGCACTCTGTAATGACTGTATAACTGATGACTGTATAAGCAACAATTTTCGAAGTTTTGTTTACATTCATACTCCTTCGAGTAATAGGTCCTCACCAAGCTTATTATATACTAGTGTAATAAGATGCGCTTTTCAACAATTATAGAACAAAAAATGGTTTTGAAAAAATTCGCGCACGCTACATGGACCGTGACGTGAGATTCTTTTAACTCCAGGTTGAAGCACCATATTTGTAACCGAAAAAGCCAGGCTCGATTTCTACTACTGTATTTTTTCGCGAACTTTTTTTTATTCAAAAATTGTATTAACTGTTAAATGTATTTAAATCAAACAAAAATATTAAATTGTAACCATTTTTTCATTAATAAAAATTGTTTTTTTGAACATATTAGTTTTGTGGCTCTGCATGGAAAAAATTTATCCATAAAAGTCAAGAACTTGTAACGAATATGGGATAAAAAAATCAAACAATAAATCCTTATTTCTATGAAAAATGTATGGATAAATTTAAAATTTTTGTACAATATTTCGAATTTCCTACGAACAGTTCCTGAAAATTTTAGACCTAAATATAAAAAGGAAAAAATTTTATTTGTTTGATTTAATTTATATTTATTAATTCGCACGACTCTGAGGATTTGAAACCTCGAACTCGACAGTTTCTAAACATAAACCATGAGTGCGTAAACGCGCGCAGCCATTCAGGCTGAACAATTTGGGTATAATGAAAATTCTAGCCACTCATCCGACGAATTCAGTCCACGCATCGCGTGCATATACGCACCGAGCGGGCGGGTGAGAGTGTGTGTGCGGGCCACGTCAAGACGAACCTAAGTCATAGTTCCCAGATTTGTCGGACAAGCTCGAGAGTGCTCTGTGAAACTTTTCTCAATCACTCATAATATTTTTGTAATTATTTACGGGGAAAAAAGTGATGAGTCCGTTTAGACTTGTCATATTGAGTTCGTCAATTCTTTTTCAAAATCCGCAGATTATTTAGGAAATTACATCAATGTCTAATGAATTTTCTCAATATCCGAGATCTAGCTACTAGTTCGTGACTTTTTTACGTTTATATTTTGTCCGTGTGGGATCCGTAAATTATAAAAAAGATTTAAATTTCCATTAGACTTTTCCTCTCCATATGAGCCCTCTCATTAGTGATTCATTCTATAAAGTTTCATATTTTGCATAAGTTTTCGTTACACATCTGTGAGCGTTTTACCCTAAAATTATTTATTTTTGCGTAAACTTTTTTCTCACAATTTTTTTCTAAATTATAATAACAACCTTCAATAATTATTGTAATGCATCTTTGTTTATAGTTAGTGTCTTATAGTTTTTTAATTTTTACTCAGTGTCGCAAAATCCAGAAAAAATTTTAAACCTTTACCACTTTAACTACATGAAAAGTTACTTTTTTAATTCTCGTTTTTTTTATTCATTCGAACATTTATATTTTACTTTTTATTATTTTGATTTAGGATTAAAAGTGGCATTATAGGAATAAATATTAAAAAAAGAAATAGTAACATAACATTTTATAAAAAAAGAATGTATGTCGCGAATTTCTTATGTTCCAACACTGCAGCCTTGGCTGCCACGTTGGCGGGGGTTCGATTCCCAAAGCAGCAAGCGAGGCTAGATGTGTTTCTCAGAAAACTTCGCTTCTGGCCCTTGGTATATTACCTCCACAGATACGCCACAGTTTATAATTAAGACTACAGTACAGTCTATAATGAACCTGGCAGTTGATGCGACTATAAAAATTCAATTAATAGAAAAAAATTTGGTAGTGACCTATTACTGGGAGGAGTATGGATCCTAATAAAATTCCGAAGAGTAAGTTCTCGTTGCTAGTACATTATCGCAAACCATTAGCAAAATTTTAGAACCCCAAACAGCTTAAAACAAGATTAATTTAATGTTAGTTTGCAAAACTATAAGATGAAGAACACTTTAGGTTAGCGAACTAGATTCTAAATTCTATGACGTAGAAGCATAACGCAATAAACGGAAAATTAAACCGCGTTTGATCTCGCGAACAATTTAATGTGAGATTTCCAATCAAGCCGCTAAGACAGAATGTGCAAACTGTTCAACGAGCCGTGTTTCATACCGGTTAATTGTTATAATTTAAGTGGCTTCATGGAAAATTGCTCCTGGTAATAATAATTATTACTAAAGCACATGCATATTGCAAGTTCCCACTTACAAAGTGTCTATACATAATTGTACACGGTTATTAATTACTTCAGAGAACGCTATTACTTGTTATTAAGACAGAAAATTTATACATGTTAAGATATTGGATATTCGGGCGAAGTAAAAATGATTAAATTAAGCGAATAATATTTGAGACGAGGAAAAAAATGTGTCGATTGGTACCCAAAAAAGTTGTTTATTCTAAAAAAACAACACTATTAATTAGAATACTATGGCAAACGTATTACGTACAGTTTGCTAAATTTAGAATTTTTTGAAAATCTGCAAAAACATATTTTTTCATTGAGTCACAGGCATACATTTTGAAGAAATTTTAACACATCATACCTGAAATTTCTTCAGCTTCAATTGAAGAAACCAGATTTTCTTTTTCTTTCATTAAATAACAAATTTCCTAATTTTGAAATAATGATTTTTTTAAATTTTTGAACGCTTTAAACACCATGAGCAATTTTTTTCCACATAAAAGCCAAATAATAACATGCTTCTTTGAATCAAGCCGAAGAAATTAGCGTTTCGACATATTCAATTTTATCCAAAATGTTTGATTGTAACTCAATTTAAAGAAAAACATGTTTTTCCAAATTGAAAAAAATTGTAATTGAAATCATTTTTTTCTAATCGCTTATTATTATAATTTTTTACCAAATCGGATTTTTTTAAATTTATCAAATCACTATTTTGGGAAGTGAACTCATAATATTTTTCCCTCTACTCATTTGGCACCGTTTTTGTGTTATTACTCAATTAAGGACGTAATTATCAAAGCAATAAAAGCGAATGCTGCGGGTTTTCTTAGAGATATTATCGAGGCCTTAATAGATCTCATCTATTTTTGCACTTTCTAGAACTCTTTAAATAATCACAAAAAATTAGATCCTAAAAGTCTAAGAGTATTTATTTTAACTCGGGGGTACTTAAATTCGCATTTGGACGAATAACCATTATGTACAATTTAAAAGTTCAGCCATTAAAACTTCAACTTTAAATTTAAATAGATCAGTTTTAATTCCCTGGACGGAGAAGACAAAATATTGTATTTTACAGAACAGCATATAACAGGCCTCAAACTCACTTCAGAGATGAAAAATAGTGCAAGTAGTGTCACTAATTTGAAAAACTAGTGTTAATGATTCAACTATTAATGAAAACCAATGCTAACTACAAAATTTATTTTCGAATAGTATATGAAACTCATTGTAGGATGATTTAAAGCCAAAATTAATTTTTGCAGGCGATTCAGAAAATAATTTTTTTTTTTATCACTTTTAATGACACTTAAAGATTAAAAGTAAATGGAGATGTTTTTAAATGTCTTTAAATCTACTTTAAATATAATTTTTGTCTTATTTAGGGGAAAGGAGTACTATAGTAGTTTTGAAAAAAGTACTTCAAATTAAAGTTTATTCTATAAAGAGAATTCTATCATTTAACAAGTTTATCATCAAATATCAATTTTGAATCTTAAATTAAGAAGCATATTTAAATCAAGATATCGAACTTAAATTAAGCAAACATTTACATATGAAATCACGTAAAGTTGGTATGAATTTTGTCTTTTTAACAAAAAGCATTGATTGTGGAGACAGCTGTTAAAAAAGGTGAATTAACTAAGAAAGAAGAATTGGAATTAAAAGCCGAAAAAGTGCCACATTATATTCTAGATAAAAAAAATCTGCCCGCCTCGCGGACACATTCCCATCGCGCGCTGCGCGCACGGCTCACAAGTTTCAGCGCGCCTAGGGCGCGCGACAGTTGAATCTCGCGCTTCGCGTTCGGATATTTATTCTTTGCATTTGTAATGCTTGAATAAAACTTTATCAAAAAGATTTCTTTTAGATGGCAGTATTTTTATGCGTCTTGAAATTCTGAATTATCAACTTAATTAAGTATGGTCAAAGATTAAGTTTCTCAAAGCTCTGTAGGCTTTGAGGTACACATTCTCATCGTGACACTCGCGCGGCGCGCTTGACTTTCGACAGACATTTGTAAGCAGGTTTTTCTTTAATCTCTCTTTTTCTCGTAACTTTCGTCGTGTTTCCACGCATTTTTATTTTATTTTTTATTTTCAATGTTATTTTTCACGAATAAAACAAATAGTACTCGTCCTATCAAGAAGTGATTTTTAAAGAAATTTTAGATCTTTTTTGGGATAACAATTTTGGTGAATTCATCTTTTTTCGTATTATACATAGTTTGACCACACAATGGAATTTTTTATTTTTCATTATTTTTTGTGCAATCAAAATTTAAATTTTCGATTTTCCAAGAAATTCCAAAAATTTGTTATGAATATCTTGTAGGGCTTTCAAAAAGCAATGATTTACTTCTCTTGACTTTTCTTCATATCGTGCGTTTTTGGCTTAAATTTTTCATTTTTGGTTGATTTAAAAATTTTTTTAAATTCTATAACTCTGAGAATTTTCTTTTTATCAAAAAAAGTCTTTTCAATAAATTGTTTGTCCTTTTTAATACTATAAATATCTGTACATAGACTTTTCAAATTCAGAAAAAAAGTGGTCTCAAACATTTTTTAAATGCGCTCACTTTTTCAATGTATATCAAAAATGGCTGGTTAACGACCTCGTTCTTTGTTTTAGGACCTAAAAAAAGTGTGTCAAAGATAGATTTAATCCGTTAATGTTTTTTAGAGTTATCGTGTTTACGGACGGACGGACAGACAAGCAGACGCCATCGTAAAAACCTGATTTTCGGATTCAGGGGGTCTCGAAACGTGGAGATCCGTTGAAAAACAGTGGTGTCAAATTTCGGATAATTCTAATACTTTCTCAATCATAAATGATGAGAATGTAAAAAAATTGACCCCAAGGTGATCAGATGTTTTTTGAAGCACGATGCTTACGATTTACCTTTAAAACTTGTGAATCATTTAGAGAAATGGGACGTAATTTAACTAAAAGTTAAAAACTGGCACTTCCGAGACTGCCATTGGTCTATTGACAAATTGGATTATTTAATGTTTGAATTTCAGAATATAATCAAACGCTTTCTTAAATTTAATATATACCATTTTTATGTTTAATACCATAGGAAATTAAGGTGATGACCTTGTTAAATGGTCGAATTCTCTTTATTACATAAACTTTAATTTGAATTATTTTTTTCAAAACTACTGTTTAATATTCTTTTTCCCTGATTAAGATCAAAATTATATTCAAAGACATGTTAAAGATATGTATCTCTGAAGAATTTTTAATGAGTTATTTTTAAATCAAAACCAAAATGTACTTTTTGTCTTTAAATTTCATTAAAAGTGATTTAAAAAGAGAACTCATTTTCCGAATCGTCTTCATGAATTATTTTTTTACTCAAAGCATGCTACAATGAGTTTCAAAGGCTTTTCGAAAATCATAGTTGTAGTAAGTATTGATTTTCCTGAATACTTGAATATTTAACTGTTCACTTTACATAAACGGAGAAAAAATTATGGTCAGATTGAACATCTAGAGTGTCAGACCGACTATATTTCAGTTTTAATTATGGGACTGCCCCCTAGATGGTTCGGCGTACGATCCGCGGAGTGTCAAAATTTGATGCTTTGGTTTACTATCCCAGATGGTCAAACTTACGATTCTTGAGCGTCAAAATTTGAAGGCTAGATTCACTATCTCAGAGGGTCAAGTTTATGATACTGGGAGCGTGTGCTAGTGTCAATTTGAAAATCCAAGAATATTCAGGTAGAATATAGAAAATGGTTAAATCTATTATGCTCATATAATCAAAATAATTATCTCTGTTAGTCAAAACAACTATCGCGGATAATCAAAGCAACTATATTTTATAATTGAGCAGAGTATTTCGGGTAGTCAAATCTTTTTTTAAATTATTAAAATAATGATTAAAAAATGAATTTTGCCACATACCAGAAACATCACGTGATGTGGGTATACTTCCAGTTAGATATATATGGTGTTATTAAAACCCGATGCCATTTTTTCAATAAAACGGAATGTAAACTGAATGTAAACGGAATTAAACAAGTAAACTGAAACTTTTTAATGAAAGATATGTATGTGTCGTCCAAATCCTCTCCCGCCTTTAGAGAGAGTAGGCCGTCAAGGCTGGACGAAAGATACGTTAAGAAATGAATTTTTAACACAAGAAGACGAATTTTGAAGAAAAATAATTTTCAATCAAACAGTCACATTAACCACTACAACCAGATCAACTTTCTAGTAGAAGAAACCAATTTTCCCAAAAATAGTTAAAGAGTTAACCAAATAATAACGTTTTCAACACAAAAATACGAATTTTTTCGACAACAGTTAAACTTGTAGCAAAATAGTTACTTGTCAATCAAGAACGATTTTTCCACCAAGAAAGATAACTTTTCAACAATAAAAATTTAATGTTCAATTCAAAACGATGACTGTTAAATTTTCATTAAAAAAGTTAATTTTCAGCCAAGAAAGATGACTTTTTTTTACTGTGAAAGGTAAATTTTCAAGAAAAGAATAAATTTTTTAAGCTAAAAATCTATGATCTGTTTGCTGTATTGCCAACTCTTCATGAGCTCTACTTAATTGACGATCAGGATGCAAGAACCGGGCGAACGCTCGAAATGGGTAAAACTATTAGACCGTCAGCCCGCGGTACTAAAAATTAAATGATCGTCGATCGTATACGCTTTGGAACTTTGACAGTAATACACGTTTCAATTATCGTAATGCGGATGAGAAATTTGGACGTTAGTTCATTAGCTAGGAAATCTCGGAAAATCTTGTCAAAAAATCTTAAATATTGAAATGATAGTTGCACATATGCCAAGATTACCCGTGCAGAAATCGCCCGATTTCATACTTAATACCGATCTGGCCCTGATCGGTAGAATTCTGTGGCCCAGATTTGGGCCAGACAAGGCCAGACCGATTTCCTACAGTAACGCCTTCGTGCGTGAGGAAAATGAAAGTAAGTAATTAAGCTCTGGGGCTAATTGAAATCTAACCTCAAATAAAGTGATCATCAATTAAATTTTATTTTTTTAATCAATACGAATTAAATTATTATAGATGGAAATTTAAGTGATCCGGAAGTTAATACTATCCAACCCGTTTAATTGATGAATTTGGACGAAGCAGAAAATTTGGATCCACTTGAAAATAAATTTCCGGCTGATATCAACACAGTTTTAGGTAAAATCATTTTAACAGTGAAAAGTCAATAATTTTATCTACGTATTTATCATATTGTTTATATTGTTTTGTACTATTTTATCCATTTATATTAATTTTTTATTTATTTAATGTAGAGTTAAAATGATAAAATCTGTTATAAAATATGTTAACTAATAATAGTCAAAATAGGTAATCTCCAAAAATAGTGATCTTATCATAATAGAATATGTGATAAAATCAAAAGTGCATTTCAGATTCTTTTAAATAGTAAATTCATTATTAAAATACATGAAGGACACCTTTTCATAACATGAATTTCAGTATCAAGTAGTAGAATCAAAATACCAATCGATCAAGTGCTCCCAACAAGATATCCTTACTCAACTGCGCATGCGTTACACTCGACGTCTAATTGGTTGGTATTTGCGCGCAGTTTAAAATGCTAAAATACATTATTTCTATTCTTTATCATAAATAATGGCATTTATACTTTTAAAAATGCCAGATCGGTATTAAGTATGAAATCGGGCGATTTCTGCACGGATAGTAACTAACCAGATGCCAAGTGTGACGCATGTGTAGTGAAGTAAGAAGCTTTCGTTAGGAGCACTCCATAAATATCTATGAAAAAAGTATATTTTTCCTGTGAATGCTCAACGTAAGTACGTAAAAATCCAATTTTTCTAATTCTGTCACCTTACTTTCTTTCCTGCACTTGGCTATTGTGGTTCTTGTATATTAACATCATCTTTTCTTCCACTTTCCTGCCGTAAATACTTGTAACAATTAAACCCCTAATATATATCTAATTTTCCGATACTTAACATTTATTTCCGAATCATCTTAATTTTCACTAGAAAAATTCGATGAAAATCCTCAATTAGGTACTGATTCTGATACTGAAAATTATGCAAGGTTAGCCGTTTTAATCCAAGACAAAAATTCCCAGTTTTTTCCAGGTTCGCAAACATTTTTCACGATCAATAAAATTAAAAAATTCGAACTCTAAAGCTAAAAATTTTTCCATTTGCAGTAACAAAAAATAATCTACCAATTAAAGCACTCAAAATTAAACTCTTACATTTTAAACTTTTGAAATTGAATTGTAAGAGTTTTTTAATTAAAAAATGTATTCAATTGCTCAGTAATTTAAACGTAAGAAATGAAAGGCTCTAACACTTTTCAATCAAACAACTTTACATGAAATGCACATAAACTGCAAAATTTAGAATTTAAAAAAAAATAATGAGTTCAAAGAGTCAGATTCAATTCTAAAAATATAAATTCACGTTATCATTTTCAAAGGTGTGAATTAAAGAATATTATTTTTAACAATTTCAAGCTAAATACGTTAAAAATTTAAAAATTTAATTTGTTTAACTTAATACTTCTTAAATTGGAAGTTAAATTATTTTTATCCTAAATACTTTAAAGATCCTTGTAAGGCTTCAAAATTTTATTTCAAAATCTTGAGAAATATAGAAGTTGTTTTAAATTTATTCAACGTTAAACTTATTTAAATTTTTTTTTAGAATTTTTAAATATCTTTTAAAATGAAATGAAAGTTCCCTATAACATTTAGAAACCCCTGGAAAATTAAAGAAAATTCTTAAAATCTTCCACATTCTTTTTTAACAATCTTGGAAATCTTAAAATCTTTTTCAATATTATTTTTAAATAATATTCCGAACTGTAAAATTATTTTCAATTTTCCTACGAATCGAACCAAGAAGTTTTTATTCTTTTGAAAATTTTAAATTATTTGAAATCATTTCAAGCTTTAAATTAATTTTGAATCTTTTTAAAACATCTAAATGCGTTTTAAAATAATTCAATTTTCTCTATACAATTAATAAGTTTTCAATTGCTATTTAAACAACTAAATTTAACAATTTCACTTACAAATGTAACATTTTTTAAAAAAAGAATCATCAATATTGAAACGTTCGAAGTTTAAAAGCTCTTCCAAATTTTAACGATTCAAGGCTTTCTATATTAAACAATTCAGTTTCAAATTGTTAATTTAAAAATATTTGGT
>NC_046664.1:43231475-43233707 GCF_010883055.1 Belonocnema kinseyi
TATAATAGTAAAGATGACTACTTTAAGTAGTAAGATCAACTAATTTATTTGTAAAATAACTAAGTTAATAGTAAGACTTACTAAGTGAAGTAGTAACGCTTATACTATTTGAAGTAGTAAACACAGCTGCTTGAAAGTAGTACCCACCATCGAAAGTTGTAGCGAGAACAAATAAAGTAGTAAGGGCTACTACTACCAATCTTGCGAATAAAAGTAGTAGCCTCAACCACTTTAATAGCAGCGGCATATATTACAAACTAAAATAGTTGGGCCTACTACTTTGTTAGTTATCCCAACCAACTAGTTTTTTCAGTGCGGTAACGTGTCTGGCTTGTGTTTCTTCAATCTCCATGAAAATCTACGAAGTTTGAGGTTCGAATGTTCGAAACCTGTCGCCCTGATAAATTTTATTTTATTCTTTCACATAATGAATTTTACATTTTCGCGTGTAAAATTATCGACCGAATTGGAATATCACAACAGATTCGTAAAGTTACTCCGATACAAGAGGGTCCTTTTATTTACATCCACCAGAGATGTAAAATTCAATAGATTTTTTTACAGTGTATAATTATCTAACAATAGGCATAAGGGCATACGTCCAACGATCGTCGAAAAGTAACTTACAAATTTTGACAACTTTAATGTAAATTTTTGAAGTTAGGGACTAAGATAACCGTATGCCTTTTTATAATACATCTAATTTTATAATTATCTAACGATAGACATAAGGGCATATCTGTAACGATTATCGAAAAGTAACCTTCACATTTTGACAACTTGAATGTTAATTTTTGAGGTTATGGACTGAGATAATCGAATGCCTTTTTACAAATGGTTTTTTTAATGTGTAAACTTCAATTCAAAGTTTTTTTTTCGAGCAACGATCATTAAAAAGAATATGCAATTTTTAACACATGTATTTGAAGCTAGGAATTACTTTGGACCAGCCGATCGGTATGTCGCTTGGCATATGTGCATTGCACGTCAAAAATCATCAAAATCATGTGTAGGCATACGTGCTGCTCACATTAAAAAGGTATTACGTTTTTGTACAACAAAAGGGGTCTAATTCATCCCTAATGGACCACCCCAGAGGTACGCCGATCCTTTTCCGCCGAATTATTTTTTCGCTAACTTTCTTCTACTACCCGTGCAGAAATTTTGATCTGGCCCCGGGCGGGGCCAGACCGGGCCGGGTCGGGCCCATATCGGGATTCCTGGTCGGGGTCAGACCGCGGATGAAACAAACCCAGGTCGGGACTCCCGATCGGGAAACCCGATCAGTGCCCGGTCGGTGCCCAATCGGTCTCATAATAATACATTTTATGCATTTCGCGAATAAAAAGAGATTTATAAAGTATAAATATTATTATTTATTAAATATCAAAATGACTAAGTTAATTCTATTTAACTACAACTTTTAAAAAAGTGTTTTTTAGTTTAGGGTCCTCTGCTTTCGATGGCTACCGCAATCTTTGGAATTTTCAATAATTGTTCCAATATGACTTAGAGCCGCTTCCTCTGTTGTTTCTGTGTTTTCATCGCTCATGGAATTATCACTGATCGCTGCTTCTGCTTCTAAAAAAAGTAAAATAATAAATTATAAAACTCTCAGGCTGGCCGCTGGACTGGAAAACCGGAAAATGGCTGGGAATTTGTTGAAATAGAGAAAATCCGGGAAACGACAGTGATTTTATTTTTTTACCGGAAATATTGTAAATATTTACAAAACAAATCAGCCTAAGTACGATTTCAAAATTTTTTAAAATAATAAATTGAAATGTTATCGATTTCAATGATGACATCATTCAGCTCATAATGCGTAATTTAAAAATCGTTTACTTAGGAATTTTTCATTTTATGTTTTTATTTTTAATTTAGAGAATTTCAAAATACAGTCTTGAAGACATAATAAACTAAAAATTAAAACCGTTTAAAGTTGAGTATTTTGTATAAAAAATATTTGTATTTTATTAACAGTAAATATAAATAAATTATTTTTAACATGAATATGTAATTTAGGTATTAAAAGGGAACAGTAATTCACTTCACAAAACGATTCGAAACCCGCTCAAGATTAAGAATTTTCCAGATTTTGAAAAAATTAACTGTTTCAATTCGAAATCCGTCATTAAATAATGTAAACGTCTGCCTAAAACTTTATAAACTATTTTTATATTAAAAATAACTTCACAATAATGTATTTGTAATTAAAGGCTTTCTTTAAAT
>NC_046664.1:43233807-43250167 GCF_010883055.1 Belonocnema kinseyi
TCATCGAAAACATGACGCGATATTTCGATGCGAATGTTGGCAGTACTGCTCATATTTCAGTTCTGCCAATATCGCCAAGGGGCAAAACTCGTAACCTTTACTTTACAATAAATTGCTGGTAAATGTAACTAATTTATTTGTTGTGACTACAATTACTATCCTTACTAATGTAACCTTCATAGGAGGACTAACGGCGTCTTGTTGCCGTACAAAACTGGTTAGTTACTGTTACCAACGAAGTAGTTGTTGTAGCTTATACCAACTCTACTAATAAGGAGCTTCTTGTCGCAACTAACCATTTTTTTCAGTGCACTTACCCAAAATACATAAGATACTATGGGTATTTTTTGGTGTTTAAATATTCCGTAACAAAAATATTAAATATAAGTTTTGAATAACCGCAATTTTTTCCGTTCCAATAGCAGAAAATATAAAAGGCAAAAGAGAAATAACTCGACTTCGGTCTATTTTTGTGTAAAAGCTGTCAAAAAAGTTAAACATAGCTGTCAATTTCCTCTTTGGTAAAATTAAAAATCTCGATGTAATTTTCAATCGCAGGAAAGTGATTTTACCGACGCATGGTATTTTTACAGGCTGCGACTGAATTTTCCCTTCTGAATGTAAAGTTCATACGAGGGAATGTGTAATTTTATTTTTATCGAGTGTGTAATATTACACTACTGTTCGAGGGTCCTTTTATTTACATCGCTAGAGGATGTTATTTCACATACTTTTGTAAAATCACACAGTGAAGTGTGTGATATTTACAATGATACAATTTGTAATTTTCCGAAACTTTGTAATTTTACACAAATCTTTATTTACAGTGTAAAATTACTCTCTAAATCTGAATTAGTAAGAAGTCGGTCACTAACGATTAGTAGAAAACTACTAATTTGATTAGTAGACATTTTGTACTAATGTAATTAGTAAAATCCCACTAAGGAATTAGTAAAATTCCACTGACGAATTAGTAAATTTCCACTAAACAATTAGTAAAATTCCACTAAGCAATTAGTAAAATTCTCCTAAGCAATGAGTAGTCCTAGCCGTTGTAGTGTTGTAGTAAAAAGTTTTTGTGGATCTGAACTATGCGACCATTGCCTTGAATAAACTACGAATCTATCGCTTGACCCTTTACGCAGATAATGTAAGGCTGATCGGCCTTCTTGACTAAAGTTGTGAGTATTCGATCCTTCCGGCAGTATGCGAAGATTTGAGGTTCGAATAGTAGTATTCTTTGGCCGACAAACAGGGTTAATTCCTTGCCTACTTGTACTACAATTAGTTTCTGCGTCCAACAAATCAACAACTTTTTTCATATTGCTGAACGAAGTACCATTATTATGTACTTAGTCAATAACACGAGAATAAATTCTTTCCTTCATACACTTATTTACCACAATTCAACATTTTGATAGCTTCGGCACAGCTTCACTTCGCTTCTGATACGACGCATAACCCAGCATAACCTCAAATGGCGTGGCATCGCTTGGCGCCATTGACTGGCGCGAAACGGCAGAATGCCATCTAAAGAATTGACTTCTGATTGGTCGAACTCACCACCGTTCACTAATTCGTTAGTCATCGCGCTCGGTTACTATTGAATTAGTAAAACGAAGTTACTAAATAATAGTGAACCGTGTTTACTAATTGATATTAGTAAAAAATTTACTAATTTGATAGTAAAATACTTACTATTTTAAAAGTAAAACCTCAAAATATCACTATTTTGTTAGTAAACCATACATTTACTAATTGAAATAGTGAAATTTTAACTAATTCAGATTTAGAGAGTAGATGTATTATAAAAAGGCATACAGTTATCTTAGTCCCTAACTTTCAAAATTAACATTAAAGTTGTCAAAATTTGTAGGGTACTTTTCAATGATCGTTGCACGTATGCCGTTATGTCTATTGTTTGATAATCATGTAATAAGATATATTTTTAAAAAGCATACGCTTATATTAGTCCCTAACCTCAAAAAAAAACACATTTTTGACAAAAATACTGTGTGCAATAAACGTTGAAAAGTAACCTACAAATTTTGACAACTTTCATATAAATTTTTGAGGTTAGGGACTAAGATAGCCGTATGCCTTTTTAAGATACATCTTATTCTATACTTGTCAAGCCATAAACATAACGGCATACATGCAACAATCGTCGAAAAGTAACCTACAAATTTTTACAACTTTTTAAACATATGCCACTACTTATGAACAGTACAATTTGTATGCCGATGCTACATATGGTAGAATTCATTATACACGGAGAAAACGGTATTGCATGAACTGCAATATATACCGTAATTCCTGCGCTATATATCGTAATTATCGCAATATAATAGAGTAAAGTCGTGATATCGTACATTGCATGATTTTACATTATATTATAATTTTATTATATTATATGTACGGGGGTTCTAGCAGTGGCCAAGTGATGTTAGTGCATTATAATATCGTAAAAAGCTCTGGAACCTGCTTGTGCGTTGTCATATTGCGCGTTATTTCAATGTGGAGGTTTTGCGATATCATTGTGCAATATCTTTTTCTCCGTGTAATTTATCATAATTTCCAACAGCATACAGGAAACAATCATCATGTAGTAATGATCAATTTTGGATACATGTATTTGAGGGTAGGAATTACTTTGGACCAGCCGATCGGTATGCCGCTTGGCATATGTACATTGTACGTCAAAAATCATCAAAATCATGTGGAGGCATACGAGCTGCTATCATTAAAAAGGTATTACGTTTTTGTACAACAAAAGGGGTCTATTTCACCCCTAATGGACCACCCCACACGTGTGCTGATCTTTTTCCGCCGGATTATTTTTTCGTTAACTTTCTTCTACTAATCTCGACATATGTGCAACTATCATTTCAATATTTCAGATTTTTTGACAAGATTTTCTTAGATTTCCCAGCTAGTGGACTGATGTCCAAATTTCCCATCTACATTATGATAATTCTCACACGCGTATTACTGTCAAATCTCCAAAGGGCATATGAGCGACGATCATTTAATTTTTAGTACCGCGGGCTGACGGTCTATATTGTCCGAGTCAAGAAAGTGGGGATGTGAATTTTTCTTCGAAAATCCTTGTTTAAAAAATTTGAAAAAAAAAGAGAATTAAAAACTGCATCTTTTCTTCAGAAGAGGTTTTTTGGTTGCATCACTTTTTTTGTTAAAAAAAAGAAATGTTACTTTTTTTCGGAGTTTTTTTTTCATTGAAAACCGTGTTTTTTTTATAATCAACTCGCAATAATGTGGCCAATTCACCATGCTGGGCACCATGCTGGGCTCTCGCACTTGCTTTCCTGTATAAAAAACTGACTTCAAATATCGTAATTTGTACGAAAACATCAAGAAGCATATACTTCCTTCAAATTGTAAATTATTACAGATAGTTCAAATAACTACCTACAATTTAAATCACTTAATTATCTTCATTAGAATTGAAGATAGTGCGCTCGCATATTTATTCACAAAAAACGAACAATTATTTATATCTTGTAAATTTTTCGACTGTAATCTGTTCAGAAATGTGTAGTGTACTACCATGATTTTTTTCAGATTTTCCCTATTATTTTTTCTATAAAAAACTATGCTTCAAAGTTCACTGTTTTCAAAAGCTATCAAACTTCCTTACTTTTCATCACATTTTCAAATCTGTAAGGTACAAATAATTTTTTGGAATATTACTTTTCGGCTCATTAACGTACAACATTTGCACCTTTGAAATGAGACCTTTTTCATTAACCTACCATTTTTTCTTCACATACTTATACAACTTCAAAGCCAGAGGACTCGAATTTTTTCGCCGATAGTAGACATGCGGACGGTCGTCAACTTTGAAATCATCGTCTTTGAAGCGACGGAACCAGTCACGGCACGTTGTTTCACTTAGAGCAGCATCTCCGCAAACTTTTTGGTGCTCTCAATCCGCTTCAGCCGCCGTTTTCTTCTAATGAAAGAAGAAAATCAACACCTCCCGCAAATAACGATTATTTGGCACAAAATCAAACATTTTCACACAACCACAAGTATATGACGCCGAAGTAAAATCACTAATGTGTCAACAAGGTTTTTTTACCATATGTCTAAGCTTGGTTCATGACGTTTTGAATGTCAAAATCAACCAGCACTTAGGGCTGGAGCCATCTATTGGCAAACAGCGGGAACTTAGTTGCGCACCTAGTAGCAAAATTGTGCCATCACTCAAAAAAGAGTCAATAACGTGGTGAGTCTGATACCTGTTACAGAAGTAAAAATGGAAAGAATAACTTGATCTCCTAATAATGTGCTTGAAGTTCTGAACGTTCGAATGAACGAATTTGTTTGCTGATGACTTTGTAAACTAGAAAGAATGCTAAAATATTTGTTCATTTATATTGTAAATAATTTACTTTTGAAACAGAATTATAATGCATATTTTTAATTGCAGTTGGAACAATATTTTTTGGAAAAATCGAAATGGGTGAAAATATTTCGTTCATTTGAACGTTCGGAACTTCAGGTACATCTCCTAGTAGATAAAGTAGGAGCAAGTTAGTGAAAGAAATTCAAAGCTCGTTTCCGGCACACAACTCTTCAGTTCCCAAGGGTTGCGTACAATGTTATGTAATATGAACTGAAATTCAGAACATCTTTGATAAATGAAACATGCAAGATTCTGATTTATGGGTAACAGATCAATACCCCAAGCGAATCACTCTCAAATATTGGAAATATTGATCAAATTTACTTTTACCTATATTTTCGCTTCAACTGAACTAACTGTTGAGGAAAAAAGCTTAAACACTTACACTTTTTACTACTAGTTGTCTAAAAAATGTAGATACCTCGATTTTTGTACAGATTGTAGTGAAAATCTCATTCGATAAAAAATCTAGAAATATGGGACAAAGTTATACATGTTGCAATTATTTCCTGGCGAGTGAAAGGTGAACAAGTACCATTAAAGAATACTCAACTTAGAGTGGCTGTTATTAACTGAAAATGAATTGTAACTAATGTGCAAAAAACATATGAATTTCTCTGATCCTTTCTGAGCACGAATCAGGCTCTACAACTGAATAATTTTAAAATGTTTCAAGTTGAACATTTTAAAAGCAGGCCCATTTTAACCTCAATACCTTAGGAATTGGAAATTTAAAGTGATTGGTTAAGTTTGTATAATGTGAATTTAAAATTCTCGGTTAAAAGTATATGCATTCTCATTTTCCGGTTTATTCCCGGTCAAAAAACAAACAAAATCCCAGTTTCCTGGTCCAGTGACCACGCTCAAAAGACATCTGCTGACGTAAATGCAATCACCACTCTTATGAGATTAAAAAATATTTCAAGGGAATTCAAATCATTTCTCGAGACTATAAAAATCAAAGAAAAGATGAAACTTTCAACAACAAAAAACCGGAACTATCTAGCATTTCCAGAGGAGAATATATATAGTTACAAACAATAATTTTTTACGCAATTATGTTTGTTAAATTTAGTTACTTTTTGCCACCTGACTCTAAGAGAAAATTATACAAAATGTTGTATATATTTCTGAAAAGACGGCATGTTTTTAGCATTGTTCAAAGAGAATATTATTATAAATAATAATAAATTGTTTAAACGATTATTTTTAACTTTAATACATTATTACCTTATTCTAATTGAAAATCGAACAAACAGTTGCAAACAATTTAATTCTCGGTTAAAAATAAATGCATTCTCATTTTCCGGTTTATTCCCGATGAAAAAAAATCAGTTTCCTGGTCCTGTGACCACGTTAAAAAGTCTTCAGCTGACCTAAATGCAATCATTACTCTTATGGGATTTAAAAATATATCAAGGGGATTTAAGTAATTTATAAAAACAGTAAAGAACTGTGAAAAATTTCAAAGACTTTTACATAATATATAAGAATTTTAATCGACTTAAAGAAGATTTCATAAGATGTGAATGTACCTAAAGTTCTGAACGTTCAAATGAACGAAATATTTTTTGATATTTTTATTTTACCTGTAAATATTGTTCCAACTGCAATTTAAATTATACATTATATTTTTTTTCAACAATAAATAATGTCCGGTATAAATTATCAAACATTTTAGCACTTTAAGAATTTAAGAATCTTTCAAGGGATTTTCAAGAATCTATTGAGATTTAAATATGAAAGGATTTTAAGAGACTTCAGAGGATTTTTATTAAATTCAACTAATTTAAAAATACTTCACGAGGTATAGAGAAATTGCAAAAACTTTGTAAGATTTTTCAATACGTAAAAAATACTTCACAGGATATGAAAAACTTATAACGGTTTGAAGTGGTTTCAAAAGACTTCGAGATGACATTTTATGAATTGTTGAAGTTTTTCACCCGATTTAAAGTTATTTCTATAGACTTCTAGGAGTTTCACAGAATTTAAAATGATTTGAAACATTTTAAGGAATTTCAGGCGATTTCTAGGGATTACAAAATATTTTAAAAGACCTCAATGGGAATTTACGGATTTACAGTAACAGCAAGTTAAAAAAAATATGAAGCATTTCAAAAAAAATGGATGCGATTTCGAACATTTTCAGTTGATTATGGTGGATTTAAATACATTTTTGAGTTTTTCAAAGTATTCGAATTATTTTAATTTTATAGGGTTTCAGTGAAGTTGATAAAGTTTTTATGAGATCTCAGAAGATTTTAAGAAATTCTGATAAGCTTAAAAGGTTTCAAAAGACTTCAAGAGTGGTCAAACCCGCATTTAATACTAAAACATAAATATTTTGAGATCATTTCGAAAATTCCCCAACTTTTTCATGATCAATTTTTCATTCTCACTGATATTATTATAATATTCAAAGAACAGAGCTTTAATCGTGTAACACTTTGAACATAGAATCATTTATGAACGGAATAAAATAATTTTAAATTAAAATTTAGAAGTTTCAAATAAAAAGATGAATCTGGAACCAAAAACATGAATTTTTAATCAAATGGTTGAACTTTTGACAAAATAAGATACATTTTTAACCGAAAAGGAGAACATTGTATAAAACAATCAAATTTCTAACTCCCAATCTTAATTTTTTACCAAAGACGAATTTTCAACAAATAAAGATTTTTTTGTCAGGAAAGAAAAACAAATCATCAAAAGAAAGAATTTTCAATAATAAAGTTAATTTTCAACCAAAGGGATGAACCTTTAACAATAAAATTAATTTTTAACAAAGTGGTTTAACTTTTACCCAAGAAACAGAAGATTCAATAAAATAAGGAGTTTTTAACTCAAAAGTATAACTTTTTAATAAAATTATTGAATTTGCAACCAAATAATAACATATTTAACTCAAAAGAAAATCGTTCGAAGGACATAGCATCTTTTATACACAGAATAAAACAAATTAATTATCCTTATCAGTTATTTATTAATTGATAATACGTATTTTTGACAAAATTTAGACGTGCTGGAAGTTAGAATCGTTTACGGTTGTTCAGCATTATAATTCAGAAGTGGCGATAAACAGTTTGAAATTTTAGAAATAACTGCCACTTTCTAATTCTATTCTAAGAGCAAATTGCTAAAAACAATAATAAATTGTTTAAATAATTTAGGTAAACATCTAATTATTAGTAGAAAGTAATATTTTATATATTAGAAACCATTTTTATTTTAAAAACCGCGAAGAAATCATGATTAGCGCAAGAAACTTTCAAAACTTGACTTTTCACTTATGGGTCTTTTACAATTTACAAAAGCGTCTTTTTTTTATGGAAAAATGTGTTAAACTTCATGGGAGCGTTTCAAACCTATGAATATCATTTTTTACATTCTCATCAGAAAAGGTATTAGATTTGTGTAAAATTTGACTCCCCCAGTTTTTGTCAAATGTCCACGTTTTGAGACCCCCTGAATCCGAAAAACAGGTTTTTACACGTGTGTCGGTATGTCTGTCTGTGAACACGATAACTTCTGAAAAAAATTAATCTATTAGATTGCCCTTTGGTAGACTCGTTTTGTTGTCCTAAACTAAGGGTCAAGTTCGTTAGCCAGCCATTTTGGATAAAAATTCAAAAAGTGGGCACATTTTGAATATTTTTGAGACCACTTTTTGAAAAATTCAAAAAATCTCTGTACGGTTATTCATAAAATTAAAAAAATTTAACCATTTATCCTAATGACTTTTTTTGAAAAATCAAAAATTACTAGAGTTATAGCATTTTCAAAATCCAGAAAAACAAACTAAAATGAACATTTTAAGCTAAAAAACGCATGATATGAAAACAAGTCAAGAGAAGAAAAACTTTGCATTTTGAAAGCCCTACAAGATTATAACAACTTTTTTAATTTGGTAGAAAAGTTGAAAATTCCAAATTTGATCGTACCAAAAATGTTTGAAACCACATTTTTTCAAGATTTAAAAATTCTATGTACGGTTGTTCACAGTACTCAGGAACTCAAACAATTTATCTCCATGACCTTTTTCTATAAAAAGAAAATTATCAGAGTTAGAGCATTTTCAAAATCCAAAAAAACGAACTAAAATGAACATTTTAAGCCAAAAAACGCATGATATGAAAAAAAGTCAAGAAAAGAAAAACTTTGCTGTTTGAAAGCCCTACAGGACTATGATAATAACTTTTTTAATTTGGTCGAGAAGTTGAACACTCCAAATATGATCGTACCAAAAATAATGAAAAATCCAAAAATTCCATTTTTTGGTCAAACTATGCAAGATACGAAAAACATGAAAAAGCTCAAATTGGGCGCCCTGGAAATAACTACAAATTAAGAATGAATCACTTTTCGATATAAACTACGAGAAAAGATGAGACAAAACTTGTTCATCCAAAAAAGAGCTATACTTTCCGATAGGACAGTTAGTTTTTGCTTTAGTCGTAAAAAATAACATTCTAAATAAAAATATTACATTTGTTTGTAAAAACGACAAAAGGTATGAACTTAAATTACCAGACAAAAGCTGTTCACCTAAAAGGATCTATAAATTCATTATTCATTATTTTTCGATAGGACGAGTAGGTTTTCTTTTAATCGTAAAACATAAGATTAAAAATTAAAAAATTAACTTTTTGGAAAAAGCACAGAAAAGACGAAAGAGGACATAGGCTCCTAAATAGGACCCTATATAGGTTCCTGTATTAGATCCTATGCAGATGCGCAGTAGTTTTTATTTAATCGTAAAAAACTACATTAAAAATAAAAAATATATATAAAAACAAGGAAATAAGAATTAGTATGATTCAATTTTTATGCATATTATAGCGGGCAGATTTCTTCATTTAAAAAACACATTTATTTTTGTGTCGATTTAAACACATTTTGGGATGATATACATGAAAATTCGAGAAAAAAATTTGAACCACCCTAGGGTGCAATTCACAATGAATAACAAGCGAGCAAAACATGAAAAACCATTTTTTTTTAATGACTTAAACATGGTTCTAGCATTTTTAAGACTCGAGCAATATGATTATTGAGGCTTCGTTAACAAACAAAAATCTATCAATATTACAACCGAGATTTTTATTTTTAAAACGGGTAATAGAAAACGTACCATTAAATCGCGCGTGTTTATTGGCTATTAGTATATAAAAAACAGACGTTTTTAACCTTAACTGCAAGGAAGGTGTTTGAGACTTTTTTTAAAATTTGGTAAAGTGATAGGTGAACCATCCACAATGCAGATCAGGTGATTTAATCTTGGACAGATGTTTTGAAGTGCTGCGATTTGTATCTCCCACCCCGTCACTTAAATACGAACGTGCATATAGAATGTAAACATTAGCTTCGAGCCAAATAAAAACGATCAAAACAAACTCTCAACCACTAGATCGTTCACCTGTATTTTGATTTCATAACCCTCTCACGTGCCTCCAGCTTCTACCTCTATTCAGAATATCTTAAATTACGTAATTACTATACTCTATTCACTTCCGGTCATTTCCCTCATCAACTTCTAATGCTGCAACAAAACAAAACAAAAAACACATACCGGATTACACGCTCAAATTAAACCACACTTTTTAATTCTTGTAAAACTTCCCCGACAACCTAAACTCGTTTTCGAACCGAGTTTTTAATAAATTTTAATACAATTAATTCACCTAGTTTGATGTATTTTAATTACTCATTCTATTAATCACATCGTGAATACCACTGTCCGCACTAGACTCATGCGTGGCATGGCCATTGACGCATCAGGTGTCAGTCACCTCCGGATTCGGAGCTTAGCACGTTTTCGTGGTCCAGGAACACGTGTCACGGAACTCTACTTGGAGACTTCATCTCCAGACAAGTGATAAAAAGATATTACAGAATAAACGGGACGTGGCACTCGTTGAAGGGCACGAATTAACCTTAAAAACTCACCTGTCGAGATGCCGAGGCGTCCTACGTGAAGATCCTCTCAGTCCTTTCACTCCTTTCGCAATCGTCGTTTACTCTAGAAGATACACACCGTTTCAAGTCGCGAAACGCACTGCACCGTCGCGACGAGACCGCGATTCCGTACCACTCAGCCGCGCAGACTAGACACACAATTGAGACACAGGCACATGCAGAGCGCACAGGTGTCACACTATTTCGCGGATCAGCTGACTGGGGTGCAGAGCAGTGTAGACTGCTGAGTGTAGCGCCACTAGCGCCGAGAAGGGGAAGTAGATGACTATGCTAGTCAGGTTTAATCTTTTCGTTTGATTTGAATCAATTAAATATTGAAGAAATAATTATGCATGAGATTTAATGCTAATTCATAATATGTTATTAGAGCAGAGGAATGGTTTAAAAGAATTTATTTTTATCCTTTCTCTGTGTGAATAATATTATTGGAGAACATAAAATACGTTATTTGAGTTCTGCTATTGGAGGAATCGCGACTGAGTTACCAGCAGAAAGCTGATTTTAGACAGGTCAATAATAAATGGAATAAACCTTTATTATTCGACTTTTCAAAGTTATAAAGGTTAATCAAGTATTTATTGGTGATTTGTGTGTAAACAGTTTTTTTAAGTTACCTGTGAAGTGAAACTTGGGGTATATCATTAGTTTTTGAAAAACTAACCTCTAATTGGGACACATGTGTGACAAACATAACAAGTGTTATTTTTTTCGTGAATTTTGGATTTTTTATTGATAATTAGGACCGTGGTTATTCAAAAGGACATTTTAACAGTTTTAGTACATCAATTACATGTGTATCAGTATCGAATTCTTATTCAATTCTTAGCATTGAGGTTTGTGACATAACCCTTCATGCAAAGCGAATTCAGAAAATTTATCGTTTGTCCGGGATTTTTTTTTGGAGTTAATATACCCATGCTAACGTGAAGCGACTTGCTCAAACTATACCTACATAAAGTGGAAAAAATTACGACGTAATAGTGGCAAGTGTAGTGATATGAAAATTATACTTTGGTTTTGATTGTAGTATAAGCAGGGTTGCTACAGACCAGGGAATTCTAAACTAATCAGGGAAAGTCATGGGATGTCATCGAAAACCTGACAGAGTCAGGGAATTTTAGATAAACTGAAGTTGAAGATAATTTTAGTCTTTTGTTGAAAATTCCACAAATTTGTTAAAATTTTCGGAAATTGTCTAGTTTGACGGCTCAGAATGTCAAAATGTACGAAATAGTATGTACCTGACTGACGAAATTTGTAGTTCGAGGTGGGTTTTTAAACGTCGAGCTGGAAAAGGGGTTCACCTTTTGTTTTATTCTTATTTTGCTGTTATTAGTCATTTTTAACAATTATGTACGTTTTAGAGCTATCTTAAACAGATCCGTCAAACTAAACAATTACCGCAATTGATTCTTTATGGTTGAAAAATCGTCCTTTTGGATTGAAAATGTATCGATTATTATAGAAATTGCATTTTTTTTATTGAACATTCAACTACTTATTTGAAAGTGGCAGAACTTAGTCAACTCTTTTTTTGTTAATGATTTATAACTTTATTTGAAAAACCTTTTTTTTTCTTCAAAATTCAAATATTTTGTTGGAAATTATTATTTTTAAATTCATTTGTTGAACTAAAAATCCAACTATTCCATTTTTGGTAGAATATCTTCTTGGTGACTAATTCATATTTTTGGCTCAAAATTGATTTCTTTGGTTGTAAATTTTACTATTAAATTTAAAAAACCTTTAAAAAGTCAAATATTTTGTTGAAAATTCATGTATTTTGTAAATAATGAATCCTTATGGGTAAAAAATTAATCTTTTGTGGTACAAAGTCAATTTTTTCTGTTGAAAGTTGATCTTTTTGCTTTCAAATTCATATCTATGGTTGAAAATGAGTGTTTTTTATTAAAATTAAATTTTTTTAACTAAAAATTAAACTAATTTGTTTTTTTTATGGAAAATGTTCTTTCTTGATAGAAATTCAATCTTCTTAGCTGAAAATTCATCTTTTTGGTTGAAAATTTAACTTTTTATTATAATCAATTTTTTTATTGAAAATTGAACTATTAAATTTTTTGTTGAAAATTCATATTTTTCGATGAAAATTCAACCATTTTATTTTTGGTTAAGAATTCATTTTTTTAAGTGTAAAATGTAACTATTTTATTGAAAATTCTTTTTTTGTTATTAAAAATTTATCTTACTAACTAAAATTTTTAGTAGAAAATTCAAATACATTCGTATAAAGTAGCTGTTTTTCTTAGAAAGTTCATCTTTTCGGTTTAAATTTGCGAGTTGTTTTTGAAGATTCGTCATGTTCGATAATAATTTTTTTGCTTACAAATTTAACTTTTTCGTTCAAAATTAGTTTTGTTTTTTATTTAAACAAATTTCTTTAACTAGTTAAATGTAACTCTTCCATTTTTACTTGAATTTTTTTTTCGAGTGAAAATTTATTTATTGTGTCGAAATTTCATATTTTGTGGGTTGAAAATTTGTATTTTTTGTTTTAGTTTAGCAGTTTTTGATTAAAAATTAATATGTCTTTCTGCTGACAATATCAAGTATTACACTTTTGTATTACACTGTATGATTTTATGATTAATATAAATTATTATTATTATTATTCAGCCAACAATAAATCTGGAAATTGGGACTTTGTAGCAATTCTGTATTGTTTTTTTTAACATAAAATTGAAATTTTTTTGGTTGAAATATCAGTTATTACATTTTTCATTGAGAATTCATTTTTTTTTTAGTGAAAATTCAACCTCTCGGTTTAAAGTCGAATTACTCTTTGTTAAGATTTCATTTTCTTTTTAACATTGATCATTTTAGTTGAAAATGTGTCTCATTCTTGAAATTTTAATTGATTCGGTTGGAATTTCTTTTTTTCCTTTTTTTTCTTTCATTTAATATTTAATTTTTTTTTGAAATTTATGATATTTTATTTTTGGTTAAATATGTATCCTTTTTAGTTGAAAATTCAAGCGTTTTTTTGAAAATGCCTCTTTTTGGATAAAAATTGGATTACATTTTGAAAATTCAACAATTGCATGTAAAAAATCATCCTTTTTGGCATGCAAATTCAACTATTTTGGTAGAAAATGCAACTTTTTTGTCAGAAAATATTTTTTTTATATGTATATATATTTTTTTCAATTGGAAATTTGTCTGTTTAAAAATTTACAGTTTATTTGTTTAAAAAGGTTAGAAAATGTTTACACTTCGGAATTTTAAAGTATTCTTAAAACTTTTAATAGTTTACTCTAATGGTTCTAAATTTTGATGTATTTTAATTTGGGTTCCATAAAAAAAAATTCTGAGATAAATGAAAGTAAATATTTTCGTTAAACACTCTTTAACGACTAGAAATGTCTAAATTTCTTAACAATAAATATTAAAAATCATGGAATCGTGAAGCAGAATAAACCATTTAAATTTAAACTAATGATGTATTCCTGAATTTCAAACGCAACTTTATTTTATTTTTTTCAATGTATAATTTTGAAATATTTGAATGAAAAAAAAAATTGTTTACAAAATTTTTGTAACATGAAATTATTACAATTTATTCCTTTCCTATATCACAATAATTGTTTAGCAAAAAAGGATTTTAATTTAAAATTGTACAAATTTTTTAATTGTTTTTTTAGTCACAATGCATTTAGTTTTGATATCTTAAACATAAATTTTATTAGCGTAATTTATTGATACGGTCAATTATAGCAAAATATTTACGCAAATTGGAGCGTAGAACACTTTCCACGTCGTGTTTATAGACATCAGTTCACTTTAGCGTAGTTTTAGAACCAGCCTTCTTTGTATGTTTTGATAGAAAAGGGGAATAAGCTATTTAATAATTCTAATGATACTTAATATTACATAATATTATGTCATTTTAGAATCATGCATTCAAATTTGCATTATTTTTTGTTTAGAAAAATTAATAAAATTAATTTCGCAATTTAAAATTAAACTCGATAACAATTCGTAAATAAAATCTGATTAACTTTCATTCACTTTATCAACATTTAATTTTTTTAATATCAAGTCAGGCAAAATTTCAAGAAAATTCTAGATCATGATGTCAGAATAATTTTTATTTGAATATATCATTTTAGGAAAAATATAAAAAGGCACGTATTTCAGAGTTCGACCACAATTTTATTTTTTTACATTCGCTTGAGGATTATCTACGAATTCTCTGAAAATGAAATTTTTTTTAAATGATGTATTTTACGAACAAGCGTAGGTCTTGCTAGTCTTTGATATCTTACATATTTTATCAGAAAAAATCAAACGTTGAACCTGAATAAAAATTTCCTGATCTATAAAATGCTTTTGAAAACATTTGTATCAATTTTTGAGAATTTGTAGGTAATCTTCGATTTATTGTAAGCAATTGAAAAAAATTGTTGATCAAGTCATTAAATAAGTTTTCCTTTATTTTCGCTAGAGAATAATATATTTAAATACCAAATCATTCTGAAACCCTAAGCATGATCGGTCTGCATGATTTGAAATGGAAATGATTTATTCTTATAATTTATTCTTCAATTGCAATCAATCAATTTTAATTTTTTTTTGCAGGGACGTGAGCCCCGTCTTTCTATCCTTTCTTCTAGAAACTTGAACGTAACTAAAATTTCTAAAAATTTCCTCGTTTTTCTATTTTTTTCTCAATTCAACTGTAATTTCTTTACCCTTTTTTTATTTAAGGAAAATTATTAATTTTCATTGCAATTTTAATTTGTCTTTTCTTGATTATATCCAATGACTTCTCACCCTTCGATAATTTGCTTTAAACACTGTTCTTCCGAGTCAATCTTCTGCAAAAAAATTCCAACGATTTGTCCACTTTGTCAAAAATCAACGACTAGATTTATACTCGAACCTTTCCAAGTTCCATTTCCATTTACAAACGCAACTGAAAATCCAACTAGTATCGTAATAAGACCTTCTTCTGGAGATTTTCTCAACAACTTTAACACAAACAGTGATTTACATATCGGTATAGTAAATTCCGCTAATCAGATTTTCGAATTTGATAAACGCGGATTGACAAAAAACGATTTTACAAAGTGGACTAATTGTTTTGCCCTGAAATTAGTTCCCAGTTCTTGGGAATTACACTGGGACGAAACTCTCGAAACTACTTGTCAAGATCTAAAATGGCAAAGTCATAATTATGATGATAAGTTAATGAATTGTTTCAATTTTGTCATTGAATTTTTTAAACTTTTAAGATACGAAAGTTTGCAATTTTTAACTAAGGAAGACATGTGTGAGGCATTTATTTTACCGAAGCTTCAAGAAGCCTTGCGATATATTTCCTTGTATAGAAAACTGATAAACGTAAATTGTTTTTTGCAAAATTGATCTAAATATTTAGCCGAAAACCGTTATTGTAAATTAAACAAATTCATTCGAATTTTTTTTTTTAGATTTTCTAATCAAGTTTCCATCCGTAATTTTATTTAATTATGTTGAAAATTTGCAATTTATGATGGGATTAAGGAATATAACGAACGTGTCTTTCTCTACTTTTAAACTTTCTACTCTTGGGAAGAAGTTTACTCAATCTTATCGATCTTTACAAACTGTGATAAATAATGATCGCGGGAAGTTCGACGTTATTGTTATTGGTGGAGGTCATGCTGGAACAGAAGCTTGTGCAGCTGCGGCGCGAATGGGAGCAAAAACATTGCTTGTCACGCATAAGAAGAGCACAATTGGTAATTTAAAATGTTAATTTATAAATTTAATAATAATTAAAATAATGAATTAATGATTATTTAATTGATTGCAATTTTTACACTTCCGAACTTTACAGTATTCTTAACATTATTATTACACCATTAAGCCATTTCCCTTTCGGGGTAGGCGTGACTCACTCGGCAGGGGAAAGGAGTAGTGTGTGGATGGGATAGAGATTTTTCAGAT
>NC_046664.1:43250267-43258471 GCF_010883055.1 Belonocnema kinseyi
CCCTTTCTCTTGTATATTGGTACGATAATCGCTTCTTTCCAATCGTCTGGGACGTCTCCCATCTCGAAACATAAATTTATCAATTCGCAAACTCTATGTGGTGTACACTCGCCACCGTGTTTAAGCATTTCAGCGTTAATACCGTCTACCCCGGCAGCCTTACCGTTTTTCAAACATTATTTATATTATTTCATTATTATTATCAATATTATATTATTAAATATCGTATATTGATTATTATTAAAATATCGTGTCTAACCTACGTGAAAAACTTGGAATTGTCAGGGAATTTTCATATACCTGGAAAAATTTGGAAATGTCAGTGATTTTTTTTTTAATGTCAGGGAATTTTTTCGCGAGCGTGCTTAATTTTTGGTTTAAATTGCATAAGAAAATTGATATAACAATGATTCTTTATTTGTAAAAACAGCTTTATATTAGTGCATGTAACTATTTTCTTGCAATTTAGTTTTTTTTTTAATTAATTTTTTTAACGGAAAATTTAACAATTCTATTTTTGGTCAAAAATTGATCGCGATTAGATGAAAATTTGACTATCTCGTTGAAACTGAATGTATTTTTCTAGAAATTTACGAGTTTGTTTGTAACATTTTCTCTCTTGACAAGAAAATCTTTTTTAATTAAAAATTCAGGACATGTTGAAGTCGTCGTCTTTTGATGAATTGAAATGTTTTTAATTATTAAAATTGGAGTTTTTTTTGTTTGAAATTTCAGCTACACTGTAAAAAGTTTCATGTAATATTACCACAAAGATCATAGGACATAAAAATACCAGTGATTACGTTGTGAAATTTATCAAAATTAGGTAGAAATAACACGATAGTGTAAAATTGCACACAGATGGTAAAAAGCAGTTTTGGAAGAATGGAATTTTACATTCGCCTTGTGAAATTACAGTGACGCTGTAAAACGCCGCCTATAAAAGTTTGCGCATGCGCAATGACCAGTTCGGGTATTTTGAATCCCTGAATGTCTGTTTTAATTAAATCTAAAAGTAAGAATAATAAGATATATAAATAAAAGGAGTTATGTGTTTATTAGCCAGAAAAAATTAAACTTTTTGTTTGGTTTGCTGTTACAAAACAAATACGCATCAAACTTATAAGGTTATGATCAGTGGGCGAAATAGGCGCATCGGTGGCGCATCCTAATTTATATCAGCTGCGGTCGAAACAGCCGTAACCTTCAAAAAATTTTTTTTTTCGAAAGCAAGCTAAACATGCGAACAAATTTATTTAAGCAAAACACATTGCGCTTTGCCTTTATGATCCGCTCAACCCAACACAATCCACGATTTCAATTCTAATTAAATTTTGCACAATCTTGCACTGAATTTACTCGTAGGCCTCGCAGGTTACCATGCCATCAAGCGTTCAACAGCGGAATTACGAGGATTATGGTATTTTACGTCGCTGCTGTAAAACGTATTATACTCCGCACGCGAAATTACACTAATCGTTGCAAGCTTACATAAACGTTGTAAAACTACATTTTTATTTCGGTTATACTTTAGTGTAACATTCCCACAAAAATCACTGATATTTTTATGTCCAATATTTTTTACAGTGTACTACATTTTTCACTCAGAATTCATCTTTCTTGAAATTAAAATTTTATTAATTATTTAAAACTTAAACCCTTTCGTTAAAAATTAATTTTTTTGATCAATATTAATCATTTCTTGCTGAAAATTTAATTATTATTACAGTTGAAACTTTAACTATTTTGTTGAAAATTGTTTTGTTTTTTAATTAATTTTTTTAAACTGAAAATATAATTATTCTAGTTGAATATTCCATTACTTTGGTTAAAAATTCACATTTTTAGGTGAAAATTAATTTTCATGGTAGAAAATTCATATTTTTAATTGAAACTTCATCTTTTTGTTTAAAATTCCACGGTTTCAGTCGGAGATTGATTTTTTTTCAACTGAAAACTTAACTATTCCATTATCGTTTGAAAATTGGTATTTTTTAGTTCAAAATTAAGCTATTTTCTTTTTTCTTTATTTATTGAAAAATCTTTTTTAGTTGAAACTTCAACTATTTTGTTGAAAATTCATGTCTTTTGTTGAAAAATTGAGACTCCGGATTAAATAACTGCACATAAAATTTTACCGAGCGAAAAGCAAGTCCCCTGGAGGCTTCAAAACAAATTTTCGATTTAAAATTTTTAAAGGACATATCTGGACGTGAAAGTTCATTGCGCATATTTTTTTTCCTAGACAAAAAGTTGTAATTTTTGTACTTTTCGAAATTAAGCCTAAAAACTGACTTTTTTGAAAAAGTCGATTTTAATCCGTTTTGCACTTTAACTCGTGCTCAGTGCTTCAGTTTTTGAAATTTTTTAATGAAAATTTCAGGGAATGTGCTTTAGGATGTCCTTCGATTTTTAATGTATTGGGAATTCAAAACCGTTGTTTTCAAAAATTGTTATTAATTTTTTTCTGGTGCTCGACGCGAATCGAACATTTGTAACTTCCAGCGTTTTGTTTAGCGAGGGAATTTTGAGCAGGCTAATAACTCTCACCGCAAAACTGCGGAGAAAGGTGTAATGAAGTTTTTTTGGAAAGTTTCAGATCCAAATATTTGATAGTTTAGGAGTAGTTACGATTTTAGTGAACGTCAGCGCTGGAGTCTTTGAGCGTACACGTTCTCTCCCTAGTGAGCTGTTGCTTAAAATATAATATTATGCAATTTTTTAGTGAAAAACAGTTAAACGAAAATAAGTTCACAAAATATTCATTAATTTTATTTAATTTTCAATGTATTTTTCCGTTTTCTTTAGATTTAAATGTAGGATTCTCTTATGTACACCTAATGTTTACACCTATATTCGGCTTAACCTGTAAGCGACCTTGAACATGCATTTTGAGCTGCCCGATTTGCAAATCTAGAGTTGCTAGAGTTGCAATTGCAAAGGCAATTGCAATTTTTATCTATTCGAATGAAGTATGTATAAATACCTTGTTGTTTTTTTGCTTTGCTAATATTCCTAGCCCAATTTTTTTCATTTTTGGTTCTTTTTCTTCCTACAGTTGGAGTTTCTGGTAAACTCGATGACATTTACTTATTTAATTAATCACTTTCAACATTTATACATATATTGACTTATGAATGAAATTCAATGTTCCCTCTATTTTAAGAGACGTATGAGTTTTCTGAGTTAATCTTAAAAACACTCTGATGTGCAACATCCAGTGATCAGTTAAAGACTAACTGATCTGTTTTATTTTTGAAATAGATTTAGCCAAATTGCAAGACAAGTGTGCATAGGTTTGTTTTTAAAATGCATGTTCAAGGTCGCTTACGGGTTAAGCCGAATATAGGTGTAAACATTAGGTGTACATAGGAGAATCCTACTTTTAAATCTAAAGAAAACGAAAAATACATTGAAAATTACATAAAATTCCTGCATATTTTGTTAACTTATTTTCGTTTAACTGTTATTTACTAAAAAATTGCATAATATCATATTTTAAACAACAACTCACTAGCGAGAGAACGTGACACAGTGGAAAGTCTCAGAGTATATAGTACGCTCAAAGACTCCAGCGCTGACGTTCGCTAAAATCTTAACTACTCCTAAACTATCAAATATTTTGATCTGAAACTTTCCAGAAAACTTCATTACACCTTTCTCCACAATTTTGCGGCGAGAGTTATTAGTCTGCTCAAAATTTCCTCGCTAAACGAAACGCTAGAAGTTACAAATTTTCGATTCGCGCCGGGCATCAGAAAAAAAATTAATAATAATTTTTGAAAACAACGGTTTTGACTTCTCATTACATTGTCAATCGAAGGACATTCTAAAGCACATTTACTGAAATTTTCATTAAAATATTTCAAAAACTGAAGCACTGAGCACGGGTTGAACAGAAAAACGGATTAAAATCGACTTTTTCAAAAAAGTCAGTTTTTTGGCTTTATTTCGAAAACTACAAAAGCTACAACTTTTTGTCTAGAGGAAAAAACATGCGCAATAAAATTTCACGTCCGCGTTTGCCCTTTAAAAATTTGAAATTCGAAAATTTATTTTGAAGCCTCCAGGGGACTTCTTTTTCGTTCGGTAAAATTTTATGTGTGGTTATTGAATCCGGAGTCTCAATTGTCTGTTTTGGTAAAAAAGTAATTTTCTAGTTTGCAAATTAATCTTCTTGTTTAAAAATCCATTATTTTGACTGAAAATTTAAGTATTTCAATTAAATATTCATCACTTTACTTGTAATTTATCATTTTGGTTAAAAATATGATAACTGCGTTAGAAGTTAACTCTTCTGTTAAAAATTGATCTATTGCAATTGAAAATTCATTAGTTTTTATAGTTTTTATTGTTTAGTTTTTATTGTTTATTATTGTGAATTTAATGTTTTTAATGTAACATTTTCCGATAGAGCGTAGGTATTCGAGATTTAAAAAAAAACATCAATTAATTCATGTTTTGAATTCACCAACTTCAAAAATTTATAAAAAATCCTATTACAAAAGTTTTAATTGGTTTTTGATTATTCAAATCTTGAAAAGTGCATTTTAATATTCTTTAAATTGAAAATGCACGCTTAAAAATTAAGACCTAAGATTGAGTATTTTTAAACTAACAAATTTTAGAATTACGCATTGTGAAGAGCATGTTTTTATAACTTAAAAAATTAACAACTGTACTAATATAAAATTGCATTTTTATATTATATGATATGAAATTTATTATATTTTAAAGGATTGAATAGATTTTTTTCTATTTATTTGTGAAATTTCCGGTCAAAAAATAAACTCACTGTCATTTTCCGATTTTTCCGAGCTTATAAATTTGCGGTCTCTTCGCGCTCCAACGGCCTTCCTGTTGTAAAATTATTAGTTTTATGGTAAAAATTCAAAAGGTCGAAAAATGCATTTTTCCAATAAATTATTTTCTGTTTTTGTAAACATCAAAGTATTTATTTGTTCTAACAAATTATTGATTGGAGGTTTGTTCTCTTTTTAAATGATAAGTTCAATTGTTTTTTTTCAACTTTGAAATCATTCAGTTTAAAATGGGTTACATTTTCCATTTTTAAAGAATTTAAAATAAATAGATTCATAATTAAACACCTTTATTCAATTAAAAATCCTATGCAAATATTGATTCAGTCTATTATTTGTAATTTTTTAATTTAAAAAATGACATTTTTAATATTTCTCATTTTTTTACTGTTAATTTAAAATTCGCAATTATATATCAAATATTCAAAACTTAACATTTTAAAACTGAAAATTTTGAAGTACTGAATATATAGTTTTAACGTTACCATTTTAATTGTATCATGTTAAGAGTTTTCGATTTACAAGTGAAAGTATTGGATTTGGATGTATAAATAATAACACAGCCACACGAAAAAAAGTGTGCGGATCTGGTAACAAGACACACGTATTCCTATGGATTTTGGGGCGCTGAATTCAAATTCGGTATCAAAAATCACCATCACGTCATTGTTGAGCCATAACCTCAAAAAATGACGAAAAATCATGCACTGAGGCAAATAAATTTCAAAATAATGCCAGTGATGCAAATTTTCAATTCAAAAATATGTCGGCAACTGTGAAGAATCAACCCTTGCCTGATATCGACTTATTTAACATAACTACCTAACAGAACCTGACCTCACCTAACCTGAATTGACAGGAATTTATTGAACTACACGTAAAGCTCTGGAAGCATATTTTCCCTATAGTAAATGTGTTCTACATCGAATGGGTCAACTCGAGCCTAACCTAGAAATAAATCTAACCTAGCCTAACCTAACCTAACCTCACGAAACCTGACCTAACCTAACCTAACTTAACTTAACTTCACGTAACACAATTAAACTCATTGTGTTGTCGCGTTGTGTTTGCGGTACCGTTTCATTCAGGCTTAGCTTAACCTACATAGAGGTTTAACCTATCCTACCTTAACAAAACCTGACCTAACCTAACCTAGCCGACTGAAATTCAACCACACGTGTAGCTATGTAAGCGTACGGTTCTCAGTCTTAAATGTGTGCTATATTTAATAGGATAACTCGATCTTAACCTACAAATGAATCTAACTTAACAGAACAGGTCAGGTTTTGTTAGGTTAGGTTAGGTTAAACCTCTATGTAGGTCAAGCCGAAGCTGAATGAAACGGTACCGCAAACACAACGGAACAACACAATGAATTTAATTGTGTTACGTGAAGTTAAGTTAGGTTAGCTTATGTCAGATTTTTTTAGGTTAGGATAGGTTTGACCTCTTTGCAGGTTAAGCCCAAGCTGATTCAAACGGTACCACAAACACAGCGGGACAACACAATCAGTTTAATTGTGTTTCGTGAGGTTAGGTTAGGTTAGGCCAGGTTAGATTTATTTCTAGGTTAGGCTCGAGTTGACCCATTCGATGTAGCACACATTTGCTACTGGGAAAATATGCTTCCAGAGCTTTACGTGTAGTTCAATAAATTTCTGTCAATTCAGGTTATGTGAGGTCAGGTTCTGTTGGGTAAAGTTATGTTAAATAAGTCGATATCAGGCAAGGGTTGATCCTTCACAGTTGCCGACATGTTTTTGAATTGAAAATTTGCATCACTGGCATTATTTTGAAATTTATTTGCCTCAGTGCATGATTTTTCGTCATTTTTTGAGGTTATGGCTCAACAATGACGTGATGGTGATTTTTGATACCGAATTTGAATTCAGCGCCCCAAAATCCATAGGAATACGTGTGTCTTGTTACCAGATCCGCACACTTTTTTTTTGTGTGGCTGTGTAATTTTACAATTGTTAATTTGAGATAATTAACAATTAAAATAATTTAACTTCTTATTTAAAAAGTGTTGAGTATAAAAAACAATTTTTAAGTGTTCTAATTTTAGTAGTTGTAAATTAAAATTTCTTCAAAATAATATAATTTTCAACATTTACAAATTGATTGATAAATTCTTCAATTTACTAGGCGCGCTTAAACTTGCGAGCCGCGCATACAGAGTGCGATCAGAATGTGTCCGCTAAGCGGGCACATTTTTTAGTTTAAAAATTGTTTGTGCTTTAACCTTTAGAGAACGGGGGTGGTCGAAATATCGACCACCCAATGCAACCTAACAATTTGATGTTTTCGGGCAAAATTTGGTGCGTTGAATAAGGGGAAAATAGTGAGAAACATCCTGGAGACTTTTTGACCTTGATAATCTTTATTCCAAGGTCAAAAAAATTTTTTTTGGACTAAGAACTCGGTTTATATACTTTTGGTAGGAAAAAGATCGTCATTCTGAGGTCGAGAATGATGTCAAGATTTTTGCCATTATTTGTTTAGTACTAGGCACACAAAAACATGCATGTACCAACTTGGACGCTAAAATAGCAACAAATAAATAAATGTATCACTTGAACTTGAAACCTCGATTTTCAAGGTCACGTCTGCGTTCAAGATTTTTTGCACTATTTTTTTCTTACTCAGCACCTCAAAATACATGGGTATGCCAAACATAACGCTAAGATATAAAAAAATGATCTTGCGATGGTGATTTTCAAGGTTAAGGGTGCCTTCAGGATTTCTTTCACTATTTTTTTTCGTACTCAGCGCATCAAAAAATATGGGTATACCAAATTATAACGCTGAAATATAATGAAAAGTTTTTTTTATATTGGTCTTTACGTTGCGGACGGGGGTGGTCGATATATCGACCACCTGTCAGGTCGGGGACTTGAAATGAATTTTCTGTTAAAATTATGCATACATTTTTGGTCAAATGAAAACTCGATTTGAACGGAAATTTTCCCATCCTCTAAAGGTTAATTTGCAACTCAGTGTTGATAACATTAAAGGATCCATGACAAAAAGTCCAAACAACAAACCGTCCGCCCAATGAGTCGCCCCTACTCGGTCTCTGATTCGCGGGCCTTTTTCACAGAGTGCGACTCTCATTGGGCGGGCGCTTTGTCGTTTGGGCTTTTTGTCACGAATACACATTAAATTTAAAAAATTTAGCTTTAATAGTTCGAATTTTTTAATGTCAATGACTGAAGATTTTTGCTAACCGGGAAATGCCCGGGAATTTTTCCCCTCATTTATAACGACCATCGTGATGTACTTTAGAAACAATCTCAAGAAATGTTTAATTTATCCTTATTATTATTATTATTATTATTATTGATTTATTCGATCGTGATCATTATTATATTTAAGAATATA
>NC_046664.1:43258571-43287607 GCF_010883055.1 Belonocnema kinseyi
GAATTTATGGAGGAGAATAGGGGAAATGGAGGATGAGGAAGCAGGGGGAATGAGGGTTGGGGAAGTAGGGGAAATTTTGGAGTGGAAGTGGGGGTTCGAGAAATGAGAGAGAGTTAGTAAAGGAAATAAGTGGAGATTAAGTAGTAGAATTGAGGGAAAATTGTGGGTGGGAAGTAGTGGAAGCGAGGGTTAGGGATAATGGGGAGGAAAGGGGCAATAGGGTGGGAAAGTATGGAAGGTTTAAATCATTTAATTGACGTCTTAATATGCTACGAAATCCTTTTTTCATTAATCATATAATATTTATAGTTTAAAAATCAAATGTAAAAACTAATTTTTTATCAATTATATCTTATTAAATTTCTAGGAGAGATGTCCTGCAATCCGTCCTTCGGTGGAATTGGAAAAGGGCATCTGATGAGAGAAGTAGATGCACTAGATGGGGTTTGTTGCAGAATATGCGATTTATCAGGAATATATTACAAAGTTCTAAATCGCAGTAAAGGACCAGCTGTTTGGGGCTTAAGGGCTCAGATTGATCGAAAGTTGTATAAAGAAAACCTGCAGGCTGAGATATTCAAAACGCCGGGCTTAGAAATTTGCGAATCTTCCGTTGAAGACCTGATATTACTGGAGGAATCCAAATGTTGTGGAATAATTTTAAGTAGGATTAATTTTCTAATCGTATCTTGATTGCAACTGTTAAAAATGAATTACGGAATGTCTACTCCCCTGAAAAATTTAGAAAAATTTGAATTGTATTGGAATTTTTATATATCTTCAAAAACTTGAAAGTAACAGAGATTTTGGTAAAAATCGTGGTATTTTTTTTAAAGTATGGTTACATTTTTTTAAATTGTAAAATTTAATTGAATAACAACGTTTTTTTATGTGTAAAAAAATTCACCTATTTAGTTGAGGGTTCAAGTATCTTGTTTAATACCCGGTGTTTTTTGTTTGTTTAAAATGAATTTTTTAAATTAAAAATTTAATTATTTCGGTTCAATATTCCACAATTTTGGTTGAATATTCCACAATTTCGGTTGAATATTCCACGATTCTGTTGAAAACTCTTTATTTTTTGGTTTGCCATTCATTTGTTTAACTGAAACTTTGACTATTCCATTTTCGTTTTAAATTTGATCATTTTTTTGAAAAATTAACTTTTTTTCCTTAAATTGTTCCTTTTCAGTTTAAAATTAAACTATTTGGTTGAAAATTAATTTTTTTAACTGAAAATTTAACTATTTTTTGGAAAATTCTAGTTTTTCTTGTGTGTTTACAATTAATTTTTTTAGATTGCAAATTTAATTAATCCATTTGAATATTTCATAACTTTAGTTTAAATTTCAAGTATTTATTTAAAAATTAATTTCCTTTGCTAAAAATTTAACTGTTCAATTTTGGAAGTGCCTCGTCCCGAAATTCAGGATAAATATTAAGTAGTATTTCGAGTCGATCAGATGCAGCCTTCAATGTTTGGTTGAAAAATTCTCTTTTTTAGTTTAAGATTCTTGTATTTTATTAAAAGTTCATCTTTTTCTAGAAAATTATTCTTATTGGTTGAAACTTCAACTATTCTAATTGAGAATTTCTTAATTTTAGTTGAAAATTTATCGTGTTGGTTTACAATTGAACTATTCCAGTTAAGATTTATCTTTTTCAGTTTTTAAAATTTTGTTGGCAGAAAATGATTTTTTTTTCCAGCTAAAACTTTAACTATTCCTTTTTTGGTTGAAAATTTACCTTTTTTGTTGAAAATTAAACAATTTGGTTTGAAGTTCATATTGCGGGTTGAAAATTTTTCTTTTTGGGTAGATAATTAATTTTCCTCATTGAAAAGTAATTTTTTTGTGGAAAATTCAACTATTCTAGTGAAAAATGCATTGTTTTAGTTTAAAATTCAGCTATACCAGTCAAAGATTTATCATTTCAGTTGAAAAATTAACTACAGTGAAGTCTTGCCTATTTCAAGGCTTACTTATTTCAAGTTAACCATGCTGAACTATGTCAATGCGCAATTCCGTCACCTACCACCACGGACAAATTAAAAAGAAGCCCGAAGAGCAGGAAGTCCTCATTGCTTTGAATTGAGTATTTTAGCATGACATCATAGGAATGCATACGAGTTTTTGGAGAAAATATTCTCAACCTCAGAATGCGTAATAAGTGTCATAATAGTAATATTCTTCAAGCGTAGAATAGATTTTCTCAGTCATTTCCACTTTATTGTCGATTGACGACCTTACAGTTTCTCGAAATAAAATATATAAAATTTGAGGTTAGTGTATCAGCTTGATTTGATTAGAATTAGGTAGACTATCCTCAAATTTCGGAATAGTTGGTTTTAATTCGTAAAGCTGAATGGTCTTCAACCGTTAAAAGGGTGAAACAGAACTGTGTAAATGCATTCCAAACTTGCAAAAAACTACTATTCAGACATTTATAACTTTTACGTTTATAATATTTGCTCCCTAAGGCGTAAGGATTCCGCTGTCAAGATCTGCCAATTATGTTAACTTTCCTGACATTCGGCCAAATATTTAAATTGTTTTTTTATTCTATTATATCGATTTTTAGTTAAAAAATTGTACTATTTCAAGGATATATCATGTTTGTCACGTTGTACGTTGCCAAAAAGACTTGAAAAACACTGACAGGCATGATGCGCAAATTCGTACACATGCTTACAGCGCGGGGATTGGTATAAGGCTGAGACAGCCAATGAACATCGCTTGACAAAAATCAACCGTGTCGCGGTAGCCCCTCCAGTTTTTAAATACGCAAATTTTTAGGCGTTGCGGCCCTTGGAATAGGCAAGAGTTCAGTGTATTTGTTTGGAAGTTTAATTATTTTCTTTAAAAACTCAACTGCATGGTTCAAAATTCGTGCATTCTGTTAAAAGTTCGTCTTTTTTGTTTGAAAATTCAGCTATTCTATAAAAATTGTGTCTATCTTGTTTAAAATGCAATATTCTTACTTGAAATGTTAGGAATTTTAAGTGTTTTAAATTGAATTTAATATAGTACTCACACTAATTTTACTGAAAAGATTATAGTTTCCCTATTTTCGTGAAAACCACTTTATTTCCCCTTATTTTTGTAGATTATATCCTAAAAATATATTTCATTCAAATTATTAATAAGTTACTAAGTTTTAAGGGTATGAACGTAAAACAAAACATTGCTTTGATTATTCGTCAAATTCATGGACTTTGGAACAAATTTAAAAATAATTAATTATGTTTTAATTATCATTTATTGATTTAATTATTCGTTGGTGATTATATATTTATGAATATCGTTTAATATTCTTTTTTAAAGTTTTCTCAATTAAATTCTTAGGAACTTGTACTATTAAGAATTTTATCACCCCGTAATGAAGTAGCTTTAACAAATAAAGAAGCAGTTTATTAATTTTACATATAAATAGTACTATTTTGACGCATTTCGACATTTGCAAGAACTAATAAAAAAACATTATATATCAGATACTCGCGAAATTGGATACAAATTTCGATTCGATTTTTTTAAACGTTGAGATACCTGGAAATAAGCCTAGAATTGTCGAGACATTTTTTCCAGGGTTTGAGTAGACAACCTGCATTAGCTTTTTGTTCCATAAATTAAATTCTAAAATTCTATTCGTTTTGCAGAGGATGGTACAAAGATATTCAGTGATGCAGTTGTGATAACGACAGGAACGTTTCTTAAAGGCCAAATTAATATCGGTTTGGAAACGAGGCCCGCTGGAAGAATGGGTGATGAGCCCAGTATTGCTTTGGCAGATACTTTAGAAAGATTAGGGTTTCGAATGGGAAGATTGAAAACTGGTAAATAAAAATTATAATTACAAGTAGGAGTAAATTCACGCACGCGAAGCGCGCGTGTTCATTTTTGGATTCTTATTTTCTAACATTAAAAATATGAACAATTTAAAAATACATTATTGAACCAATTTTTAAATATTAAGAGTTTTTGCAATTTTCGAAACAATAACTGATGTGGACAAAGGCTATCTTCGTGATGTCCGATGAGGTACGAAAGTGGACGTTTTCCACATTTGCGTCACGAAAAAATGGGAAAAAGGGCAATATTTCAAATGGAATGAAAAGCGCTTTTATAATGCATTTTCAATTTTAGGAACTCCACCCAGTCTTCAGAAGTCAACGATAGACTTCTCGAAATGCACAGTAAATTAAATTATTTTTGATATTGTTTCAAAACTTTTAAATATATTTTAAACTTGTTTCAACTTTTCACCATTTTTTTTCAATTCTACAAAATAAAAAATCGCCCTCCAACCTTCCAGATTCTCTTTTAAAAATTTGGGTTATCTTTTAAAATGTTTTTAAATATCTTCTTTAATAAAAAAAAAAGATATTCCCAGGAATCTTATAAGTTTCTTATTATCTTTGAACTTTTCAGAATTCCTATGCAATAATGCAAATGGAATGAAAAGCGCTTTTTTAATGCATTTTGAATTTCAGGAACTCCACCCAGGATTGAGAAGTCAACGATAGACTTCTCGAAATGCACAGTGAATCCTCCTGATGAATCTCCAACGCCATTTTCGTTTATGAACGAAAAAGTATGGCTGGAACCAGAGAAGCAGTTGAATTGTTACTTGACTTACACAAACGAGGCAGTCGGCAAAATTATCCAAGATAATTTGCATTGTAATTTACACGTGACGGAGGAAGTCACTGGGCCGAGATATTGTCCGAGTATCGAAAGTAAAATCCTGAGATTTAAAAAAAGCAAACACCAAGTTTGGCTTGAACCGGAAGGACTCGATTCGCCTTTAATTTATCCCCAAGGATTGTCTTGTACATTGCCGGAGGATAAGCAGCGGGAGCTTATTAGATGCATTCCTGGTTTGGAAAATGCTGAAATAGGTTCGTTTTTTTATGTTATTTATTTGTTTATTGATATTTTACACATCCCGCTTGACAGCAGGGTGCTAATGTATTTATTACAGTGTGGCCGTTTTATTCGAGAAAAAATGCCGGGTTTTTTGCCGATTCGCAACTCTTAAGTATAATTTTTTTTCATATGAAGTAATTAAAACTGAACTGAAAATTTAAGCACTCAAAGTGGAACCCTTTTTAATTTTAAATTTAATTTTAAACTTTTAAATTTTAACTTTAAAAAATTGAAGCTTAATAAATCTTTAATTCAGAAATTTTACACGTATAAAATGGAAGCTTTTAACACCAGGGTGTCCGGCGACCTTCAAAACCTTGAATTATCTTTGAAGTTTGTTTGAACCTTGAAAACCTGGAAATCTTTAAACCTGGAAATTAATTTTTTCTGAAAAAGAACTTCTCCTTCGCTTCACACACTCGCATTATTTTTCCAGGTGTTACATATTCAAATTTTTCAAGGAATCTGTATTATCATCAGAAAATAACAAAAATTTTCAACGTCTTTTCAGACTAGATGGAGCTGTGAACTAAAAATGTTGTTAATTACATTTTTTCTGCAAAATCGGAACTTATGTGGTTCGATTAGGTTTTTTTTCAGAAAAAATGTAATTGCAAAAAGTTTTAATTCATAGCTCCATATAGTCTGAAAATTACAAAATAATTTCAAAATTTTTTTAATATTCAAAAGGATTTTGTACGTTTTACAAAGACTTCACGGATTTTTTCATATTTAAAAAAGGCGTGTACACCAGATTTAAAATATTTCACAACAATTTCACAAAGCTTTTGAAAGTTTCGATAGATTTAAAGGATTTCAAAGATTAAAAAAATGTTAAGATTTGAAACGATTTCTAAAGGTTTTAAAACATTTTAGAGGATTTGGAAATATCTCACTAACATTTCAAATAATTTCATTATTTAAACCAATAAAAAATATTTAAGAAAAATTTCAAAAGATTTCACAAAGATTTCCAAAATTTCATAAAGATTAAAAACAAACTTTTCACAGAGATTAACAATATTTTCATGATTTCAAATGAAGACAAAAGATTGCAGAAAGATTTCACAAATATTTCAAATATGTTAAACTATTTCAAAAGGTTTTAATAAATTTGAGAACATTTTAAAATATTTCAATGATTTCAAATGACCTCAAAAGATTTCATATACAAAGATTAAAGAAAGCTTTTACAAGTTTTTCAAATGTTTCGTAACAATTTTTAAAAATTTACAAAGTTTTAAGATTTCAAGGATTTTAAAGATTTCAAGAATTACAAATGTTTACAGAAATTTTTAAAGATTTTATAGAAAGTTCAAGATTTCACAAAATTTTCAAGGATTTCTAAGACGACTTATGTTCGCAAAAAATTTGTAATTGGTTAATTTATGGTTCTGCTGTTTTCAATTTTGGCCAGTAAAAAATGAAATGGTTCATTTTTACGTCTATAAAAAACGGTTATTTCTTTATTTGATGTAGAAAAAGAAGACCTGGAAAAAATACCTTAAATTTCGTTCTTAAAAATTAACATTTTTCAATTTTACAATTTCAAATTAATTGCCGTTGAAGAATAAATCAATAAATTTGTAACTTTTAAATATTATATTTTAAACAATTCTAAGGTAGTAGCATTACAAATTAAACGATTTACATTTTTTTTATTAGAAGTTAAATTATCTTAATTTCAATTTATTGCACATTAATAATTCTTCAGTTGTTATTCATATATTAAAATTTGTTCTGAGTTTCTTTTCTATGTCCTTTTTAAGTAATTTTTAAATATAAAAAATAATTAAATATTTATCCAGGAATTTTAGGAAAATTTATTTACCTTCACTTTGTTTTAAATTTTGTCAAGTCTTTAAACTCTAAATTATTTTTATTATTCTTTCAAAACTTCTTAATATCTTTTAAACTTATTCGAACTTTTCCCAATTTTTTTCTCAATTCTGCAAAATAAAAAAATCGCCCTCAAAACATCCCGATTATTTTCTAAAAATGTTGGTTATCTTTTAAAATGTTTTGAAATCTTTTTAAATATTCTCTTTAATTAAAAAAAATTAAAATATTCCCAGGAATATTATACATTTTTATTATCTTTAAACTTTTTAGAATTCCCAGAAATCTTTTAAACTTTAGGTTCAAATTCTTGAAAAATCTACCTTTTGTTTTAAAATTTTTTTAATCTTTTCCAATTTAAAATTATTTTCCACTCTTTTCAAAACTTCTGAGCTCAACTTACTCGAATTGTTTTTAAATGAATAATTGTTTAATTGATTTTCTATTTAAAACAATTTAGTTTCTAAGTATTTGATTATGAATATTTGAATTATAATTGTTCGTTTTAAACGCTCAATCAAAAATTGCTAAACATTATAGAATTGTCCTTTGTTTGAATGAACATTTTTTTAAAGGAATGGATTAAAAGTGGAATATTTTACACTGAAGCAACATTTGAATAGTATTTGAAACTGATTTTAAATGAAAAATAGTTTACAAGGTTTCAATCGGACGTTTACATTTGTTTAACTATTGAGGCTTTCGAATTGAAACAGTTAAATTTTCAACGGAATAATATGTAAATTCATTCATTTTGGACAGATTCCAATTCATCTTGTAAAATCATTTATGTTTCAACATTCAATACTCGAACTAAAGTTCAATTTTAAAAAAACATAATAAGTATATATCTACAGTTGATCAACTTCAAAATTTTTAAAATTCAAAAACCGTCATTTTCATGCTCTTTTAATTTTTAATTCTTAAAGTAAAAGATATTAGAATAACGCATTGTAAACTGAATGATTTACTTACTTATTTATTTAATGATTTGTAAACGTTAGGAATTGAACGCAGGATTTAAAACAAGTTGCAGTCGAACTTATTTTTAATTGTATTATATCAAGTGATATGAAATTTGTGAGATTTCAAGAGATTGGACAGATTTTTCTATTAAAAATGTGAAAAATTCCCGGTCTTGGTTTAGGTTTTTGAGAGCGCGGACAGTAAAGGAGAAATTTAAGTAGTAATGGTCAGTATATCGCGAGACACTACGGCTGTCGGCGCACCACTGTCGACCGCTACTACTTCGAAATATTTCAAGTGTGCCACTTTGAAAATCGATAGTTCTATTTCCAATCAATTCATACAGTTTTCGATTCGTTTTTATATAAAAATAATACCTACAATGTTGTTGCAACAAACATTTTTTTTTTTAAGTTATTAACAGTCAAAGTTCTTGATCATTTTTTTTTTTCAAAAATGGATTACTCGGGAACGGTTCATCGAAATTCAATAATTGATTTATGAAAATTTTTGTTACGAAGTACACTTTACGATAAAAAATTGTTCATTAGTAAAAAACATTTTTTTATTGTTTAAATAATACTTTGTTTTAAACAGTTGAAAATTAAACAAACTTCTCCGCCTGTGAAAGAATTTTTTCACGTTCCATTAGATTCTACAATCTTTTCCGAAAGTTTTGGTGAAAAAAAAGGTTTGTATTTTGCAGTAGTTCAAAAGTTATTGATTTTTTTGTGACCGCGCTAAAAAAAGGATGAATTTTCAACAAACTAGATCTATCATCAACTAAAAAAATCGATTTTTAACCAAAAGTTGAATGGTTAATTTTTCAGTTAAAAATATTAAATAAAGAAAATAATATTATCAAAATAGTGCACTTTTCCAGAAAATAGATGAATTTCGAACAAAAAGAAGAAAGATACATTAAAAAAAGTATTTTTTTTTAATAATGGGGATCAACTTTCAGCCAAGAAATAGGGGAATAATTGGAAAATAAATGATTTTGAATGAAATTATTGCGGGTATCATATCAAGTACAATATCAAACTTTCTACCGGCTATAGTTAATTTTTTAATCATATATGTTCATAAAAAAAATGCATTTTTAATCAAGCGGTTCAACTTGTGAATTTCAAAGAAAAAAATTGAATAGTCAAATTATTATCATTGAAAGATTAGTTTTTAATACAAAAAATAATTGTCCACCTAAAATTTTTTAACGAATCCGTTCAAACATTCAACCTAGTAGTTGAATTTTAAACCAAAAAAGATGAATTTTCAAAGAAAATTTAGTAGTTGGTATTTAAAATAATGGAGATTTAAAGTTTAAATGCCAACTATTAAATTTTTTTATTTTGAAAATTCATCTTTTTTTGTTTAAATTTTAACTACTAGGTTGAATGTTTGAACCGATTTGTTAAAGAAATACTTTTTTGATAAAAATTAATCTTTCTGGTTGAAAATTGCACTATAATTTGTTGAAGATTAAACTATCGCGTCCGAACGTGTTCGACCAGCGCTGGAGGTCGGAGCGCGGTCACAAAAAAATTATTAACTTTCTAACTACTGCAAAATACAAACTTTTTTTCACCAAAATTTTCGGAAGAGATTTTAAAATCTATTGGCACGTGAAACAATTCTTTCAGAGGCGAAGAAGTTTGATTAATTTTCAATTATTTGAAACAAACGATTATTCAAACAATTAAAAAATGTTTTTTTACTACCGAACAATTTTTTAGCGTACAGTATACTCCGCAACAAAAATGTTCATAAATCAGTTATTGAATTTTGGTGAACCGTTCGCGAGAAATCAATTTCTGAAAAAAAATTTGTTTGCAAAAATATTTTAGGGGAGTTGTTTTGATATAAAAACGAACTGAAAACTGTATAAATTGATTGAAAATAGAACTATCGATTTAAAGTAAAGTATGAAGATGATTCGCAGAAATAATTTTGCTTTTTTTATTCCGGGTTTTTTAAATTTGTTTGTTTTATTATTGAAAGGATTCAAAGTTTAGAAACAGAAAAATGTAAACGGAAAGAATGTTGGATTTATAATGAATGAAATTTGCTGGGATTAATTTCCAATCTCTGAAATTGTACAAAAGAAAGGAAGCTAAAAGTTTTTAAATAAATATATATGAGGTTTTACCTAATATGCTAATACAGACTAATATGTTTCTTGAATCTTCTTTTTCAGTTAATAAGTTTTTTTATGACTTAAGATACTTGGAATAAAAAAAGCCTTTAACCTTATTGAATTTTTATATTGGCTTCAGTAAAAATAATTAGACTTTATAAAAAAGTCACAATAAATTATTTTAAACTGGAATCGTTTAAAATTAGACAATCTTGAATTTAAATTCAATCTAGAATTTGAAAACAATTATATTTTATAGTTGAAAAACAAATACAAACCCATGACTAGTTAAATAATTCATTTTAACCTGAAATGTCTTTTGTTGCTAGAATGAACGTTTTGAAATTAATCAATTTTAAATTAAAAAACTTTAAATAATTAAATTAATGACAGCCCAAAGACTTGGATGTAAAATAAACATTAAATTAGAAATTCTTTAAATTGTACATTTTCAAAGACTTGAAGGCTATAAAAGTGGAGACATTTTCATTTTTAGGCTCACTAATTTAAATAATTATACTGCTTAGCATTTATAACCGAAAGTTAGGCAATTTTACAACAAAAAATTGACCATTTCCAAATTTACAGCATTTAAATACAAATTTTTTATTTTAATTTCAAAAAAATGGTACAATATCAAGTTTAAAGCCTTTCAATTTTAACATTCACAGATTTCAAAACTGCACAAAAAACAATTTTCATTTTTTTTGTAATTCATCGAAAATTTTGCAGATTCGCGAAATTCCCGAAAATCTCTGAATTCCATGAAATCCTTAAATATTCAAAATTCCTACAATTTTTTGAATTCCCTAGCACTCTGAAATCTGAATGATCTAATTTCCCTGAAATCCTTAAATATTCTAAATTTATTGAATTTTTTAAATTCCTTCAGTTCTCTAAGTCCCGTATATTTCTTAAATATTCTGAAAGATCTACATTCCTTGAATTTCCTAAATGATCGGAAATTCTCTGAATTTCCTGTTATACTTGAATATCCTAAATTCCTTGAATATTCTAAATTCCTAGAACTCTACAAATCCCGTCCAAAATACAAATTTTGAAGTCCTTGGAATTAAGGAAGTTCTAAGAATTTAGGTAATTCAAGGAATTCGGAAAATTTATAGAAATTCAGTAGTATCTGGGAATTCGGAGGAATTCAGTTGATATTTTAATTCCCGTGCCCTCAAAATATTAGTCAATTTATTAAAAATTTTATACGTGCTATTGGGAATGGTGGTCTACTATTTCGCCACCTGGCGTCGAAAACTGGAACTAGAAAGAGTAGGTACAATTTTAAAGATGTAAATTAATTTTTCCATAAAAGTGTTTTGCGATAGCTTTGCGTCAATGAAATTTAAATCGAACTCTGAAGCTAACAATTTTTCCATTTGAATTAATAAAAACTAAGCTGCAAATGAAAGCAGTTAAATTCGAACTCTTGAATTTCAAACTTTTAAAATTGGAGTTTAAAAGTTTTTTTTATTCAATAATTTTGTATTTAATTCTGATTCAAATGCTGAATAATTCACACGTATAAAATGGAAGCTACTAAGACTTTTAAACTGAAACATTTTTAACTAAATGCTGTTGAACTGCAAAATAAATTTTTTAACTTTTATGAATTGTAGAGTTCAAAGATTCAGATTTAGTTCTAAAAATATAAATCCACGTTAAAATTTCGAATGCTCTTAAGTCTAAATTGAAGAATCAAATAATGAATTAAAATGGTTTCAAAATTATAGCATTTAAAGCAATTTTAAGCCAGAAAAATTAAAAATTGAACGAATACATTTTTTTTATAAACTGAACACTTCTTAAATTAAAAGTTCAATTATTTATATTTGAAATGGTTAAAAAAATCCTAAAAATGCCTCCAAATCTTATTCGAAAATCTTGAAACATCTGCATGTTGTTTAAATTTTTTTTGAAATTTTTTATTATTTTTGACGTTATTTCAGAACTTTTAAACATCCTTGAAAATTAATCAAGTTTAAAAAAAAATTTTTGATTCTGCCAAATTAAACAAATTTCCTTAAAATCTTCCACATTTATTTTTGATAACTCTGTAAATCTTTCTAAATCTTTTTGAATAATCACTCAAAATTATCTTTTGAAAGTTTATAATTTTTTTTTAAATCAAAATAAATGGAACAATAATCTACACCCATTTGTCTTCGATAAAAGCTTATTTTTAGTATCCTATAGTACTTTAAACTCCACAAAAAGATCGTTAAAATACTTTTATGCACAAATTAAAATGCATCTTTAAAATTATACCTATTATTTCTAGTTCGGATCTTTCTCACCGGATGGCGTACCGCAGTTTAACCATTCGCAATAACAGAGTGAAAATACTGCGAAACGCTCTAAATTTAATTGCCATTAAGTCTCTAATTCTGTGCTTTAATATAAGTTTAATTTCTAAACAGTAAGGCCAGGATATGGCGTAAACTACGACTTCATAGATCCTCGGGAACTGACCTCACAATTAGAAACGAGAAAGGTATCAAATTTATTCCTCGCTGGACAAATTAACGGAACAACTGGATACGAAGAAGCTGCAGCGCAAGGAATAGTCGCAGGAACAAATGCAGCTGCAAAAGTATGTAAATCTAAAGCATACTAAATTATGGGGTGCTACTAGTGGGGGGGGGGTGCTTCCACTGTTCAGAACTTATAAAAAATAATCAAAAAATAAATAACAAACACACAAATAAAGAATCAAAATTATCAAATTATCAAATTTTCCAAATTTCAAATAACGACAAGATCTTCAATTGACAAAAAATAAAATCCCGAATTTAAAAATATCCGAAACTAAAACTCACCGACTTCAAAACCGACTTGTAAAATAAACATATTATTAAATTCCCATGATTATTTCAATTCTCGAAATTTAGAACTGCTGAACATAGTTAATTGAATATTAATTTATAAGCTATTAATATAATTATAAATAAGGCGAACAATTTAATTAATTAATTATTAATTATTTTCATTAATTTTTTTATTTCGTCAAACTTCAATTTCAGGAATAGAAATATTTATGGGAATTTAACAATTCATTTATTTTATATTTAGCAATTTTTTTCTTCCTAATTTATTATTTTGTTATTCATTTTTTCATTATTTTTGTTATTCCCGGATATTCAAACACTTTTATATATTGTGATGAAGAACTAATTTTTTGTTATATTGCGGTTTAAAAATATAATGCTACTATGTAATAAATATGGTTATTATATCTATAGATGTTAAACAAGGAATATGATAAATCCTAAAATATTTTTTTCTATCACAATGAAATAACGAACTCTTAAATGTGATATTTTAAATTTTGTATGTCACACTTAAAGAAAGACCATTAACGAATATTTTTTTTATCTTTGACAACACTCAAATTGATCGAAAATTATTTTTCGAATTGCTATATTAAATTCATGTTGAAATTAAATTCTGAGAATTAAGAACAAGAAAATAAGTATTATCACCTTGTTTTTAAACTAATGTGAATATAATTTTCATAAGATTCTTTAGAAAATTTTAAAGATTTTTTAATATTTCAGGCTTGTCAAAAAAGAATCTAGAATTTTTGAAAGAATTTTTTTTATAATATAGGATTTTGCGACATATTATGAAAAATGTTTCCGAGTTTTCAAATATTTGTAATCTATTTAAAACTTCTTAAATTCCTGAGAATATTTTTAACTGACGAATTTTTCTCAAAATTTTCAAATATCATATCAAATTTAAAGAAATTACCTTAAAATCTTCTAAATTTTCCCATCAATTTTAAGAAAATTTGTTTATTCGCTTGAAAAATTTCGAAATTCTTTTAAATTCTACTAAATATTTCTTGAATTTACACAATTTTTGTTCGTTTTTATTTTGTAATCTTACCAAATTGAAACAATTTGCTTTAAAATCTTCTAAACTTTTTTAAAAAAATTTTAGGAAATTGTTTGTTATGTTTAAATATCTTTTCCAATTTTCTCTTAAGAATCATTTTTCAAAATAAAAAGTTGTTTAAAATTTGCACACGAATATACGAAAAATTCTGTTTTTCTTTTTATCTTGTCAGACCTTTGAAACCTTCTAATTTCTAAAAATTATTTCAATTTTTCTTTAATTTTTTATTTATTATGCAAAATTAAAAAAATTGCCTTAAAATCTTTCCGATTCTTTTTTCACTATTTTTTAAATCTTCTAAAATATTTTAAAATAATCTCTTCAAATTAATTTTTAGAAGTAAAAAATTACTAAAATTTTTCTTAGGAACCTGAAAAAATGTCTTTCATTATCGTGAAACTTTACAAAATTCTTAAAAAATCTTTACAAGTTTTAATTATTTATGAATCGTTTAAAAACTTTTTAATATCTTTTGAACTTACTCAAATTTTTTCTAAAATTATGTAACATGGCAAAATTTCGCTTTAAAATCTTTCACCATTTTTATAGATTTTAGGAAATAATTCAAAATTTTTTGTGATCTTTTTTCGATTTTCTCTTGAAATTCCTTACGAAACAATCATTAAAAAATTTACCATGCATTTCAAGGACTTTTTTTCACAACCTGACAAAATTCAGTTTACCTAAAAAAATTGGTAAATCCTAAAAAATTTAAAAAAAAAAGATGGCCTTAAAGTCTTCGATATTATTTTAACCCACATTTGAAAATCTTTAAACTTAAATTTATTCTTTTAAAATCAAACCGAAACCATTTCTCCTCAGATCTTTCATAATTATTAAAAAGCTTCTAACTCTTTTATTCGGGGTCTTCGGGTGTTCTCTGAGTTCACTTTTATAACCTGATTTTCACACCGGAGCGATAAACATCAGCATAATCAATGGAAATGATTCAAACCAGAGTATTCTAGAAGGTTAGGGAATTTCAAACCGATCAAAAGAAAACCTGAAAGAGTGATGCAATTTTCGATAAACGTAAGTTGAAATTATTTTTATTGTTCTGTTGAATTGTCATCTATTTGGTTGAAAATTAATTTGTTTTGGTTGAAGATTGAACTATTTCTTTTTTTTTGAAATTGTATCTTTTTGGTTGAATTCAACTTAATTTGGTTTAAAATAAAAATATTATTTTGTTGAAATGTCAACAATGACATTTTTCGTTGAAAATTTATCTTTTCTGGTTGAAGATTCAACATCAAAGAACGTTAACAGTGGAACTGTTTTATTAAAAATGCATTTTTTTTTTGTTTGATGATTCATCATTGTAGTTAAAAAGTTTTTTTTGCTTCTTTGAATATTTTTTTGAAAATTAATTTTCTTAAATGACAATTTAACAATTCCATTTGCAAATTTGCAAATTTGTCTTTTGGTAGAAAAATAATCTTTTGGATGGACAGTTTAACTATTTGTTTGACTTTTTTTTTCGAGATTTATCATTTTATTTCAAAATTCATTTCTTTAACTGATAATTTAACTATTCAATTTTTTGTGGAAAATTGACCTTTTTGCTTCTTAAGTTTTATCGAATCTTTTAAAGGTGAAAATTTTTTTTTGGTTTTATTTTGAAAATTCTACTTTTTTGAGTCGAAAATTAAATTATTTTGAATACAAATTTATTTCTTAACTGAGAAATGAACTATTATATTTTTGGTTGGAATTTCAATTATTTGGTTAAAATTTTTTTTTCGAAGAATCGTCATTTTAGATAAAATTTAATTTCTCCGGTTGAAAATTTTAACTATTTTGTTGAAAATCCATTTTTTATTGAAAATTAATTTTCTGAACTGGAAATGTAGTTATACAGTTATACCATTTGTTTTTGAAAATTTACCTTTTAAAGTTAAAATGCATTTATTTAGTTAAAAACTTATATTTTGGGGGCTAAAATTAACATATTTTGGAAGAAATTTAATATTTTCGATTAATATTTTTTTATTTAATGCCTGAAATAACTTTCTTGGTCGAAAAATAAATTCTTTTTTTTTTAACTTTCCTTCCTTTTTTCCAAACGTTTCGTGATAATTAATCTTTTTCTGTAGAAAAACAATTTTATTAGTTTATTATTTTAAATTTATCCTTTTGATTAAAAATTAATTTGTTTGGTTGACAAATTAACTATTTTGTTTAAAATTCGTTTGTTTATGTTGAAAATTTATTTTTCTAACTAAAAATGTAACTATTCCATTTTTTGTAGGAAATTCATCTTTTTAATTTGAAAATTCATGTATTTTATTGAAAATTGATCTTCCAGTAGAAAATTAATCTTTCGGATTAAAAATTGATTTTTTTGGGCTGAAAAATGAACTATTTCGCAGAAAATTCGACCTTTTGACTTGTAAATTCCACATTTTTGATTGGATTTTTTAGTTTTTATTAATTAAAAATCTTTCTTGGTTAAAAATTAAATTTTTTTGTAGAAAATTCCTCTTTTTGGTTTGAAAGTTAGTCTGTTTCAATTGAGGATGCAACTAATTGGTTGGAAATTCATATTTTTTGGTGTAAATATCAACTATTACAGTTTTCTTTGAGAATTTATTTTTTTTTTTAATCTATGATTCATCACTTTGGTTGAAAATTAAAATATTTGATTAAAAATTCCTTTTTTGTCGTTTGAAAATAAATTGATTTGACTGAAAAATTAATTTCTTACTATTTTAGTTCAAAGTTTCTCGTTTAACTATCTGGTTAAAATTTTGTATATTGTACGTAAATTGCGATTGATCCCTAAAAAATCGTTATGACTGTTTTCGCTTAAAGAGATTTAAATAAATTTAGAAACAAACTTTTTTTCATTTAAGAAAATGACATTGCGCAAGCGCGAAAAATTTTTAGCACTTCCGTTGGAGTTCAGGACAATTGTTCACTGAAACGTATGTGGGAATAGTAAACAATGAAGAAGAAAAAAATTTCGAACAATTGGAAGTTAAAAAACTTCCCACAAAAGAACTTTCTCATGTACCAGGAGAAAATCCATTGAAAAGGAAAAAGGTTGATGCGCACAAGAAGTGCTGTTTTGGGAAGTATAAAATTGGCAGTCGGTGCACGAAACAATTCAGTTTCGAGTTGTTTCATTTTGAATATTTGATTTATAATTACTCATTTTATATTAACAACCAAATATCGCTTAAATTTACCAAACTGCTACTTTGTTTCATTACAAAATTTTGAGAGTGAGCAAGTAATTTTCAATTATTTATACTCAAACTGCATTTTAAAATTCTTCCCATTGCAAATTCACGCTTTAAAATAAATTATTTTTCCATATTGTATAATAATAAAAATAAACATCTCGAAGCAATTTCAATAAAGCTTATTTGAAATTATCGTGTGCTATGAAATTCGTAATATTTTAAGTGATTGGATGGATTTTTTCTCTTAAGATTGGTCAAATTCCCAGTTAAAAATAGATTTACTGATATATTTCTCGTCTTTTACAAAAAATTCCTACCTTTCCGGTCAAGCGATCACCCTGATTTCAAGAGTACTATATAAAATCATGAATAAAAAATATTTCCATTTCTTTCAGTTTTACGTATTTATTACAAACAATTTTTTCACTGTTTTTAAACCATATTTCTTTTATTATACGAATTTTCAGAGAGAAAAATGTTCAAAATAAAAAAATCGCACTTGCATTTATTTCGATAATTTGCAAGCCACGTGAATGTCAAAACTGACAACCTATTTATAATGATAGATATCAATTCATTTTCAACTGAATTTTTTTTAAATGCTTCATGAACCTTTTTTATATATATTTTTTTTTTTTTATAATTGCCCCACATTATCCCTTTGGTACATTGTTAACAGCATTTTAACCACCTTTTTAACTGACAAATGGTATTTTTTCCACCTTATCATGCAATAATTCAGCACCTGACATTTGATTTTCATTCACTTTCACATTAAAATCGGGTAAGATAGTGTACATTTTACCAAAAAATTGTCCTGAATTTTTAAATGTCCGCTAAGTGTCATGGCGGCGCGTAAGCTTCCGCTTTTAAATGAAAAACACTATTGGGATCTGAAATCATGACGTGAGAAGGGGGATTTAAACAAAGATTGCCGGCGACAACGGGGTGAGATGTCGCTCAGCATTGCTGAAATTTGTAAATTTACGTTATCCACTCCTTCGTGTAGAAATTTTGTGGAAGGAGAAAAGGTGTGACACGCTGGACACATATTATTTTCTGTAAACCAGCCAGATGATCAAACGAGCATAAAGCTAATTGTTTTTTGTTTACAATTGTCCAGTTTGCGGTATCAGTTTTAAGTACCTTTTCTCTACACTGCAATCTACAAAAAGTACATTTTCAGATCATAATTGAGCATGTTTTTTATGTATAAAGAAGGAAATTATTCACTCTAATAATAATATTAATATTTTCTTGGCAGTTTTTGAAAAAACTTCAAACAGGCAAAACTCAAGTTTTCAAAATATTTTCGATATGTATAAAAAATAAAAGCGATTTTGCTTAATTTATTTTAGGGAACTTGTAATTAGTTCCTATCAAATTTCTGAGGTTATAAAATAAAACTATGGACAATTAAGATGACTCAAATGGTATATCTAAATTGTTTGTAAATTCAAAATATTAGAAAATGTATTTTGCTCTAGAAATAAATGTGAACTGATCTGTTCGAAATGAGTAATCCTCACTTAAAAAATGCAGAGAACAAACACACATATTTTTGAGGTTACCTACTTCTCCAGTTTTAGAACATTTTCCCATCGCTTGCTCCGATTGATCATTTCTTTAGACTTATTTTTATTAACAGCTTTAACAAAACTTTTTTTAGGCAAGGGAAATTGATGAAATCTAACATCTATGTTTTTGCTAGCCTTGCTTGAACATCCGAAAACAGAGCAAAATCTTTTACTTTTGCTTTTCCTCGGACGGAATTTCGTACCTAGATCGTCTATTTCTGCATTATCGGACATTTTTTTAATTTGATGATTTAAATCATAGCATTCAAAAAATATATTTATATTCTACAGCACACAGCCTTTTAAAAACGACCCCGTTATTTTAGTGCGAAATTTAGCCACCAGATGGCATATCGCTGTATTTCAGATCCCAATTGGGATCTGAAATACTCGAATACGCCACCTGGTGACAGAAACGGAAAGATTTTACAGGGTATTTTTACAGTGAAACCGGGATAAAAATAAAAAGTTACAAATAAAATAAATCAAGAATTATCAATGGAGTTTTCGCTCTTCTACTGCTCGAAAGCAAAAAACTGTTCGGTTTTTCTGAAATGTAAATAAACTTCTATTTATAAAAAAAAATATACCAAAAATCTTATAGTAAATTTACAGCATTTACTGATAGTATGGTTCGAGAATTTAAACAGAATAAAGTAAAAAATGCACGAAATTTAAACGGATTTTCAAGCTTGTTCCACTGCTAATAAAAAAGTTTGAAGAAAAAGTTATAATCATGGTCAAGTATTTATCGTTTTTATTCTTCAATGATTTTTCAGCATTACGAGTGAAAATAAAGCAGGCTCTAAATAAAAATATTATTTTATGTACAAATATATCAACATAACCTCAAATCTGAAAAAAGTTACTGCTGATTTGTCATTTCAAGTTGATATGAATTAAATCTTGCATTGAAATGTCGATAGTTAATATTTATGAGGGGAAAAATTGAAGGATTTATTATTTAGACAACAAGAGTTTTTAAATTCAAAGTTTGCAAAAAAAATGCAATAATAGAAACTGAAGTTTCATTTTCCACCTCTTCCGCAAAATATAAGGTGTCCTGCATGTAAAATTCTTTCTCCTTCTACGAAGTTTCTACGTGCCGGTGTAGATTTGGTGAAATCACAAATTTGAGCTATTGTTACTTTCATTTTTAAGGTTTGAGACTAATTTTCTTCAATGTTTTTACATGAGCCTTATGAGATGTCTACCTACTGTCGCCGGCCATATCGCTTTTGCCGCTAGTGATGCCCTCAAGATTTCAGATCCCAATTGATCTACAAGGTGTAAGGTTGTTTTCATACCTGAAAGAAAAGTTTATAAGAGTCAGGGAAAGGGACGGAATTTCGAAATCGGGATATAACTGAGTTTGGTATTAACCCTTAATTGTCACACGTCCAACCAATATCGGTAATTGTCACACGGGGTCCATTGGACCCCAGCGTAGAAAACTGTGGATAATTTCTCGAGTTTTGAATAGACTTTTCTGAAACTTAATGTGGATGTTCCGGAAAGCCTTGTGAACAATATGCTATTACTCATATAAAAAAATTCAGATGCTAATATAGTAAAAAAATGCAAAAAATAAAGCAGGCATTATAGAAATATTCGCGAGTGAAAAAAGCATGGGGTCCGTTAGACCCCGAGTGGCAAGTAAGGGTTAAAAATACTTGTTGCTTTTCAGGTCTTGATGAAACCCCCACTGGAAATAAGTCGAAGCGAAGGTTACATCGGAGTCTTGATCGACGATTTGACAACGCAAGGAGCGACCGAACCTTACAGAATGTTCACAAGTAGAGCCGAATTTCGATTGACCTTACGACCTGATAATGCAGATCAGAGGCTCACTGAAAAAGGATTTCAGTCGGGCTGTGTCTCCAAAGAACGGTTTGATAAAACTAAACGGATGCAACAAAATATTATTGAGTGCATACAATTGTTGAAGTCTATTCACAATCCGCGTAAGGAGTGGAGAAGGTTGTTTAGAATCAAGAAAATGACTACAACTTCACAGAAAAATGCCTTTGATTTGTTAGGTGTTTTGGATTATGGCGTGACGTTGGATCAATTTGTGGAAAAGATGCCTGAGATTTTCGGACGCTTCCAGGGAGATTCTGTCCTCGCAAAGAGACTCAAGGTAATGATAAAAAGCAACTCCTTTTTTTTCCATTTTTTATTTTTTTTTCATAAAATTTTTTAGCGAGGGGTCGTCTGAACCGGGAAAATTTAATAATAACTTAATAAGTTACAAACAGGGCCCCCAAGCTAGTGTGTATTGCACCGCGACAAAATTTTGGGTAAATAGTTCCGAAGCCCTTTCGCAGAGGCACTACATTCACCATACACACAAAATTGTCATATAGGTTATGAATCACCAAAAATAATAAATAAGTATATTTTCAATGGTTTAGATAGCAGTAAACCCATTTTTTTAAACACACAATATCAATTTTGTATGAAGCGAATGTTCAATTTAACCAAATATTCTGGAAAAATTGAGAAACATTTTTGGTTAAAATCTTTAAAATATCACTGACGCTACCATAACTCTCATACTTTTTAAAGAATGGGCTGTTCAATTTCACCTGTAAATCCATTAATTTTAATTTCATCAGGCTTATTAACCCTTAAGGGGCACACTTCCGTAAAATGACATAAAGAGCATACTGGGTGTTAGGTACCCAAGGGTATTCAAACGTGTGCTGTGCCGACGGCATTGGATAGTTTTTTACAAGAAAATCAATTAATGATGTTTAATGTATCTAGTTTAAAGAGAAAAAGGTATCATAACAGTCTCCTTTCGCTCAAAAATTAATATCTTTTTAAGTTGTTGATATTTTTACTTAAAATTTTACTTGAATACTTCTGAGGTATGGTGCTTCAAAAATAAAATTAGTCTTGTAGTGTTCTTTCCAAAGGAGGTATTTATTTAAAAAAATAAAAGCTTCAATTCGATTAAAAATGAAACAACGTACTTTGTATGCTTAAACGATTTTATTGATCTTAAACTGCGTATAAAAATTATGAAAAACATAATTATGTGAAAATGACATAGAAAAATGGCTTTTGATGTAATTTGTCAATCTGGCGCCATATGTTCCATTTTCTTGAATTTGGTACGTTTGTTAAAGCGCAAATAAGTCGCTGGGAATTTTACACCCAGTAAGCCCTTTAAGGGTTAATAAGAGAGTCAATTAAAACATATTTAATAAATGTATTTGTTGGCGTTGTGGATTTAACAAGTAAGTATATGAATTTTATAAAATTCGCAATATTTGTTCACTAACAATTAAATGCTATATTTTAACGAAAGTTTATGTACATTATAAAAGTAATATAATATAATGTTCTTTTTTTGGTTGTAAAAAAATAACAGTAATTAATTTACTGGAGAAATCGTCAGCATTTTGTACTATTTTCGATCTTTTTTTTTCTTCAATTTTGCCACAAGATTAAAAAATATATATATTTAACAGAATGAAAAAAACATGTTTATTAATTACTTTTAGCGGTTTATCACATTTGTGAGTTTTTTTTTAGTAATAAAGATGTTGTGTGCAGCCTAGCTGAGGACAATAATAAGAATACAAAGTTGTTCGTGAACTATCTACCCAAAACTTTGTCGTGGTGAAATACATACCAGCTTGGAGGCCCTGGTTTCAAAATCACTTTCATATTTCAGACTTTATACTCTTTTTCCTATTCCCCTCTTTTCCCTTTTTTCAAAGAATAGTTCTTTTTAACCCTATTTTCAAAAATCATCATTTTAATCGACATTTTAAAGATTCCATTTTAGGTTTAACATCGATCTTTTTAGTTAAAAATTCAACTAGTTGGTTGAAAATTCATGTATTATGTTGAAAATTCCTATTTTTGGTGCAAACTGAATCTTGCTTTGTTAAAAATGCATCTTTTTTTTGCTGAACATAAACTGGTTGAATGTTCGTTTTTTTGTAAATTAATTTTTCAAACTAAATTCAACGATTCCGTTTTCGGTTGAAAACTTTTTGTTTTGTTAAAAACTCAACTATTTGGTTCTAAATTCATTTATTTTGTAGATAGTTTGGGGTTTTTAATAGAAAATTAATCTTCTTGGCTAAAAGATTGTTTTTTTTTTAAGGATTCATAATTTTAGATGAAAATTGATATTTTTTATTTGAAATTCACTATTTGCTTGAACTTTGAACTCTATTTGAAAGTTACTTTTTTTAAGGTTCATCGTTTTGGTTGGCAATTCATTTATTTTGTTACAAATTAAATCATTTTCTCAAAAAATAATTTTTTTTAATCATTGATTTTTTAATGAAAAATGTTTTGTTGAAAATTGATGTTTAATTGAAAATTGATCTTTTCTAGTTGAAAGTTCATTTATTCAAATTGATTTATTATATTACAAATTCCTCTTTTTTGGTAGAAAATTCATCTTTCTTGTAAAATGTTCATCCTTTTTTCGTTGAAAGTACTACTTTTAGGTGAAAAGTTTCTGTATTTTGTTGAAAATTAATATTTTTAGGTAAAAAATTAATCATTTTTGTTGAAAATTCATCCTTTGGTTGAGGAATTCGATTATTTTGTTAAAAGGTCGTAGTTTTTTGTTGAATTCAACTGGTTGAATGTTTTTTTTTTTGTAAATTAAATTTAGCGATTCCATTTTCGGTTAAAAAACTTTTCTTTCTTAGATAGAATCTCAACTGTTTGGTTGTAAATTAATTTTTTTTAGATAGTCCGTGTTTTTTGGTAGAAAATTAATGTTCTTGGCCAAATCTTGTTTTTTTTGTTTAAGGCTTTATAATTTTAGATAAAAATTTATATTTTTGATTGAAAATTTATCTTTTCTAGTTGAAAGTTTATTTATTCAAATTTATTTGTTATGTTAAAAATTCCTCTTTTTTGATAGAAAATTCATATTTCTTGTAAAATGGTCAACCTTTTTCGTCGAAAGTGCTACTATTAGGTTAAGAATTTATGTATTTTGTTGAAAATCCGTATTTTCAGGTAGAAAATTAATCATTTTGTTTGGAAATTCATCTTTTTGGTTGAGGTTTCGATTATTTTGTTAAAAATTCGTAATTTTTGGTTGAATTCCACTGGTTAAATATTCTTTTTTTTTTGGTGGTAGAAAATCAGTATTTTTTGTTGAAAATTCATATGTTTTCTGGGGATTTAACATCTATTTTTGGTTGCAAACTGATGTTTTTCAGTTGAAAATTTAAGCACTGAGTAGAAAATTCGTCTTTTGATAGAGAATTAACTTGGTTCAAAATCCATCTATGTGTTTTCAAAATTCAGCTATTTGTTTAAAAATGCAATCATTTTGATAAAGTTAAATTATTGTGTTGAAAGTTGTACTGTTTTGTTAATGTTATATTTTTAGGTCAAAATTCCAATGTTTTTTTGAAAATTCTTTTTGAATTTAAAAATGATCATTTATGACAAAAAACTTATCTTGCTTGAGAATAAAGTTTTTGGTTAAAAATTAATTTGTTTTTTTGTGAAAATTGATCTTTTTTGTAGAAAATTCGTCATTTGGGCTCAAAACTTCAACTGTTTAGTTAAAAATTTTAATCTTTTACTTGAAATTTTAACTATTTGTTTGAAAATGCCAATCTTTTGCTTGAAAATTCAGCTATTTGGTTGATTGTTGAACTCTTGTTGAGAATTAAATTTTTGTTTGAAAATTAATTTTCTAACTGAAAGTGTAGCGATTCCATTTTTATTGAAAACTGATATTTTTAATTCAGAGTTCAACATTTCGGTAGAAAATTAATCTTTATTGATTAAAAACTAACTTTCGTGTTAAAAATTAATCTTTTCGGGTTTAAAAGTAAACTGTTTTGTAAAACAACCTAATTTTAACTTGAAAACTTTACTCTTTTGTTGAAAGTTCGTCTTTTAAGATAGGAAATCAATCTTCTGTGTTAAAAATTAATCTATTTGATTATAGATTCAACTATTTTATTAAATATTCATTGTTTTGTATTGGAAAATTAACCATTATATTTTTGGTTGCAAACTTAAATTTTTTAGTCAGAAATTCGGTTATTTGGTAAAAACGTAACTATTTTGTTTAAAGATATAAGTTTTATTATTTCGTTGAAAAATTATACTATTTTGTTAAAGTCACCTTTTTTATCGACAATTCAACTAATTTGGTGGAAAATTTGTCCTTTTGGATTGAAAGTTAATAGTTTATGGTAGAAATAAACATTTTTTTAAACTGTACTTTTCGGGTACAAAATTCAACGATTTTATGAAAAAGTCGTCATTTTGGCTTGAAAATTCAACTACTTGGTTGCAAATTTGATTATTTTACTTGGAAGCTCTACTATTTGGTTAGGGCAACTGTTTGGTTAAAAACGCACTTTGGTGTTGTTGAAAATTTGTCTTTTTGGAGTGAAGAATCCTTCTCTTGGTAGACATTTTTTGTTGTTGAAAATGCAATATATTTCGACGTCAAATCTTCGCGTTTCATATTTATTTCAATATGATCCATATACATTAATTTTATTTTACCCTGAAAGTGCATATATGGTAAAAATCACGGTAAAGTGCAACGTGGGTGTTAAACACCCCAGCGTATTTAATCATATATTGTTTAACCCATATTGAATATTTTGTCACAATAAAACTATTCGATATAGTTTAACGTATCTTTTATAAGGTAGAGTTCATTTTATAGCCATTTATTTATTTTACGTTTGTTAAAAAAATTATTGAAAAAAAGTGAAAAAATGGATTTTTTACTTAAAAATGCATAACTCACGCAATTTTAATTATTTTACAGTGTACTTTTATAAAAAAATATTGTAACATGGGTGCTGTCAAAACAGATATTTATTTGTACCTCCCGATTTTCTTACCTCCACTTTCGGCAGCTGCTGCAAGCAGACTGACGTTTGACCTTGACGCAGTATGCTAAACGACTTTACTTGCATTTAGTGTCTCTAACCAAAGCTAGATGGCGACAGTTACTCAATTTTTTCGAATTAATTATGGTTTACAAGATTTGAAAAATTTCTTGGGGTGTCCGACACCCACAATGCACTTTAAGGTTTAAAAGAAGTTATTCCGTGTTTTGTTGAAAAGAGAATTTTCGAAAAGAATGATTATAGTTCTGACTTCGACTATGACATTGTTGAAAATAATTATAATACAATCTTGGATTGGTTAAGGGAATTTTCGAAAAGAATGATAATTCTGATTTATGCCAGGATTTATAAAAGAAGTATAGAAAACTATAATTCTGACTTGGAACAGTGAATTTTTGAAAATAATGATCATTTAGAGCTGGGTCAGAGAATTTTCGAGAAAAATGATCATTTTTCTGATTTAAAATAAGGAATATTCCAAAAGACTTGTAATTCTGACTTGCAAGAGGAAATTTTCCCCTCAAAAATATAATTTTTGCTTGGAACGGGGATTTTTCCAAAAGAACTATAATTCTGACATGGAACAAGAAATTCTCTGAAAAAGTTAAACTTCTAAGTTAGAAAATGGAAATTTCAAAAAGACGTAGCATTACTAGGCCAGAGAAGTAAAAAATTGATTGACATGATTAAATAACTTTTGTTTTATGATAGGAAATTTTATTACAGATTGAAGCACTTTATGCACGAGTTGCAGAGGAACAGATGGCTGATGTTAAAGAGCTGCGCAAAAATGAGAAGATGCAGATACCGAAGGATATAGATTACAGCTCGTGAGTAATTATTTTAATTTCAAGTTTCATGAACTTTAATTCAAACTACAAGCGGCAAGATTTTAATTTATTTCTTTTTTTAATCAGAGAATATTTGCATCTTTCCTCAGAAGATAAAGAAAAACTTATTGCTGCTCAACCTCAAACTGTAAGTAAACTATTTCTAAATTGATCTGTCTCTCTTAATATATTCACTAAACCAGTATTTCAAGTTTCTTATTTATTTATAGATTGCGGCAGCGAATAAAATTTCTGGCGTTACACCCTGTGCGATATGGAGGATAGTGAATTTCATAAAACAGAACGAGAATTTGTCTAGGGTTTCATAGTTAGCTTAATGACTGGATTGTGACAATGTAAATAAATAAGAGTCTCTTATATCCCTTTTAATAATGTATATACATTTTTTATAGAGTAAAGCATAGAAACTAGAGCAGTTAAAAAAGAAAGAAGAGATCATTATTTTCACGATTTTTTACATTAATTTTTGAAAACGGTCCTGCGGCGGCGCTAGTAGTACCTTTGTTCTACAAAATCATGCAGTGCTATAGAAAAAATACATCAAAATTACAATATAAATATGAAAAACCTTTAAAATAATTTTTTCTTCATATTGCAGAGTCAGATAGTAAACAAGACTTATGTACTTACTTATTATTTTGTTTAATAAAAGAAAAAGCGGCATAATTTACATGATTCAAACAACAACATTGACTGAATATTCAGAACTTCCAAGAAATAATTTTAAAATAAATAACAAGTACACAAATGATTTGAAATTTTTTTCCGAAAATTGATATTATTAACGAAATGTAAAATTTCAAAAATTTCAAATAATGGCAATAATTTTAATTGCAAAAAAATAAAATCCCGAATTGAAAAATATCTGAAACTAAAATACACCGACTTCGAGATAGAATTATAAAATAAATGAATTATTAAACTTCCACAAATATTTCAATCCACGAAATTTAGAACTGGTGAACATAGTTAATTGATTATTAATTTATAAGCTATTCATAAAATTATAAATAAGACAAAAAATTTAGTTAATCATTAATCAATAATTTATTGTTTATTTTATAATTCAGTCAGTATTTTCGGAATTTTTTGTGCTAATTTGTGAATTTGTTATTAATTTTTTCATTATTTTATGTTAGTTCCGGTTATTTTTAATATCAAATAGACTTTGTAATAAAGCTAAAATATTTTAACATTTCTATTGTCACTTAAAGAAAGACAATGAGAATAATATTTTTTTATTTTTGGCAACACTCGAATTAATCAAAAATTATTTTTCCGAGTGTTATGATAAATAAATTAGTTTGTTTTTAAATTGATATAAATATAATTTTCGCAAGATTCTTGAGAACATTGAAGAAAAAGAAAAGATTTTTGAATATTTCAGACGTGTAAGAAAAATAATCTAGAAGATAGTAAAGACATTTTGTTATTTTATAGGATTTTACAAAATATTATGAAAAAGTCGAGTCTTTTTAAAAGATGTTTAGGACTTTTAGAAGTTGGGAAAGTATCAAGGAATATTTGATAAATGTTCGAAAATGTATCCCAGTTTACAAATATTTCTAATCTATTCAAAATGTCTGAAATTCTTGAAAATATTTTGAACTGACTCAAATTTTTCTCAAAATTTTTAAATATCATTCAATATTTATAAAAAATTAGCTTGAAATCTTCTAAATTTTCCCAGAAATTTTAAGACCATTTTTTTATTCTCTTCTTTTTTTGTAATCATACGAAATTGTAACATTTTGCTTTAAAATCTTGTAAATTCATTTTCGAAATTTTAGGAAATCGTTTGATATGTTTAGAAAGGTTTTTAAATTATACCTTAGAGTTTATTTTTCAAAATAAAAATGATTTAAAACGAAATAAAAAATTATTTTAATTTTTCCTAGGAACCTGAAAAAAATCTTTACAAGTTTGAATTATTTTTGATTCGTTTCAAAACTTCTGAATATCTCTTAAAATTACTCAAATTTACCTAAAATTATGTAATATGGCAAACTTGCAAAAGTTTGCTTTTAAATCTTTTACATACTTTTTAATAATTTTAGGAAATAATTCTAAATTTTTTCAATTTTCTCTTAAAATTCTATACAAAACAATCATTTCAAAATTTCCCATGAATCCTGAAAATTTTTTCTATTCTCTTAAAACCCTGAGAAAATTCAGTTTACCTAAAAAATTGGAAACTAATGAAAAATTAAAGAAATGGTCTCAAAGTCTTCCATATTCTTTTACCTTAAATTTTGAAATCATCAAAACTGAAAATTAATATTTTAAAATAAAAACTTAAAAATGTATTAAAAACACGGTTTATCTATGTAATTATTGTGAAAATAAAGTTATAAATTGAACTCGGAGAACCCGAAGTTCCCGCATAAAAAAAGTTACAAGCTTTTTCATAATTATGAAAGATTTGAGAAGAAATGGTTTAGGTTTTATTTTTAAAAAGTAATTTTAAGTTTTGAAGATTTTAAAATATAGGGTAACAGAATATGGAAGGCTTTGAGACAATTCATTTAATTTTGCATGATTTACAAACTTTTGATGTAAACTGAATTTTGTCAGAGTCATTCACTTTCCCTTGATACACTTGTTTCGTTAGTCGTTCATTTGGCATTCTCTCAACATGTCCGAACCATCTTAACCGATTTCTTTCCCGTGTTTCTACTACGAGGGTAGTTCAATAAGTCCTTAGAATGAAGTATAAAAACAATTTTTTTTGGGTAAATTTTTTTTTATTTTTCAACATAATCTCCTTGGAGC